>NW_006408622.1:2553239-2556595 GCF_000296735.1 Chrysochloris asiatica
AGTTTCTCAAGGATTATTTTGACATTGAGGTTTTGAGGGCTGACTGAGTGACCTTGTCTCTGGAAGGAACTAAAACCTGAGGCCTTGTCTATCCGAAAAGTTTTCTGAAGCCTGACTAAAGTTTAGTCAAGTGATCTCTAGTTAGGCATGATCAGTTGGGTCCTTACAATGGTACTTAATAACAACAGTGCAAATATCCTTTTTAAACACTGTAAGAGGCAAATACACTTGTGGACCTTATCAGATGGAACACATAGGAATCAAATTGACTACATCTGTAGGAAGAGGTGATGGAAAATCTTACCTACAGCCAAAACAATACTAGGGGCTGACTGTGGAACAGACCATCAATTGCTCATATGCAAGTTCAGGCTGAAACTGAAGAAAATTAAAACAACTCCACCAGGGCCAAAATATAACTTTGAACATGGTGTTGTTGTTAGGTGCCATCAAGATGGTTCCAACTCACAGCAACACTACGCACAAAACAGAACACTACTTAGACCTGTGTAATCCTCACAATCATTGTTACACGGGAACCCATTGCTGCTGCCACTGTGCCAATCCATCTCCTTAGGGGTCTTCCTCGTTTTCAATGATGCTCCACTTACCAAACATAATGTTCTTCTCCAGGGACTGATCCCTTCTGATAGTATGTTCAAAAGAGATGTAGTCTGGCCATCCTGACTTCCAAGGAACATTCTGGTTGTATTTGTTCCAACACAGGTTTGTTTGTTCTTCTGGCAGTCTATGGTATTTTTAATATTCTTCTTCAACACCATCACTCAAATTGATATTCCTCTATGCGATGCAATCATAATCAATACTGTTAACAATTACTCATAATTTAATCATAAAATTCTATCACCATCATCCCCCATCTCCTTTCACCAGATCCATCTGGAGAAGAGGAAAACTATTCATTGGGGATTAATTGTGATTGTTGCAACTGTAATGGTAGATGATGTGTAACTAAAAGGGAGAAAGTGTTAATCTTTCATTTTAGGAACAGAGGATCCCAAGACCATCATGAAGGAATAACGTGAGTGGAGTGTGAGGTCCTACCCAGAAAAGCAGCAATGGCAGACAGGGTGGCAGAGGCAATGGAATGGAGAGACAGAGTAGCTGTGGACTCCAGGCCCACGGACTGAGAAAGGCTGTGTGCCTGTGGGCAGGAGGCAGGGTTGTAAAATGTGCCCTTTGGACATTTAAATTGATAAATATCTATTTTTTTTTATCTGTGTACATCAAATATTTTTGCTGTGTTAGTTTGTGAAAACTAAGATGTGAAAGGGAAGTCACAGGGAGGAAGCAGGATGACTGTTGTTCAGGGAGGGGATTGTAATTATTGAGATGAAGCAAAGCATATGATTGGATGAGGGTAAAGCTGATGATCTTGTCTGTTAATCTTCACTCAATTCACAATAAAAAAAAATTTTTTAAATGTTTGCAAGAAATAAGTCATTGGTCTTGCAAAATTTTATCAGGTGATTTCCAACATCATTTCTATCACCAAGACCATATTTTCCAACTACTGATCCTTCTTCTTTGTCTCCACCTTTGCATTCCAGTCACCAATAATTATGAATACATCTTGATTACATGTTTGCTAATTTTAAACTGAAGATGCCATTAGAATTCTTCAATTTCATCATCACTGATTTTAGTGGTCAGTGTAAATTTGAACAACAGTGGTTATTAATTGGTCTTCCTTGTAGGCATATAGATATTATTCCATCACAGGCAGCATTGTACTTAAAAACAGATCTCCAAATGGCCTTTTTGATGATGAATGCTGCACCATCCCTCTTGAATTTGTCATTTGCGGCATAGTAAACCATATGAATATCTGATTCAAAATGGCCAATACCAGTCCATTTCAGCTCACTAATGCTTAGGATATTGATCTTTATGTATTCCATTTCATTTTAGACAAATTTCAATTTTCCATGATTCAATCAAGAAATCAAATGCACGACATATTGCATTAGGCCAATCTGCTGCAAAAGACATCTTAAAGTGTTAAAGAGCAAAGATGTCACTTTGTGGACTAAGATGAGCCTGACCAGGTTTCTTCAATTGTCTCCTATACATGTGAAAGTTGGACAATGAATTAGGAAGACTTGAGAAAAATCCGTGTATTCAGGTTATAGTGTTTCCAAAGCATATTGACTATTGCATGGACTGCCAGAACGAATCTGTTTTAGAAGAAATACAACGTAACTGCTCCTTGGAAGTGACAATTGTGAGACTTCATCTTATGTACTTATGACAAAGGACCAGTCCCTGGAACGTGACATCCTGCTGGTAAACTAAATAGTCATCAGAAAAAGAGGAAGTCCCCCAGTGAGATGGACTGACATGGGGTTTCAACAGTGGGCTCTAACATCGCAGCAATGATGAGGATGGCATAGGACCAGGCAGTGATTGCTCTGTTGTAGAGTGTCGCTCTGAATGAACACTGACTCGAAGGTACCTAACAACAACATTCTGTCTTAGTCTGGAAGCGCTACTGAAATCTATCTAGCCTGGGTGACCCTGCTGGTATGTGAATTACCAGCAGCAGTGTCCAGCATCACAGGAACACAAAAGCCACCACAGTATTACAAACTGACAGATGAGTGGTGGTTGTAAAGATTACAATTCAGCTCCAAACCCAAATCCCACCCACTTCCATGGAGTGGATTCTGACTCACAGCAAACCTCTAGACAAAGTCTAACTGCTCTCTAGCCTTTCCGAGGCTGCAGATCTTGATAGAAGCAGACTGCACAGCAACTGCTGGGTTTGACCTGCCTTCCTTATGGTTAGTAGCCCAATGCTTATCCCACTATGTCACTAGAGTTTCTTACAGCTCAACTGTTGTTGTTGTTAAGTGCCATTGAGTCGGTTCCAATTCATAGCTACCCTGTATAAGGTTTCCGAGGGACAACTGGAGGGTTGGAACTGCCAGCCTTGTGATGCACAAGCCAGTACTGATACTACAGCACCACACTTGTTGTTGTTGTTGTTAAGTGCCATCCAGTCCATTCTGCCTCATAGCAACCCTGTAGAAGAAGCAGCTGGTGAGTTTGAACCACTGACCTCGTGGTTCAAACTGATCTTGCAGTTCAGTGCTGTAATCCACAGCACCATACAACACAGGTGCTGGTTAAATGCATGGTGAATTCATAAATGTACAAACATTGCTGTTAGTTTCCATGAAGTTGGCTCCAACCTGTGACAACCCATATGTAACAGCAGGAGACATGAGCTGCTTGGTACTGCAGCATCCTCATGGTCATCAGTATGTCCTGGTTGGTACAGCAGCATCCTCACGGTCATCGGTATGTCCTGCAGCATCCTCATGGTCATCAGT
>NW_006408622.1:2556695-2559861 GCF_000296735.1 Chrysochloris asiatica
CCTGGTTGGTACAGCAGCATCCTCACGGTCATCGGTATGTCCTGCAGCATCCTCATGGTCATCAGTATGTCCTGGTTGGTACAGCAGCATCCTCATGGTCATCAGTATGTCCTGGTTGGTACAGCAGCATCCTCACAGTCATCGGTATGTCCTGCAGCATCCTCACGGCCATCAGTATGTCCTGGTTGACACTTCAGCATCCTCACAGTCATCGGTATGTCCTGCAGCATCTTCATGGTCATCAGTATGTCCTGCTTGGTACTGCAGCATCCTCACGGTCATTGGAATGGCCATCTGTAGGTTTGACTCCATTATTGCAGTCACTGTGTCGCTCCATCTCATCAAGGACTTCCTTTCTGGCCCTTCACTTCACCAAGCATGATGTCCTTTTCCATTGACTGGTCCTTCCTGGAGATGCATCCTAAATAAGCAAGTTGAAGTCTTAGGCAATATTCTGTGATTCACAGGGTTTTCATTGGCTAATTTTATGAAGTAGGTTACTAGGTCTTTATAGTCTGTCTGAATCTGGAAGCGCCAGTGAAACCTACCCACCGTGGATGACCCAGCTGGTATTTGAAGTTCTGGTCGCCTAGTTTCCAGCATCACACTAGCACACAAGTCACCCCAGTATGGCAAATTGGCAAATAGGTGGTAGGTGCAAATATCAGGTCGGCAGAAAGGGAATATGGAGCAATGTAAGACCATGATTCACCCATTAAATTGTCATACATGTAAAGGCATGATAGTATCAGTGTTGAAGAGTGTATGGGAAAATACTCTCATCTCAGTGGTAGGGATATAAACTGGTACCTCTCTGTCAGTTTTTGGCACATTTAAACATCTTAAATGCATACACCCTATAACCCAGCAACTCAGTGCTTCATATCTTCCCTGGAGAAATCCTAAATGAAGAGGTCTGGCCCAATTACCTTCAAGGCAACTTTCTCATGATAGTGAGATTCTGAAAATAGCCTGGATGTCAGCAGGGGCCTGCTTATCAAAGAGCGGGGCATCAACCAGAGAAGAGGAATGAGGTACCCCTTCTGTTTGACACAGTGATGTATACACAGCAAGACCACTTTTTGTTTTTAGTCTACTTTTTGTTTTAACAAAACCATCCCCACAAACAATACTACCTATCATTAGGGCAGTTGTTCTCCACAGAAAGGGGAGCAATTTTGTCCTCAAGGGATATTTGGCAATGTCTGCAGACAGAATTGTGCAGGAGATGCTATTGGGCCCCTAGTAGGAAGAACCCAGGGATATTGCAAATGCCCCACAATGTACAGGACGACATGCACAACTATGATTCTGGCCCAAGATCTCAGTCCTGCCAAGTCCAAGGAACCGGGTTCCAAATGCAGGAAAATGTCTGGAAGGACCCATGCCAAATGCTAACAGAGGTTACCTCTAGGGAGGGTACTGGAGACTCATGGTGCTGGTCAAAGAGAACTTTAATCCTATGGAAAATGTTTTAGGATCATAACAAATTGTGGATGATATTGTGAAGACTGGGAATTCCAGAACACTAAATTGTGCTCACGCAAAACCTTCCCACAGGCGAAGAGGGAGTCATTTCAACAGAACAAGGGGACACTGAAGCTTTAAAACCAGGAAAGATGTGCCTCCCACCATGCTTATTCAATCTGTATACTAAGCAAATAATCTGAGAAGCTAGATTATTTAAAGAAACCCATGGCATCAGAATCGGAATAAGACTCGTTGGCAACCTGTGATATGCAGCGGACACAGCCTAGTTTGTTGAAAGTGAAGAGGACTTGAAGAATTTACTGATGAAGATCAAAAACTAGTCTTTAATGTGGATTACATCTAAACATAAAGAAAACAAAATTCCTCACAGCTGGACCATTACGATAAACAGAGAAAAGACTGAAATTGTCAAGGGCTTAATTAGTATTGTAGGATAAGCACTGGGTTGTTCACTATAAGGTAGGTGGTACAAATTCACCAGCCGCCCCTTGGCAACCCTATATAGAATTACTAGCAGTCGGAACTGACTCAACAGCACTTAAAACTTAAGATCCACAATCAAGACCCAAGAAAGCAGTTAAGAAATCAAACGGCACACAGCACTGGGAGATTCTGCTGCAAAGACCTCCACAAAGTGTTAAAGAAAAGTAAGGATGCCACTTTAAAGACTAAGGCACACCTGGCCCAAGTCCTGGTATTTTCAATCACTTCATATATATGAAAAAGGTGGACAATGAATACGGCAGACTGAAGAAGAAATGATGCCTTTGAATTATGCTGTTGGCAAAGAATATTGAATATACCATGGACCGCCAGAAGAACAAACAAATCTCGGTTGGAATTACAGCTAGAATGTTCCTTGGAAGTGAGGATAGCCAAGACTTTGTTTCACATATTTTGATATGTCATCAAGAGAGACCAGTGCCTGAAGAAAGACATCATGCTTGGTAGAGGGTCAGCAAAACAGAGGAAGACTGTCCACCAGGTGGAATGACACAGTGGTAGCAACAATGAGATCTAACATAACAGGGACCGTAAGAACCGGGTCGCTATGAGTTGTGCACACCAAATAGCAACATTGTTTTAACTTTGTTTCCAAGGAGAATCGATACATGTATCCTTGTGTCAGAAGGAGGTGGGAGGGTCAGGGTAGACCCCAGGGAACCTGGGCCGGACCTGTCCACTCTACCCATGTCTCCAGGACAGCAGAAGGGCTTGGAGGGGACAGGTGTACCAGCGGGTCATTTTAGTCACCACTGTCCCCACACAGCCTTCCAAACAACATTGGCTTGGAGCAGACTGCCCCCTCCCCATGTCCTCCCTACCCACTCACTCACAATGACAGGAAGGGCTCTGCCACACACAAGCAATATATTAGACTTTCACCTTTCCCATGATAGTGACTTTTAGCAACTTTACAGAGTGTTTAAAAAAAAAAAAAAAGAAACAGCCTTTTCCACTAAAAGTATAAGTACTGACAAATTTGTTACTGTTTCCAAAGCAACTTTGTAAAACCACTTACAGACTGTTACAAAGGAGCTCCTAGCTTCCGTGTTTGCTACAGAACTCTCCTGACAGTTCACTATGAAGGTGTCACATTTGTGGGGCCCTTCACTTGTTCCAAGTCTGAACACATGCTTTTTTTTTTTTTTTTTTTTTTCTGATTCCAGCAGGG
>NW_006408622.1:2559961-2592874 GCF_000296735.1 Chrysochloris asiatica
TAAAGATTTATACAGGGTTTGTAATGAGTCGGAACTGACCCAATGGCCCATAACCACCACCATGGCATAAATTGTTATTGTTGCTGTTAAGTGCTATCGAGTTGGTTTCAACCCATAGCAACCCTGAATAGGGTTTCCATTGAGCGACTGGCGAGCTTGAACCATCGATCTTGTGGTTCAAACCAACTTTGCAGTCCAGCACATTAACCCAGAGTGCCACACCAGGACTCCATGACATAAATGGTATTTTTTTATTTAAGTGGACATTGATGAGACTGAAACAAGTGAATTACTGACAGAACTTGCCTGCAGCCATCCACATGTCACTGAGACATATTTAAACATGTTTTGTTTGGAATAAACCTGTATACGTATGAATGAGAGCCCTAGTAGCATTAGTTTTTTTTTTTTTTTTTTTTTTTCTGATTCCAGCAGGGATGCTTCCTTATCAATTGAGCACCTTAGTTCATCCCTGAACCTGGCTGCCTCACAAAAAAGTGGAAAGCCTACATTGAGGTTATTATGAGTTAATTTGGGTCTCCAGAAGAAAGATATATGTTCAAGTGCTAAGTCTGGCATCTGTGAATGTGAACCTATCTGGAAACAGTGTCTTTGCAGATACAATTAGTTAAGTTCACATGAGAGCATATTGGAGTTGGGTGGAGCCTAATTCAGTAAGACTGGAGTCCTTACAAGAAGGGGAGACTGCCAGAAGCAAAGAGGCACAGAGGCGACATACCCAGGGGAAGGTGGAGGTAGAGACTGGAGTGATGCAGCCACAAGCCAAGGACCACTGGAAGCTGAAAGGATTCTTCTGCTAGAGCCTTTAGAGAGAGAGCATAGCCCTGCCAACACCTTAATATCAGACATTTAGTCTCCAGGACCTCACACCATGGTGGTTTTCATGATACTATAATGCTGGAAGCAATGCAGCAGTATTTAAATATCAACAGGGTTATCCACGGTGGACAGACTTCAGTGGAACTCCCAGATGAAGACAGGCTAGGAATGAGGGCCTCTGATCTGCTTCTGAATATGAGCCAATGCAAACCTTATGGGTCACAACAGAATATTGTTCACACAGTGCTGGGAGGTGAGCCCCTCGAATGGAATAGACTCAAAATACACGGTGGCCAGACCAATGGCCTTGGACACACCAGCAGGACTGAGCAGTGTTTTATTCTGTTGTGTGTGGGGTCACCATGAGGTGGAGCCAATTCAATAGCACCTGAGCTCCAGAACTGTGAATAAATAGCTGCTTTTCTTTTTAAATTACCCAGTTTGTGGTCATGTGTCAAGGCAACCCTAGGAAACAAAGGCTAAAGACCCTGTCCTTGAGAAACGACCTTTACCACTCTGGTATGTCACTATGAGAACTTTTCCCCTACATGTTTACATATATAGATTTTCAGTCATATATAGATTTATGTCTCTATGAATGGGGGACTGCTGTCCCCATAAATGCATATCAAATTGTGCATATCACCCCTCAATCTCAATTTGCCTTTTCTCTCCAACACACATCTTAAAGACCTTTGGTCAGCAGCTGTGTTATGCCCACATACTGTCTTGTGTCCTGTGTCAACCCAGTGACAGGTGTGTCTCCATGTCAGACATTTATCTTCCCAAAGGGAACACCTTTCTCAGAGTCACACAAGTGCCACAGGGGCTGACCCAGCCCCTGTGAAGGCTTCCTGCTGCTCCAAGTTGAGTGGGGAACCCAATTTGAATGACTGAGCATCTAAATGGTTTCCAGTTGGCCATCCTACATATGACTCCCAAGAACATATTTGTTCTTGCCTCCTTGGACACATGTGTCCCCAGGTATAATCTAGCCTCAGACCCTGTCTTTATTCAGCAGAAGGGACGAGACTCGGGAGCAGCACAAAGCTGGTCCCTATGAGATGGAGACCAGATTCATCTCCACTCTCTGACGTTTTCACCGTTTCTGATACCCTCTCACCCCCTGCAGCACTCTCTACTTCTTTGCTGGTTTCACTAATTTGTTACAATGGTCATACAGAACTCACAGACCCTATTCATAGTCATGCGGCTAATTAGGGACATAACAGGTTATAACTTAGAATTAGGACCAACTTCATCAATCAGGACAGCTTCTAGCCATGCCAAGTCCAGATCCTTGGCTGAGCCCACAAAGGAGACCAAGCTTCTGAGCCTTTGGCCTCCCCACCATGGTCCACTCCAGTGCCAACCTGTCAAGTTTATGGCCAGGGTAGCAGTCCTCTTTGCCTTCCTCGCTGCAGTCTCGTGCTGCCACTGCCTCTGGGCCTTGCCAGGTCTCTGCCTGACTCAGGTAGTGTTTCAATTCTTTTGGCTTCCCCGACAAGTATAACACAGGCACCCCATTCTGCCGTGGACCAGGTCCCAGGGTTCCCACAGCTGTTGCCATCTTTAGTGTTACAGGTCTTGACACGTATTGTCGCTCGTTTAGGGGATACTTCCTTCTCCCATGGAGTCCTGGTGTGGCGCTGTGGGTTAATGCGCTAGCCTGCAAAGTCAGTTTGAACTGCACAGTTAGTGGTTCAAGCTCACCAGTCGCTCCTTGGAAACCCTCTAGAGGGTCGCTATGGGTTGGAACCAACTCGACGGCACTTAATATCATCATCAACATCTCTCTCCCATTGATTCTTTCGCCTGGGCCTAGAAGGTTCTCAGAACCGAGATGCCAGGTTCAAAGGACATGCTCCACTCCATGGCAGCGAGGCCTCCCTCAGTCTTTGTGCAATCGGACCTTGCATTCAATTTCAAGATATAGCCCTCCAAGGCAGACCACGAAATGACCAATAACCTCAATGGACCACCCAATTTGCAAAGCAGTTGACCAATCCCTTGCAAGACTGTGGTCCAGCCAATCATTTTAACAGAATGATGAGCCCAAGATCAGAACAGCCATTGAGAAGAGGAACTAATTGAACGGCACCAGATTAGCACCTTAAACTTGCTAGAGCAGCTTCAGGGGGGATTTCTTAGACTCCCCCTGTCCATGAGGAAGGCAGCCTGGAGCCTAAATCCTGGACTCAGCAGAGCAGGGCCCTCCTGGGGTCACCTGTGAGTGGGTAGAAGGGCTGGAAGCGAGCGCCAGGCTCCAGGCTTAGGACGTATGCCTCTGCCCTAGGCAAGCAGTCCAGGGTCAGAGCACAGCTTCTGAGCAGTCAGCAGCCTCAGTTGCTCAGTTGTCCCCCACTGCCCAAAGCCTGGGACCCTACACACACCCACCCATGTCTGCTATCCCCACCCAACTGCCCTTTCACTGGTCAAAACTAGCCCATCCATCTGTCTGTCCAACCATAACTTAACAAATATTTATTGGGATGTGATCAGCACAGGCTGGGCAGGGCTGAAATTTTGTGTTTGAGTTGTAACAAGAGGAGAGGCCACATAGGGCAGGCCCACAGTCAGCAGGACCAGGCCACGCGGCATTGCCTCTTTAAGGCCATCCTACAGCCTTCCCTGCTCTGACACAACTTGACCACCAGGTGGTGCCACAGATGAGGAACTTGACGGGTCCCTGGCCACGTTAGGCGGGCCCCACCCCAGTAAAATCAACTCTCTCTGGGTACCCCGGACTGGAGATGGGCCACACTCTGAAAACACTGCAACAACACCAACAGAATGTCTGTGATCAAGACCCCTGACTCCACCGTTTACACCCCATTTGTGATTGTGGGGGTTGGGGGGAGAGCAAATGAGTGAACCAAATGCGATTAAATCCCAACTCTACCACCAACTCCCCTCTGAGCCTCAGTGGACTCCACAGAATGGGGAGGGGAGTAGGAACTGTTATAACACCCACTCCCCGGGGGCTATGAGCTGTTAGGCAAGGGTTGGGTCTCTAAGCTGTGTTCCCTGTGTTCTCCATAAATCCTTTCTGAAATGAGGTGTGGCCTTCCACTCCTTGCAAACAATCCCCTCGCCCCCCAGTTTCAGCACTGAAATTCCAACTCCAGAGTTTCAACTGGAGTCAAGTCTGCGTGTGATTGGCACCCATATTTGTTTGTTTTAAAAGAGTTTTCAAAGAATTTGAAATGGTTGAAGAACTGTTTCAGGATTGGGAGAAACTACATTTAACAAGATAAAAATTCCCTTGGGACTAGAAAATAGTACCAGCTTTGTAGAAAACACCGTGGTGGTTCTTCGCAAATCTAGAAGCAGTGCTACCATGTTGTTGTGGTGGTGAAGTGCCATCAAGTCAGTTCCAACTCATAGCGACCCTGTACAGGGTTTTGGTGGGTTTGAACCACTGACCTTGTGGTTAGCTGTCCAGTGCTTATCCTACAGTGCCACACCAGGCCTCCCAGAAATTTTACACCCAGGTAAAGTGGTTCAAGCTCACCAGCTGCTCCTTGGAAACCCTATACAGGGTTGCTATGGGTCGGAATCGACTCGACGGCATCTAACAACAACATATGGAGACTTGGAAGCAGAATGTCAAACAGGGATGTGAGAATAGCCAAAAGGTAGAGACAACCTAAATGTCCGTCAGTAGATGACTAGACAAACAAAACGTGGTCCATATACACAATGGAAGACTACTCCGGCAGTAGAAGAAACGCAGTCTTAATACATGCTACATTATGGAGGGAATTGGAAGACATTATGCTGAGTAAAATAAGCCAATCATAAAAGTACAAATGTTGTATGATCTCACTTATATAAAAAGACAAGAAAAGATAAATTGATAGAGAGCAGGAGCGGGTGGGAAATGGGGGTTATTAGTGATGGGAAATTCATATTGATTAGGGTTAGGATTGCACGTTGATCACTGTCATTGCTGTCAGTAACGTGTACATTGGGTTAAGCTGTGTGATGTATAGAGTTACAACAATGACCACAATCAAGAGAGCAGCTTCTGAGATTGCTTAGGTCCAACCAAACACCTCCCAGGATTTGGCTCCTTTGTTAGGCAGTACAGTGTCATAGCTACATGGAACACCCCCTTTAATTGGTTTAATATTGTGTTTAATGCTCTCTTCTGTTTCTTAGTTCATTTCATAGTACATGGGGTCTTCAAAGCTTCCACGGCACAACAAATGGTTTGCAATCACTTGAAGCAACAGGGAAAGAAGTAGACAGAGGCAGAGAGGAATATGTGGCCAAGTGCCTCCATGACCAACTGTCTCCTAGGCCATGTGAGCAGAACTGTAGGATTGCCTGGTTACCTTACTTTCTGAACATTTTGATCGAAGGTTCCACAGAAGAATCTAAATCTAAAGTGGGGAAATACAGAACAGAATTTCAAATTCTCATGGACTCCAGACTTCATGGAGCCATGACGGTTGGATGAAACCCTTAAATGACTGCCCAGAGATAATTTCTAAACTTTAAACTAAAAATACTCCCTAAAGTCTTCTGAAAACTAAGCAATAGTTTAGTGTTCCTAGGAAAGAATGCCTGCCTTGAGCATTATGTTCTTTTAGGAGCTATCTCCATGGGATCAAACTGAAAACAGAAACTACAAAGATTAGCTAGGACCCTTAGGGGCAGGGAGCTTACGTTAATGGAAGAGAACAACTCAGAAAAGGAGGTAAGAATAGTTGCACAACTTGAAGAATGTCACCAATGTCACGGGTTGTACAAGTAGACACTGCAGATTTGGTATGTGTTTTTCTGGGTAGAGTCTCAACAATGAGATTCACAATAATCAAAGCACTTGCCCCCCATTCTCCAGAGCAGCCCCTATAACCAGAGGCAGCACAGAACGGAGAGAGGGGGAGAGGAACAAAGTCCCTCACACTGACCCCCTTATGCACACATACTACACCCTACACATACACACACCCTTATGTACACACACCCATACCCCATACTGACCCCACATGTACATACAATGCCCCCATGCTGCACACTTATACCAAACTCACAAACCTACACTGATTTCTACACACATACTGACCCTCTAGTCCCACTGACCCTTCCCCACCTCCAAACAGATCACACACTGACACCCACACACCTGTGTCCTTCCCTACTTTAACTACATGCTAGGATTTGACTGGTTCCATTCATATTCTCCCTTCTTATTGATACCTGGATAAATGAACTCACCCCCACTTCACATATACCTGTGTTTGTCAATTATGAACCAAACTAAAGTCCCTTCAAGTAACCAGCCACAGCTGGAACTCTTGGAGTATTGACAATACTAGAGGATTTGTTCCTGTCACCATCCTTGCCATGTTTCCCTGGGTGGGCAACTATGAGGCTGTTTGGATAAAACAAGCATCCTTGTTA
Organism: Chrysochloris asiatica; assembly: GCF_000296735.1. Lineage (NCBI taxonomy): Eukaryota > Metazoa > Chordata > Mammalia > Afrosoricida > Chrysochloridae > Chrysochloris > Chrysochloris asiatica. Next base: position 2,566,214 of record NW_006408622.1, read on the forward strand.
AAACTACCAGATTGCTTTAAGGTACTGGATTGTAGGATTGAAAAAAAAAATTTTTTAATCAAGTAATTTGCACTGTGGGATAAAGCACTGGACTACAAAGTTGGTTTAAGCCACAAAGTTGGTGGTTCAAAGTCACCAGCTGCTCCTTGGAAACCCTATACAGGGTCGCTATGAGTTGAAGGTGACTGAAAGGCACTGAACAACAACAACAACAGGAGTTACAGATTCCTGGACATTGACCTGAATTTTGTTAATGTTTTGTTGATCCTGAAATGAGCCTGCAGATCCTGGAATCCTGAGATTGGGTTTCACGGTGCTGTGGATATGCAGAATTGCTGCTTAGCTGGGAGTTTGGGTCAGTGGAGTGTCAGAGAAGCTCTTTTCCTATGTTTTATACAACTAGATAGGATTGTTGCTCATTGCTGTTAAGTCGGCTCCAACGCACGGATACCCAATGGACAGCAGAATGATCATCAGCATGTGTCAATCCCTCTAATTGAAGCTTCCCTCATCTTCACTGCTCTTCAGTTCATCAAACACAAAGCCCTTCTCCAGCACCAGTCCCTCCTGATGATGGGCCCAAAGCAACTGACTCCAAGTGTTGTTGGGCTTACAGGGTGATTTGTGGTGTTTTCAATGGCTAATTTTTGAAGGTAGGTTTGCAGGCCTTTCTTCTTAATCTGTCTTAGTCTGGAAGCACCAATGAAGTCTGCCCACCATGGATGATCCTTCTGGTATTAGACGTACCAGTAGCATAGGTTCCAGCATCACATTAATGTTCAAGTCACCACCATATGGCAAACTGACAGATGGATGGCCTAGATGTTAGGCAGGTGAAATCTGAAGATGAGGCATTCTTAATTCAAATACTGAGACCCTCTCTTCTGTGTCTGGGAAGGAAAGGGACCAAGGTCATGAGAACTGGCATTGGCATGTTCCACATTCGTACCACATTCGCTGCAGGAGTGGGCAGGGGGCTTGCTCACGTACACCACCTGTGGCTTCAGCATGGGCAATTTCTTCTCATCTCTGGGTGATGGATACCTGCTCCTTTTCCAAGGCTACTGGCTTCCTAAGAGAAGAACTGTCTTTCTCCCTCCGTTCTTCCATCTTCTTACCATTGACTCCCAGGGCTCAATGTGCACGCTTTCTGGAAACCAGGGATTTGCAGAGTGTTGATCTAGACCTCTCTGGGCCGTGGACATGATTCTCAGTAGTTTGGCAGTTGTGTGATGATAGAATCATCTCCCATGATGTGATCTGATGTAATCTGTCAATCAGTTGTAAGGGGCTAGGGGTGGGATGTAACACCCTTACCCAGGTCACAGTCCTCTTATAAAGGGTATAAGAGAAGCTTCCCTACGGGGTGGCCTACATCACTGTTTACTTTACAAGTGAGTAGATAAAGAGGGACCTGAATACCCCCAAGAAAGAAGAGCTGGGAGCAGAGCACATCCTGGGGCCTGGGGTCCCTGAGCTGAGAGCCTCCTAGACCCAAGCGAAGATTGATGCCAAGACACATGGAAATCTCCAAGGCCCACCAGGCCCACAGATGTTGATAGAAGCTGACGAGCTTTCCCAAAAGCTGACATAAAGCCTTCTCTAAAGAGCTAGTGCCCTGAATTTGGATTTCTACTCTCCTAATTGCAAGAGAGTAAACTTCTGTTTGTCCAAGTCATCCACTCGTGGTATTTCTGTGATAGCAGCACCAGATGTAAGACCTAAGTTGGTATCCGGAGTGGGGTGCTTCTCTATTAGATATCTAAAGTATAGAAGCAGTTTTGGAATTAAATAATGAGAAGAGGCTAGAGGAGTTTGAAGATGCCTAGGGAGAAGCATGCACAGGGTTGCTATGAGTCTGAACTGACTTGATAATACCTAACAACAGCAACAGCCACAGCAGTAAGTCTAGGTTGTCTTGAAGAGATTTTTGATAGCATTAAGGAGGTGAAAGGCATTTCTAGTGAGGGCTCGGAAGGAAGTGAGGAGAACTGTAAGAGGAGATCGTTCAGATGACACAAAGCAGAACCAGGAGAACAGCACAAGACAGGATGGGAATGAAGCCTTCAGCAAGGGAGCTGAGTGATTTGGAACAGGAGGCAGAATGGGGTGCTTCTGGGCACTTATATGTAGATCCAAAGAACTTTGCAACACTTGCTCAAACCTGGTAGAGGTGGGGCCAGCCCAGCGTCCAGAGGGGCTGAGAAGCCAAGAAACCAGGAAGTTGCAGCTGAAGAGACAAGAAGCTGCCTCAGTCTCAAAGGATAGGGCCATCACCTCTGGGGTCTCAAAGGGTCCTGGAGTATAGTCTGCTGTTCATGAGTGCCAGGGGGATGGGGTCAAATCTGCTGCCACAGACGCAGAGGCAGGACTGCCAGCTGGGGCTGAGGGGCAGAGTCACCACTTAGTGGGAGAATGGGGGTGCCCAAAGCTGAGGGAGCAGAATAGTTGTCTGCACACACACACGCACACACACACACACACGGGGCACCAGCCATTGCTCCCACAGCCCTCTCGATTCAAGCTGGATTTGATCATTTGTTGCAATGGCCACACAGAACTCAGGCACCATCCTCACAGGTACTGCGTTTGTTAAGGAAGTTAGCAGATAACAAGTCAGGACCAGAAAATGCTCAGTCAGACCAGCCTCTCCTCGGCCTTGTTCACAGGCAGGTCTCTCTCTGCCTGGCCAATGTTACAAAACTCTTTCAGGGCTGCTAATAAATGCCCATGGGACACGTCACTCCACCACAAGCCTCAGCATGAAGGCATTCGGCTCTAGCTCCATGGGTCAGCAAGCCCAGTCCCCCTCCAACTAAGTGCCTGGAGGTACCCCACCCTGCAAGCAAGCCTCCTACCCAAAGTCACTCCGTTGTACTTGCTCTGTGGGCTGAGAAGCTGACCACTCACTCTGTCCTATGCTGTGGCTCTTGGTTCTGCTGCTGCTGCTGACTGTGCAGGGGTCTCGGGGTCCAAAGGAGGCACTCCATCCCTGGCTCATCTACTGTGATATTGGTAGTGAGAGCCCCCCTCCTGCTTCTGAGAGGGTTCATTTTATACTTCTGCTAAAGTTTCACGTTTTTACAATTAGAGTTAACTCTGCTAACATCTACAGCTGAATCGTGCCATCCGATGAGTCTCCTCTCCCACCTTCTTTTAAGCAGACCCAAAGGAGCACAAACGAAGTTTGGAGGGATTTACAGACTATGGCTAGAAGAGGCATTAGATAATTCACAACATCACACAGTTGCAGTAGGTCTGGAAAGCGTAGCTAAAGCCCAGGGCCAGGGGGCCTCCACCCAGAATCCAGAGAATAAAGCCAACACCCAGAATCGGGGAGGGGGGGCAGGGCCATTTCCTAGACAGATTCAGAGAACAGAAGATGATTTTCAAGCTTTGAGAGCTAATATAAATTGTTCTGCTGGGTTTTTTACTTGCTTGATGCCTGTTATCCATTCTTTTCTTCCAGTTTCTTCTACTTGTGATGGTAATGTCTGTCTTTACACTTTGGAAGCAGATAACTTGTATTCTAGATTCAAAAGTGAAGAGAAATTGTGCTCCTGCATGGAATTTGGACTTGGGGTTGATTTAAAACTTTGGGGATGATATGATGAGGTGAGTGTTTTGCATGTGACAAGGACGTGAAGTTTGGGGGACCAGAGAGTAGAGTGTCATGGACTAATTCATCTGCATAAATACATGTTATTGACTGGGAGAATATCTTTGGAAGTCATATACCCAACAAGAATCTAATAACTTAAAATTATAAATGAATAAAACTTAGACAACTTAACAACAAAAAGACAAATCGCCCAATCATAAAGTGGACAGAGGACTTGAGTAGACATTTCACCATCGAAATAACCATCAATCACATGAAAGATGCTCGGTGTCATTAACCATCAGGTAAATTCAAGTCAAAACCAAAATGAGATTCATTTCACTCCCACAAGAGAGAGAACAAGCATCGGTGAAGATATGGGAAATCAGAGCCTTTACCCATTGCTTTCGAGGAGACTCGACGGCACTTAACAACAACACAGTGCTAGTGGGAATGCAAAATGGTATGACTGTTGTGTCAGCTCCTCAACAAACTGAAAACAGAGCTAACATAAGACCCAGCAATTCCACACCTAGGTATACACACAAAAGACTTGAAAACGCAGTCTTAAACAGAGAATTGCACATATACAAAATGTGGTCCATACATACAACGGAATGTTACACAGCCAGTAAGAGATAATGAAGTCTTAATACATACTACAGTATAGATGGAGCTTGGAGATTCTATGCTGAATAAAATAAGTCAATCCCAGAAGAACAAATATTATAGAATTTCACTAATATAAAATGACAAGAAAAGGCAAATAAATGTAGAGGAACCAAAGTTTATTAGGGATTATCAGGGTATGGTGAGAGGGAAAAGGGGGTGGTGGTGGTAATTGTTTGTGGAGTACTGAGTTTCCATTTACAGTGATAGAAACATCGCATTCATAAGAGTTGGGTTGCACCGCCAATTATTGTAATTGCTGTCAGTAAATTGAATAGCAAAATTTGTGTGATACAAAAGGACAAATATTGTATGAAACCACTATTGGAAAAAGTTAAGAAAAGATTTTCTTGCCAAATGAAACATTTTATGATGGCTGCCGGGGGCATCAGGGAAAGACTTATTCATCAGCTGGAGGGTAGACACATGTTAGCATGGGTGATGGGGCAAGCAATACACAAGAGGGTGGGTAGCAGAAGACACAGGGAGGGGAGTAAGAGCTGAAGGAATAGAAGTAGATGCTGTTAACTGTTGGTACGTGGAAGAGATTGCAAACACTGTAATTGAAACACAGTATATGATTTGCTGACTGTAAAACTCATGATCTGCTCTGTAAACCTTCACTCACACAATAAAATGTTGTTTGGTTTTTTCAAAGTTGTGTGCCAAGTTTATAACAATGACAAAACAAAAAAAAAATTAGCTGAGGTTTCTTATGTATGACCAAACACCTCAATGGGATTTGGTTTCTTGGTTTGAATGTTTAGGGTTATGGTTTCATGGAACATGCCAGTTAATTGGCCTGGTGACTTGTTTAGTATTACTATTCTTACCTCTGAGTTTAGTGAGTAGTGCCTGGGGTCTTCAAAGCTTGCAAGCAACCATCCAGAGTACAACAACTGGTCTCTATTTGTCTGGAGCAAAAGAGGAAAATGGAGAGTTGGGAATAGGAGGACCTCATGCTTGATAAAGTGGTTGTTGTTGTTGTTGTTGTTACGTGCCATGGAGTCGGTTCCAACTCACAGTGACCCTGTACAGGGTTTCTGAGGCTTTAAGTCTTTACGGGAGCAGAAAGCCTCATCTTTCTCCCACGGAACAGCTGGTAGTTTCGAACTACTGACCCTGAGGTTCGCAGCCTGATTCGTAACCACTACGCTACCAGAGCTCCTCTGGTAAAGTGGAGGGTGAGTGAAAAAGAGAAGGATTGGCCCAGTGGCAGTAACAACAGACTCAGTGTTAACGATGGTTGTGAGAATGGCGCAGGACCAGACAATGTTTCATTCACTATGAGTTAGAACTAACTCAACAGCACCTACCAACAGCAACGATGGAATGTGTAGTCAGTTGTCTCCGTGAACAACTGTTCCCTTTGCCATGAGACCAGCAAATGATGGTGCCCTGCTGAACATTTTGATGAAAGATTCTGTAAAAGAATCCTGATTAAAAGGGGTGGGGGAAACAGAATTTCAAATTCTCATGAAATCCGTACTTTCTGGAGTCATAGAGGCTGGATGAGCCCTTGACACTATTGGCCAGACATCTTTAAACATCAAACATAAACCAAAAATTTCTTTCGAAATTTTCTTAATAATTTCAGGATCAGCATGATACTGGTTTCGTGAGGTAGAGGTTAAAGGTATCCCAAATGTTCAACTTCTTCAAGGTGCGATGCCACTCCTGCTCTCTGTGTTCTCCCTCATGTCCCAGGGTTCCATAGTCCATTGCCATGTCTCATAGAAGCCATGAACTGTCAAGGCAATGGCTCATTCTGCAGGCTGGCAAGCTCCGAATCCACAGTTCAGACGTCAGCCTGGAGGAGTCTCCTCACTCACACCAAATTGGGTTGCTGGCTTACAAATCAACAGAAGCTGGTGAATCAGATCAGGTGGTAGACAGGACTCAAATTTTAACAAACTAAGGTCACACGGGGCAAAGCAGATACAGGATCCAGAGTAAGAGAGTGAACTTTGCCAACATTTCTATCTAGTGAGCAAGGAAACTAAGGTGGAAATTTGAGTCACAATATCTGAGAAGGTGGGGACTGAAGACACACCCCCACTTTAATCCTGCCTCTTTAACATAACAGACAACTCAGGCATGGAGGCTTTACAATATTTCACAGAATGGGGGGCTGTGGCTAAAAAGACCATAGTAGGTGGTTAACGGCACTGAACACTAAACAATAATTTAGCTGAGCTGCAAAATAACATCTGCCTTGAATATTAGGCTCAAAGTGACAACAGCTACCTGAAAGATTCAATAGGAAACTTGGGGGCAATGAGTTTATGCTAACGGAGGAGACACACCTGGAAACAGGAACATGACAATGGTCACACAACTTGAAGAACGTAATCCTTGTCACGAAACGGTACACGCAGACAATGTTGAATTGCTGTATGCTCTGCTGTGTGTATTTTCAACAACAGCAAGACTAAAATTAATGATATATATTTAAATTTAGGGTTTCTCTGAGATTCCTCACCAGCTTCCAAGGTCCTGTAGGTTCGGACCCACCACCTTTCAGTTTTTCCTTGGGCAGATCTCCTATTTCCTGCACTCTAACCACACTGGTCTTTAGTTTCTCAAATGTGCTCACATCTGCCACAGGATCTTTGCACTTGCTGTTCCCTCTGTCTGGAATCCTCTTCATTCTTCTTTCCCCTTCTCCTAGGTAACTCTCATACATCATTCAGGTTTCAGTTCAAAGCTCATTTCCACAGAAAGCTGTTCAGATCTCCCCTTTACAAACTGTTGTCACACCCCACCCTTATTCCCAGCAACGCCTATCACGGCTGTAATTTACACAAATAGTGCTAATTTGTTGTTAGTTGCCGTCCTAATTACATGCAGGGTAGAACTGCTTCCTAAGATTTTCATGGCTATCATCTTTCAGAATCAGCATGCCAGGCCTGTGTTCTGAAGTGGCTCTGGGTGGTTTCAAACCATCAATCTTTCGGCTAGTAGTCAAGGGCTAACCATGTGTGGTAATTTTAAATGGAGGCTTGTTGGCCTGTACTTGCATCACATGACCATCCCATATCCAAGTAAATGGAAACCTCAAATTGGCTGAGCCCTCAACACAGGTTCATCCTGACGCTGGGGGATAGGATGAGGACAGCCCTGTTTGAACCACCTGGATTAAAAGTGGGCAGGGTGATTCTCAGACAGAAATGATCCGAGGAAGGCGAAACAGTCCCCACCAGTAGGACAAGAAGCTATACCCCTAGTGAGGGGCAAGCTCCCCTGATTGTGTTTCCACATATAGGACAAAGGTCTCCTGCTCAGGGCCAGGTGACAGAAGAGCAGGGACAAACCGGCTCCTCCTTGGGCGTAACTACTAACTGACATCACAGGCTCCACAGAGACTGGGGACTGGCCACAAGTCCCCACCAGGTGCTGCGGGCGCCCTCATCCTCCACTGAGTTATGGGGCTATGGTGCAAGGACATACCAGTCCTGCAGGGCCCTACTGTCACGGGCCACATTCTAGCTGGTGGGGGCGGGGGAAGTGGGGAAAGCAGGTAGAAAGAAGAGATATGGAAACCAAACTAGGTAGATACAGAGAGTCACAAATAAGTTACTTGCCATAGGGCTCGTTTTAGGAGAAAGGGGGTTGGTTACAACCAAACCCTTATGGTCGATATGAGCATGGCATGTTCAGAAAGACAGAAGAGGGTTCATATGACTGGAGATCTGGGGTCCAGGAGACTGGAAAGGCGAAGAGTGGGCCCCAGGAGTCACAGAAATGAGTTGGTTTGATTCTCGAGCTGTGGAAAGCGTTGCATGGGGAAGAAAGCCCTCTACTTCTGCGGCTCCAGGGTCCTCTGATACAAGAGTGGGGGTTTGTTGTGAATGTCCCCCACCCCCACACCCACACCCCTGCCTCACCCTGTGCTGCCGCCTTTCCAAACACTTGCTCCTCACAGTCTCCTGCTGCTGGAGAGCAAAGTTCCGACAGCTACTTTTGTGAGAGGCAGTGGAGACATCTGCTACATTGTAGACACAATTGGATTCTTTTCAACATACTGCACAGCCTATCATTTCCAGCAGCTCCATGCAATTCAGACTGTGTGGGGGCGGCGAGGGGGGGGTGCTGGGGAAGCTCCTGAAACAGAAACCTAGAGAAGGGAGATGTCGCCTGGTCCCCTTGTGCTCTGTGATTGGGGCTGGGGGTGCAAGCGTCCTGCAGGACAGGGTGGGCATGACAGCTGACTTGCCACCGGAGGGGTTGTTGGACATATGATGTGTCCAACCCCTCTCTGGGTTTGGGGCATTTCAATGGTAATGTGGGAGCTCATCTAAAGACAAATGTGTGGAAAGCTACAAGAACGCTGCCAGCCTCCTAAAGGAAGAGAACAGGTGCATACTAGGGGCTGGCATTCTCCCACCACGCTGGAACAATTGTCTCCATTTTCATAGGGACCCTGAGGCAAAGGGAGAGGGGTGGCTTGTGCACACACACACAGTGTTAAGTGGCTACCCAGAACATCAGCACCTTGTGCTTCTCTGTCATTCCCTGGGACCTCCAACGAGGGTCCTGTCCCTTTGCCTACCACCTCTCCCAGGAGACTGGGCAGAAGCGAGAGGTAGGACTCACTGATCCTGTTTTGGAAGTATCAGGGCAGCCCCCCTTCCCCACCCCACCCCAGTCAGGGGACAAAGCTCAGCCTGTAGCCAGCCAGTCTCTGCCAGCCCAGCCCTTGGATGGATGGGCTAAGGAAGAGCTGACATTGACCCAGGGAATTCCTGAGAGGAGATTCCCATGGGCTCTTTCCAATGGTTTGGTTTTTGCCTGTGCCTATCTTAAAAGCTGGAAGGGAAGCTGGCTGTATGTATGTAGCTGGTTGTCAGAGTGGGATAGAAGGGGTCTTCTAAAACCACTCTCTTCTTCATCTTTTGACCCTCCATCTCCTCCGGTCCCTCTCAGCTCCCCTTGGCTGCCCACAATTCTCTGATAAACACACCTCATTCAGCTTAACTCTACAAACAAGCAATGGTTAACCTCAGTGTTACCTTGCTTATTGGGCAATCTGCCTCTGCTTAATCCAAGCATGTGTTTAAGACAGCATCTCCACAAAGGAGAGTGTTCTGGGCTAGGGGCCAGCCTGAGGGTCTAGGATTGCTTTGTCTTTACATTTTCATCTGTAAGGCCTTAATTCTCCAAGGCTGGCCTCTTGGACACAGGAAGAAAGCAAGTCCCTGGCAACTCAGACATCTTTTCCTCTGTCCAGAGGACCAAATCTCTTTCCTCAACTTTAGTTTTCAGAATCAACACAGGAACAGCTCTGAATGGCCTGGTTTGAGTCCTAGCCCAGCCCGGAGCCAATCAACTGTTGTGAACTCTAGTTAAGAGGCTTGTACCCCCTCCAAGTACACTGGGCCAGAGTGAGGAAGCCATGGTGTTGTTAAGTTCTGACTCATAGTGACTCTGTATAGGATTTCTGAGGAGCGTCTGCTGGGCTTGAACTACCAACCTTGCTGTTAGAAGTCTAGTGTTTATTCTCCTGTGTTACACCAGCTGTTGTTCCTCCCAAAATATTTGTGTAGTGCTGTTTTAGGAGGACAGAAGCAGCAAGGAAAGTCAGGCGCCTAGTGTGGCCTCCGCAGAGAGGAGGAGGTGGCATTTGCTGGGGCTTTGAAGTGTTGGGCTGATGATGAAATGATTGCCAGTTCAAACCCACCAGTAGATCCCTGGCAGAAAGAGGAGGCAACTTGCTCCCATAAAGATTTAGTCTCAGAAACCCTAAGGAGCCATTAGACTGTTCTGGAAGGCGGCTGGGAGTCAGAATGGGCTTGATGGCAGTGAGTTTGAAAGCTGGAGAAAGAAAGCCCCCTGAAGACAGAGGCCTTGAAACTTGTATGGGGAGAGGCTAGGAGGACGCGCAGGGAACCAACACAGGGTCACCAGGACCAGGTCTCGGCTAGCTGCTGTGGTGCCCTTAGGAAAAGGTGCGCTTCTGAGCTAGAATGGTCCCAAAGATTTGTGGCAGGCTAAGTGGAACGCTTAGTGAAAGGAGATCTGGTAACGTAGTGGGTTACTAATCAGGCTGCTAACCTCAAGGTGGCCAATTTGAAACTACCAGCCGCTCCGCAGGAGAAAGATGAGACTTTCTGCTCCCGTAAAGATTTACAGCCTCGGAAACCCTGTGCAGGGTCCTCACTATGAGTCGGAACCGACTCCACGGTACTTAACAGCAAGTGGAAATGGATTGGGGTCAGATGCTCGTGTGTAGTGCACAAAATACGCAATTCTGTGTAGCAGCCCTGACAAAGACCTCAGAATGAGAGGGGGCGTGTCTGCTCGCCCCCCCCTAGCCTGACTAGAAAGGGCCCAGCTCCTGCAGCAACGAGATACAAACTGGAGCAAGAGTAGCAAAGCCCCCACTGCCGGATGAGAGGTGGAGGGCCGGGCCCTCTGGTGGACCAGCCCCACCAGCCGGGAGCTCTCCTTGAAGGAGGCTCTCTCAGGAGCAACAGGAAGTAATTCATCAAGAGTGGGCCTGCTCGGACGCCCTCCCTGCCCAATAGCCCAGAGACGTCTGCGGCCCAAAGGACAGGCCTCCGATTCCCCCGCCCACCAAGAGGCCAGAGGCAGCCCCACGCGCCAATTATGCGAGCCAATTAATCCGCACTTAACGGGCATATTTGCTTTTACTGCGCAGAACCGAGGGGCATAAAACACTGATTCCTCCTCTGTGGCTCGAGCTTGTTCTCAGCGCTCTCATCTCATCTGCTGTAACTCCTGCTGCAAACCGACCGCCAGGTCTGCATAGGGCGCAGGAGGGTTGAGCTCCCGAGTCCCCATTAACAATCTGGAGAGGAGGCCACTCCGCCTGCGCTGTTGACAGTCTTGTTCCCTCCGCGGTTCCCAAAAGTTTCCATAAAAGCAGATGTAAGGTAATCAAAGACTTCCCAGCCTGGGGCATCTCTGCTCCTGAAAACTTCCACGAAGCTTGCTCATCTGCTGGGTCTGTGGGTCCAAAAGACTCTTAAAGGGGTCCTGGAATCTCTCCCCAGAAAGGAAGACCTCCCCATTGCCTGCAGAGTCTGCTATCATTTGTCAAGTATTTTATGGTCAATAATAATAGTAATAGCACCTTCGAGCTCCCTGGTACCTTTTCGGGCTCAGAGCCCAAGACAGGCGCCCCCTCCTCCCCGGTTGCTTCACAACAGCGGAGGAGAGAGAATTCTTGCTCCCATTTTGCGGATGGAAAGGGGAAGTCAGAACGCTGAAGCAGCCAGCCTAGCACTATCTCCCCCAGAGTCTGAACTCTGCCCTTCTCTGTGGACCTCTTCTATCACCTGTAGTATGCTTTAGTATGCTTTATAAGATGCTTCAGGTGTGCTGCTGCCCCCAGAACATGGAGCTCAGCAGGTATGGTGAGGGGTGGTCCCAGGTGGACACCAGGACATCAGGCAGTCTCTATGCCCAGTCCACACATTCTGCAGATGAGACTCTGATTTCGAAGAAGGGCTGAGGCCAGGACATTTGGTCAACTACTGGAGAACCAACGCTCACCACGTTTGTATCAGGAGAAACAGAGAAGTGTACGACCACACCCGCTTTGGGAGTATTTTCAGTCTCTCCCATTCCTAAATGCCACCTTTTTAGAACAATTTCACCTAGACTGTAGTCTTTCCCATCTCACTGCCTGGCACACTATAGAGACCAGGCTGGGCTCAGACCTGATTCTACCCACCCCTGGTACAACCAGATGGCAGAAGTCTTTGTCAGTCTTGTCTCCATTTATCATGTTATTTAGCAGTCCAGTTGTAAGGATTTTTCTTTTCTTTACATTGAGGCGCAATCCATAATGAAGGCTGTAATCTTTGATTTTCATCAATAAGTATTTCAAGTCCTCTTTGCTTACAGCAAGCAAGGATGTATCATCTGCATGAGCAGCTTGTTAATATGCCTTCCTCCAATCCTGATGCTACATTCTTCATATAGTCTAGCTAGTTTTTCAGATTAATTTGCTCAGCATTCAGACTGAATAAGTATGGCAAATATATACAATGTTGTTGCACACCTTTCCTGATTCTGTTCCAATGACTGCCCCTTGGTCTATGTACATGTTCCTCACAAGCACAATAAAGCACCATGCCCATTCTTCATAATGTATATAGTTTGTTATGACCACACAGTCTAATGCCTTTGTATAGTCAATAAAGTATAAGTAAACATCTTTCTGGTATTCTCTGCTTCCAGTCAAGATCCATTTTACATCGGTAATGATATCACTCATTCCACATCCTCCTCTGAATCTGGCTTGAATTTCTGGCAGTTCCTTGTCAAAGTACTGTCGTATCCATTTTTTAATGATCTGCAACAAAATTTTACTTGGATGTGATATTAATGATATTGGTTCCATGACTTCCGCATTCCACTGTGTCACCTTTCCTTGGAAATTGGTTGGCCAAGTAGCTGTCTTCCAAATTTCTTGGCACAGATGAGTGAGCACCTCCAGTGCTGCATTGGTTTGTTGAAAGATTTCACTTTGGATCCTGTCATTTCCTGTTTTGTTTTGCCAGTGTCTTCAGTGTTGTTTGGAGTGTTGTTCTTCCTTCAATATCATTGGTTCTTGATCAGGTGGTTTCCCTTTTCAATATCATTGGTTCTTGATCAGGTGGTTTCCCTTGAAATAACTGAGTCGTGGCCAATTCTTTTTGGTATAGTGCCTCTGTATTCTGTCCACCTTTTGATGCTTTCTGCATCATTTGATATTTTGTCCATGTTGTTGTTGTTGTTAAGTGCCGTTGAGTTGGTTCTGACCCATAGCAACCGTATATCGAGTTTCTGAGGAGTGGCTGGTGAACTTGAAGTACTGACTGACCTTGCAGTCCAGCGCATTAACCCACAGCGCCACACCAGGACTCCGTTTTGTTCATAGACTCCTTCAATATAGCAAGTTGAGGCTTGAATGTTTTTCTTCAGTTCTTTCAGTTTGAGAAATGCTGAGTGCATTCTTCCCATTTGGGTTTCTAACTCCAGGTCTGTGCACATTTCATTATATAATACTTGGCTTTGTCTTCTGGAGCTGCCCTTTGAAATTTTCTGTTCAGCTCCTTTACTTCATTTCTTCTAGTCACTTTAGCATCTCTACATTCAAGCTCAAATTTCAGAGTCTCTTTTGACATCCATTGTCATCTTTTCGTTCTTTCCCTTTTTAATGACTTTTACTTTCCTCATGTATGATGTCATCCCACAACTCTTCAGGTCTTCAGTCACTCATGTGTGGTGCATCACATCTGTTATTTAGATGGTCTCTAAATTCAGGTGGGATATACCTGAGGTCATTGTAAAAAATGATGTGGCACAAACCATCCTCCCAAAACACCTTCTGCTTCTCTATTGGGTTAAAGCATCTGCGGCAATTGCCACACAGAACTCAGACACCACACTAACTGTATGGTATTGGGGAAGTTAACAGATTACAAGTTAGTACCAGAAAACGCACAGGGGTGGTACTCAGGACAGCCTTCTCTAAGCCATGCCCATGGGCAGGCCTCTCTCTGCTCAGCCAATGTTACAGAGCTCTTTCAGGGCTGCTGATAAATGCCCACAGGACATACCACTTCACCAGAATCCTCAACGCAAAGGCACTTGGCTCTATCTCTGTGGGTCAGCAAACCTAGTCCCCGAATTAAGTGCCTGGAGGTGCCCTATTCTGTAAGCAAGCCTCTGCTCAAAGTCACTTAGCTTTACTTGGTCCGTGAGCTGAGAAGTCAGCAATCTGTGCCATGCTCTGGGTCTTGGTTCTGCTGCTGCTGCTCTGCTGCTTCGTGGGGCCACAGCTTTCTGTCCGATTCAGGAGGTTCAATGTGCGGGGATCTCAGGGTCCAAAGGACGTGCTCCACTCCTGCTGCTTCTTCTTTGATGGTAGTCTCATTCCTGCTTTTGAGATGGCTCGTTTTATACACATTTAGAGTTTCAGGTTTATACAAATTACAGTTAACCCTATGAATCGCTCACCAGAATCTTATCATCCTGTCAGCATCTTTTTCCATCTTCTCTTAGCCAGAACCATCAGGACAAAAGCATTGTTTGGTGGAAATGACAAAGACTAAGGCAAGATCTTAAATAATCCACTACACTCCAGTCATAGTTTAGCGCTCGGGGAGTTGTTTTCATTTTCTTCAGCTTCTGTCTGAGCGTTCATATGTGCAACTGAAGGTTTGTTCCACAGTCAATCCCTGGCCTTGTTTTGACTGATTTGAGCATCTCCATGGAAGTGGAAGAGGTAGGCCTCCAGGCTTTCAAGAGCCCTCTCTGGAGCTCCTGCTGACTCCAGGGTGGATGGAGCCGTAAGAAAAGGGGCTTCTTCCAACTCCAGCCAAAGCAACTCCCCTTGTTCTAGCACCTAGGCTTCCAAACAAGATTTTACTTGAGGAATGGACTCTCCTGGACTGACAGATGGTACTATCTAGAGCTGCATATTAGGGATCACCTGCCTGAGAATGAAGTCAACACAGAGGAAAGCAGGGATGGATAAAGATTTCTGTCAACATGTGTAAGCCCTGGATCCAGCCATGCCTGAAGCCTCTGAACTTTTCAATAGCAAGAGCCAATGAAGTGTGGAGGTTATTTCAGGGTTTACTTGAGGCCATTAGACCAGGGTTTCTGTCATTTTTATCTATGTGAATCTTGATGAAGGTGAGCCTCATACTAGAATAAGTTCCAGCCATCCCCTAAATCCCAATTTAATGATCTTCCATCATCCTAGTAAAATTACAGCTCCAACACTTCCGGAGAGCTGTCTTTCCTTGAGCCCATTCAGGAGAAGAGGTGGTAAGTGGCACTGAGGTCCTCTGGGTCCAGTTGGTCCAGTGAGGGGCAGCACGGTAGGGATTTCCCTTGCTCTGATCTTAGAACACATCTGGCTGACTTGGTATCCTGGCTGAGCACATGCACTATCTTTGCATGGATGTCCTGGACACTCCAGGTTGGGTCCTCCTCTTCATCCAGCACTTATCCTAGAAGTCACCTCTTTGGAGCTTGCCTAGCTTCTCCCAGTCACTCTGCCATTGATTTCCTCCAAAACTGCACTGCCTTCTTCTCTTGGTCCCTTGTTTATTGCCTGCATCTCCCCACTGGAATGGAAGATCTTAGCATCAGTGTGACATCCGTGCCTGGGAGCAGGCACTTGGCAAACACTTCTTGAATAAGTGAATGGATGGATGAATAATGACCAGAGCCTCCAATGTCTGGCCATTGAACCCCAACTCTCCTCATTCCCACCACACACACACCCAGACCATCTACTCCCATTCTCCACCCTTCTTCCAGAAAAGGCTCAGCACCTACAATCTGGATCTTGTTTTATTATGACCTGCTCACCCCTGGGAAAAAACGCCTTCAGTGACGGCCTCTGGCCACACCTGCTCAGGGGAATGAGATCCCTTACCCATGCAGGCAGTGCCCGAGCGAAGGGTGGCTCAAGGAGGACTTGTTCCAAGAGTGGTGGTCCAGCATAGCAGTGGTGGGTTGTGTGTGTGTGTGTGTGGTTGGTAGTTAGTTTTTCATTTGAGGAAAAAATTAGCTTTCCTTACCAGACAAGAATGACAATTTACCAAAAATTATCACTGGAATTCATAATCTGGAATGAGCGGAAACGGTATTCTATAGTAATCCATCCCAATGGGCTCACTATTGTACATGCACCTGCTAACATTTTTTAAGCCGGGACTTTATGGAAAGGACATTTTGAAGTTTGCTGAGCAATTCCCCCCTCTCTCAGGCATACGGTCTTTGTGTTGGAAATTTCCCTTGTGGCTTCCTTCGCACACCGGCAGACGGGCACATGGGCACATAGTACGCATGCACACATACAGCCACAGCACCCCCCTGCTACCGCCCCTTGCTGGCATGGATGTATTGGGGGCTTTGCAGGTGCCGAGCCATGGAAATGGAAGCTGGGGGAGGGAAATTAACAGTTGGCACCTGTGCTGAGCTTTCCTGAGGAGCTGCAAACTATGTTACCCAGTGGAATTAGAGCTGCCTTCCAGCACTAGATGGGAAGGCAGAACAGAAGACTAGGGAGTGGGCCAAGGGCCAGGCTGGCCCACTCCTGGGGAGTGTGCAGGGCCAGTATTAGAAGAGCAGAGCATCAGACTACAGAAGTGTGGGATCAGAGGAGTCAAAGGTCAAGGGGTCAAGGAGCAGGACTCACAGCCCCATCACTCATCCCCCGTCTGAGCTCCTAGATCAGCCACCTGTACAACCCTTGCCACACATCCAGCCCAGCACTGACATAAACACGTGACTGACGGCTTGCCTGATACTGCCTGTGTAGACTGGGGACCCCGTAAAACAGGCTTCCGGCATGCCTTGGTGCCTTGCCCAGGGTCTGGTGCACAGTAGGTATTCAGGAAGTACCCACCGATTGAATCCCAGCAGCTGGCACAGACATCCCACCCTGTGCAGTCTGACGGCATTGCTGACTTTGCAAAGAGCAGGTTGGCTCTCCAGGGCCTCTTCTTCAGGATCCTCACTGACACCAAGGCCCACAGAATGGCTGGGTTGTGGGCCCGAATAGCATAGAAGGCAGCTTCCTTCCTGAATAATGCCAATCTATGGCCCCACAGTGACACGCGGGCATGCTGAGGTAAACATAGCAATGCTCACTGCAGCTCTACCTGCGGAAAGACATAGTCAGAAATACCCTAAATTGACAGCATGAGATAGGTGAGTGGATGGACGGATGGATAGATGGGCAGACAGATGAGCTAGTTCAAACAGAAGGGCAGCCCTGCACCCAGATACCCAGCCATAGAGTGCCAGGAAGCTTGGAGATGGAGAGAGGTCATGGGGAGGAGGTGGGGGCAGCTCATCCTTCACAATAAGAGGACAACGTTCCAAGCTGAGTCAGTGCAGAGATAGCGGCTATGTGCCTACTCCTCCTACTCATGGGCGCAGGAGGTAGCATCCAAGCTGTAGGTGGTTCGGCCCTAGGCAAGAAGTGTGCAGCTCTGGATCCTCAGATCTGCCTGGCACTGGGGACAGGGTTGAGACGATGCATGTGTTCCTAAAGGACAAAGCAGGGACCTGGGAGCAGATGGGCAGCTGTGTTCAGTGGGATCCCCAGAATCCACCTAGCTCAGAGCACTGAACAGGATGGTGGGTGCCTAGCAGGGGTGTTCTCAATTGCTTGGGGTGGTCTGGGAGGGCTTCATGGAGGAGGTGATGTCTGATCTGTATATTAAAGAGGGAAGGCCTGTCAGTCAGACTCGCTGGGGAAAACATTCCAGGCAGAGGCAGTAGAACAAGGAAGATGCCGGGTGGTTTGGGGAGCCTCGAACACAAGGCCCAGAGGAGGAAGAAACAGGGAAATGAAGCTGGAGAGGTAGCAGGCAGGCCAGAGGATTGGGGATGCTTTCTTAAGGAGATTGGTTTAAGCAGGGTGTTAGCAGCTTATGATTTTAGAAGATCCCTGCGGCAGCAGCAGGGAGAATAGACAATTGGTGGAAGGGGTCAGTGGAGGCATGAAGCTTCAGCGAGTTGGGGGTACGTCCAGGAGGGAGGGGAGATGAGACCTGTAGACCCCAGAGAGACCATGGCACCACATAAGGTCCCTGTCCAGCCCCATCCTAAGGTGAGCCCACGATACCAGCCTGACCAGTTGGAGCAAGCAGCTCCTGGAACATTTACTGCTGCAGGGTGGGAATGTGGGGCACACCAGCACAACGGAAGGCAAGTCTGGGGCTCCTGCTGCAGCTGCTCTGTGGACACTGGGACACTGACCATCCTTGCTACCACTTGGGTGGAGGGAGCCTGCCAGAGAGCAGGACCAAGAGACAGATCCAGTCCTGATGTCTGGACCCTGGACCTAACAGTACCAGAAGCCCCCAGATTCTAAGGAACAGGAGCCAGTGAATTTCTGTTTCCCCTTAGACCAAACTGAGCAAGATTCTGTCACTGACAACCAAGACAAGTCTGCCCAAATCAATAAAGAAAGCAGAGGCGAGCCATGGGTACCATCCGTTTCTGTGAGGACAGGAAACCACCAAGTGCACCAAAGCAGGGGGATGCCAAACACCAGAGATTTCAGGGGTGTCCAGATAGACTACTGTAACCCCTAGGAGAGGCAGGACGGAAGACAGCACCAGAGGATGGAGGTACTGAGCCAAGTCTTGAATCTGATGTTGACTGAAGGTAATGGACAGGTGTGCAAACCAGGAGAGCAAGGAAGGCATAATCCCCAGGGCTGTCTATCTCTGACAGAGCACAGGGTAACACCAAGGTGGCCAGGGGAGACCTGAGACCCTGTCCACTCCAACCTCCTCTGACCAGGGGGTACCAAGTCCTAAGCTCTGCAGCCCCAGGGGATGGGCAAGGGGCTAAGGGACTAGGAAAGGAGCCTAGTTCTGACTCTGACCTGACCTTGGATGGGCAACCTTCAATTCTCTGAGGCCTCAGTTTCCCCAACTTAACCATCTCTGCTCCAGCTGATTCCAGGGAACTTTTGGGGTGCTGAGTGAAGTCCCGGTGGGCAAGTAGAGGATCTGATAAACTAAGAAGGAATCAAAGATAAGAAAGCAATGCTACCCAGTCCCCTGGTACGACTGCAGCCCCCACAGTCCTTTGGGAGCTGCAGGAAGCCCAGGTGAGTGGGGTTTATGCTGTGGGACAGGACAAACTCAACTTGGAGAAAAGACTCGATTCTGGAACAAATCCAAATGCCCTCTAAGACAACAGGCCTGAAAAATGACAAAAAGTTAGAGTCGTGGGAAGAAAAGGTGCTAAGGGTAGTGTTCTATGTTATAGTTGTTTCTAAGTGCTGTGGAGTTGACTCAAAGCAACCCCGTGTAGGGTTTCCTAGGCTATAAGTCTTTGCAGAAGCAAAAAGTCTCATCTTTCTTCCACAGAGAAGCTGGTGGGCTTGAACCACCAACCTTGTGGTTCACAGTCCAGTGCTGATCGATTCTACAGAGCCACCACATTCTTTTCTATGTTAAAATAGACCCAGAAGGTGACACTACAACCAATGGCAATGCAAGAACCTTGATTGAAACCTAGGGATTGGATTATAGGAGCAACCAAGGCAATCTGACATGAATTAGATTCTGAGCAGATTCCCTGAGATTCCTGTTATTCTTAGATGTAGGAGGGCTGCTGTGTTTATTGAGAAGAAAGTTCTTCTTAGGAGGCATGTGTATAAAATTATTTTGGGGTAAAGTGTCTACAATGTACTTTTAAATGGTACAGCTTCCTGCCCTCCCCAGCCCTGAGCACAGTGAGGGGCATGTGGTACTTATCATGAATAATAAAGACACTGTCATTGCCCCTTGGGATGTTGACACATCGGTGGGTTCTTACTGAGTCTCAGACTGGCATGGCCATGGCCTTGGGCCTCTGACCAGCCCTGCTCTAGACCTTTCCTCCAAGAAAAGGAGGATGTAGGTTCAGGATAGTCCTCAACTGCACATTTATAGATCATGTGTGTCTGCGTTAGATCCCCCTCCAGGAAGGTACTGTGTGTGGCCTTGGGGTTGGTCCCCTCCAGTGACTGATAAGGGAAGAAGTAGGAAGACCCTGTTATTTCAGCCCGATGTGGGACTGCTCTGATGGGCTCCCTTCGCAGCTCAGTTTCTTCTTCTGCCCTCTCCAACTTAGACTCCCTCCCTTCTCTAGGTGCGAAACCTAAAGACATACTGCACACTAAACTCAGACCTGCTTCCCAGAGAACTCACGCTACTACATGAAGTATCGCTCTTTTCTAGGAGAAACTCATTTACAGTAGCAGCTTAAAGAATAAAATACCTAGGAATAAATTTAGCTAGAAAGGTGAGAACTATACAACATTACTGAAAGAAGCTAAAGTAGACCTAAACAGATGCAAGTCTATTCCTTCCACGTGGATCAGAAGACTTAATATTGTTAAGATGTCAGTTACTACCTAAAGGCAATCTATAGGTTCACTGCAGTCCCTATCAAAATTCCAACAGCCTTTTTTGCAGACACGGAAAAGCCAGTCTTCAGATTTCTATGGAACCATAAGGAGCCCTGAATTGCCAAAGTGATCTTGAAAAGGAAGAATAAAGTAGGAGGAGTCAAAGCCGCATAGTGACAGTAATCTACTTTTGAGGCACCGACAGTCGGTTGGCAGAATCCTTGCTTCCTTTTAGGAGATCTGGGTTTGGTTCTTGGCCAGCTCGCCTCCTCTGTCATTGGTGGCTTTTGTGCTGCTATGATGCTGAACAAGTTTCAGCGGAGTTTCCAGATGAAGACGGACTAGGAAAAAAGGCCTGGTGACCTACTTCAGAAAATCAGCCAGTGAAAATGCTGTGCATTAGAATGGTCCAAACTGCAAGTAGAGATGGGGTGGGCACAGGAAGCTCCACTTGCTCCCTCTCTTACCACCCAGTCACCTTCTCAAGAATGCTCATAACTAGTGGGAACCATCTTTTGTGTGTGTGTTTGTTCATTTGCTCATTTCTTGACCTCCTCTCCCACCCCTCAGAGCACATAGGGCTTGACTGTCTTGTTTCCCCACTCTCTAGTATCTGGTGTGGTTCTTAGCACATGGTGGCTTTCAATAAATCTGACTGAATGAATGAAAGAGGGAGGGAAGGAAGGAAGGAAACTGGCCAGCCCCTGAGAGGACAGGCAGGGCAGGAGAAGTGTGTAGCCACACGCCAAGGAAGCTCTTCTGAGGACGACCATGACGATGCACTGCTGTTCAGTGTTTGCACCATATGGCTTGCCGCACACTGGGCTGAATTGCAGATGCTCTAACTTGGAGCTTTCTTGCTTTTGTGTGTTAATAACATAAAGATGTAACATAGCTTAGCACACATTTTGTTTTTGCTAACTATCTATATGTATATAAAACAGACTTCAGTGTTACTAGCCAACCCACTTGTGAAGTAGAAGGAAAACAGAGCAATTAGAGAGCGAGAGTGGGGAGGGTGGGATGGGGGGGGGGCGCGAGTACAGACACCCAAATGCTAGTTTGGAAAGTGAGCCAATCTCCAAGCATACAGCTTTCCTGAGGAGCAGGCTCCACCAGGAGCCCACAGGTGGGGTGGCACACAGCCCCACCGAGAGTCCATCTCTTCGTAGCATGGCACAGAGGCAGGCTTCTCAGTGATGCTCTGCTACCTCTGCAGTGCCGATACTCCACCTTGGCCACCTCGTGCTCCACTCCAGACACACTGGACAGCAGCTGGGTCCAGGAGATGGCATGTTCTCTCTCATCTCACCTCAAGTCTTCTTCCTGGAATGCTCTCCTCTGCCCACCCACACCTCCCCCAAAAAACAAAAGCAGCCCTACTGCTGGGAAGTCAAATCTGACTCATAAGAACCCTATAGAATAGTAGAACTGCTCTATGGGGTCAGGCAAACTGTCAATTCTGACAGACAGAAACTGCCTCTCTTTCTCCTGTGGATTTGAACTACCCACCTTGTAATTATCTGAACCCATTGTGTCCTCAGAACAGTGTCTACTAACCCTTCTTGTCCTTCATTCATGTACCTTTTCCTCAAGCATTTGGATGTCCAATGTTTCTTTCTGATGGGAGAAGACCCTCAAGCAAGTAAACACACACATGTTACAAAATAGCTCAAGCACTATAAAGAATAAAAATAAGGAGTTTAATTGAAAAGAAAGACTCCAGCACTTATTCTCCCATATGAGTTGTTGTTAGGTGCCGTGGAGTCGGTTCTGACCCATAGCGACCCTGTACAGGGTTTCCGAGGCTGTAATTCTTTACGGTAGCAGAAAGCCTCATCTTTCTCCCGCGGAGCAGCTGGTAATTTCAAACTGCTGACCTTGTGGTTCGCAGCCCAATTCGTAACCACCACGCTACCAGAGCTCCTATATGAGTTGTTATCGCAGGGTAATCCACTTATAGAACAGAGAAAGAAAGAAAAACTTGGTGATCTGTTTCTGTAAATATTATCTATAAAAAAAGCAGCAAGTTGACATGAAAAATGTCTTCTTTAAAGGAAATTTCACTGAATAATTTGGAATTGTGGTGTTCCAAGTTGGAGGGGGACTCCTGGTGTAGGATAAGCACTGGACTGCAAACCACAAGGTCGACAGTTCAAACCCACCAACCAACCACTCCTTGGAAACCCTATACAGGGCCACTGTAAGCAGGAACTGACTCCACAGCCAGGTTGGGGAAGCAGTGGGGGAGCATTCTGCCCCAGCTGGAATGAGTATTTCATCCCTGATTTTATTTAGAATTGCAAGGGTATAGCAAAGATTGAAAAAGCAGAGGCCTTTTAGTTCATTTGATTATTATTTGTAAATTCTCTACAATCTATCGCCTATTATCTGAATCAGGTCCCTAAGTGGGAAAACTCTTTGTGCTCAACTGCTATCCTAAAGGTCATCAGTAGTGAGGAAGAAAGGCCTGGAAATCTTTCTAAAGATTGCCTGTGTAAAACCCATTGTCATTGAATCAATTCCAACTCATAACGACCCTGTACAACAGAGCAGAACTGCCCTGTAGGGTTTCCAAGGTGTGACGGAAGCAGGCTGCACATCTTTCTCTTGCAGAGCTGCTGATGGGTTTGAACCTTTCCATGAACAGCCAAGTGCTTAACCATTGAGCCCCCAGGGCTCCTCTCTGTAAAGATTACAGTCAAGAAAGCCCTATCGAGCAGTTCTGCTCTATAAAATATGGGGCTGCCACAAGTCAGAATCAACTCAATGGCAATGTTTCATGATTATTTTTTATTATTAATACCCATATCATCCTCTATTACATGCGTTGGACCAGATGGCTCCCCTACACTATCCCCGCTGAAAGTGTATAATATTTAGGAAAGGTATCACCTATTCAATATTGTGCTGGAAGTCTTCGAGCTATAAGGCAAGAAAGGGAAATTAAAGGTATCCTAACTGGCAAAGGAGAGGCAAAGGAGAGGTAAAACTCTGTCTATTTGCAGATGAGACGATCCTGGGGGAGTGGGGGAGAATGTGGCACCAAGCATTGTTCCCACAGCCCTCTCTAGGCAGCTGGGTTTGATCATTCGTTGCAATGGCCACGCAGAATTCGGACACCATACTCAGAGTTATGGGGTTTATTAGGGAAGTGAGCAGGCTACAATACAGGCTCAGAAAATGCTCAAGGCACAGTTGTTCCAGTCAGAACAGCCTCTTCTCAGTCGTGCCCACAGGCAGGCTTCTCCCTGCCTGGCCAATGTTACAAAGCTCTTTTAGGGTTGCTGATAAATGCCCACAGGACACACCACTCCACCTCAGCCTGAAGGCACTCGGCTCTAGCTCCATGGATCAGAAAGCCTAGCCTCCTCCAACTAAGTGCCTGGGGGCACCTCACTCTGCAAACAAGCCTCCTGCCCAAAGTCACTCAGCTTTCCCTTGTTCTGTGGGCTGGCTCTTGGTTCTTCTGCTGCTCCCCTGCAGTTTCTCTGGTGTCACAGATTTCTGTCCCTGGGTCAAGGGGTTCAATGCACAAGGATCTCAAGGTCCAAAGAACACACTCCATTCCTAGGTCATCTTCTTTGATGGTACTGAGATGTTTCTTCCTACTTATGAGATGATTTATTTTATACAATCACAGATTTTCACAATCACAGTTAACCCTGTTAACCACTTACAGCTGAATCATATAATCCTGTCAGCATCTTCTCCCACCTTCTCTTACGCAGACCCATCAGGGCAAGGACATTGTTTGGAGGGAGTTAACAAAGATTATGGCTAGAAGAGATGTTAAATATTCACTGCACCACAGGCCACCGCCTGGCTTTTTTAGCCATTGTCCCTTTCATACATGATGAATCAACCATCCCCTAACCAAAAGGTTAGCAGCTCAAACCCACCGGCCTTCCTTGAAAACCCTATACAAGGTCGCTATGAGTCAGAACTAACTTGATGGCACATAACAACAACAACATACCATTTTAACTGTATACACAGCCATGAAAGCTTGTAAGCCAGCCACTTTATGCCTTTCTGTCTCCCCATGTTAGAGATGCAATTTCTAAAATGTCCATTCTAATAAACCCAGAACTTTTAGGGGGCAAGCATGATCCTTTATATGAAGAATCTTCTGTTCCTGCTGGAACTTTGGGCATCATCATTCACAAGCCACGTCCAGTCCAAAGGAAGCCATCAAAATGAAACAATTTACACCAGCTCACAGCATCCTGGCGGTGTGCTGTAGGATAAATACTGGGAGGTCAGTCTATTATCAAAACAACTATAATGTGAAAGAAGGGGGAAATATAGGAACAGCGATCCAGGTGGTGAGGAGGTTAGGTAGATTTCAGGATAAAACAGACTGTTTTAAAAGGAGGAAAAAGTTAATAGAATATAGGGTAACCCCAAAGAAACTTAATACTTCACAACATATCAAGAAAAGGAAAATCCAAGAAGAACATGGAAACATTAAAACTATGAAGAAATGTACAAGAAAAAGCACACACAAAAAAATTAACTCAGCACAGGAAGACATGCAGAACAAAGAAATCAGCATCACCACACACACAAACAACAACATAATGACAGCAATTAATTCATACCTGAACAATATAGGGTCACTATGGGTTGGAACCAACTCAACAGCACTTAACAACAACCAATAATTACACTGAATGTCAATGGATTGAATGCATCAGTCAAGAGACAAAGAGTGGCAGAATGGATAAGAAAACAGGATCCTTCAATATGCTGCCTATCAGACAAAAACATATTAAAAACAAAAGGATGGAAAAAAATATACCAACCTGATTGCAAAAAAAATGAGCAGGAGTGGCAATACTAATCTTTGATAAAATAAACTTTAAGGCAAAGACCAGCAAAGAGACAAAGAAGGACATTATCTCATGATTAACGGATCAGTTGAACAAGATGACATAACAAAAATATCTGTGTTCCCAATGAAAGAGCCCCAAAATATATAAAGCAAACCCTAATAGAACTGAAGAAAGAAATAGACAAATCTACAATAATAGTGGAAAAATTTAATATACCACTTCCAAAAAGGACACAGCAACCAGAAAGGAACTCAACAAAGACACAGAGGAACTAAACAACACAATCAACCGACTTGACCTAATAGATGTGTCAACCTAACAGAGCATTCAACCCAACAACAGCACGATACATATTCTTTTCCAGTGCACATACATTAACATTCTCCAGAATAGACTGTGTGTTAGGCCACAAAGCAAGCCTTCATAAATTTAAAAACATCAAAATGCTACAAAGCATCTTCTCAGATCACAATGCTAAAAATACAAAGCAACAATAGGAAGATCAAGAAAATAAAGTGAAGTACATGGAAATTGAACAACACATTACTTAAGCTACTGGGTAGTAGAACAAATAAAAGGTGAAATTAAAATATTCCTAGAAACAAATGAGAATGAAACTACAACATACCAAAATCTTTGGGACACAGCAAATGCCGTGCTGAGAGGGTAATTTATAGCAATAAACTCACACATGCAAAAAGAAGAAAGAACCAAAATTAATGCATTAACACAACATCTCCAACAATTAAACAAAGACCAGCAAAGTAACCTAGTCACCAGAATAAAGAAATAATAAAGAAAGGTTAAAGCAGAAATAAACCATCTAGAGAGCAGAAAAACTATAGAAAGAATCAACAAGACAAGAGGCTGGTTCTTTAAAAAGATTAATAAAATTGACAAACCATCGGCAAACCTAACAAAAGCAAAGAGGGAGAAGACACAATATGCATAAGAAATCACCTGGGTGCAGTGGAAATAAAAATGATAATAACAGAATACTATGAAAAGTTGTACTCCAACAAATTTGAAAATCTAGAGGAGATGGATATATTTTTATAAAAACAGAACCTAGTAATGCACCAGACTGTAAAGCTGTTTGAATGCAAGGTTGGTGGTTCAAGCTCACCAGCTGCTACTCGAAAACCCTATGTTGTTGTTGTTTGCCATGGAGTTAGTTCTGACTCATAGCGACCCTGTACAGGGTTTCCGAGGCTGTAAATGTTTATGGGAGCAGAAAGCCTCATCTTTTTCCTGCATCACTATGGGTCGGAATCAACTTGACAGCACTTAACAACAACAACCTAAACTTACACAACGTGAAGTAGGAAACTTGAACAGACCTATAATAAAAGAAGAAATGGATTAGTTCATCAAAAAATTCCCAGTTCATCAAAAAACACCAACAAAAAAGTCCAGTCCAGATGACTCCACTGGTGAAGAGCTGATACCAATTCTACTCAAACTATTCTACAATATAAAAAAGGATGGAAAACTTCCTAGTGTATTTTATGAAGCACACATAAACCTCATACCAAAACCAGGGAAGTGGTGGTTAAGTACCGTAGAGTCAGTTCTGACTCATAGTGACCCTGTACAGGGTTTCTGAGGCTGTAAATCTTTATGGGAGCAGAAGGCCTCATCTTTCTCCCACGGAACATCTGTCC
>NW_006408622.1:2596318-2598382 GCF_000296735.1 Chrysochloris asiatica
AGAATAAATCTAACCAGAGAAACAAAAGACCTATACAAAAAAACTACAAAACACAGCTACAAAAAACAAAAAAGATTTACAAAAATGGAAGAATATACCATGCTCCTGGAGAGGAAGAGTTAACATTGTGAAAATGTCAATACTACCCAAAGCTATCTGTAGATATAATGCAATCCCAGTCCAGATTCCAACAACATTCTTTAAAGAGCTGGAAAAGACTATCACAAACTTTATATGGAAGGGAAAGAGTTCTCAGATAAACAAAGCACTGCTCAAGAAGAAAAATAAAGTTGGAGGCCTCTCATTCCCTGATTTTAAATTTCACTGCATGACTACAGTGGTCCAAATAGCCTGGTACTGGTACAATAAAAGATACATGGATCAAGGAACAGAATTGAGAACCCAGAAAGTAATCCATCCACATACAGCCAACTGATCTTTGACAAAGGGCCAAAGTACATTGAATGGGGAGGAGATAGTCTCTGCAACAGATGGTGCTGGCAAAACTGGAAATCAATATGCAAAAGATTGAAACAAGACCTTTATCTCACACATATACAAAAACCAACTCACCATGGATTAAAGACCTAAATGTGAATCCTAGAATTATAAAGATCATTAATAAAAAAAATAGGGACAAATTTAAGGGCTCTAATACAGGGCACACATGGACTATCAAACATTGCGAGAATTGCACAAACAAAAGAAGACAAAATAGATGATTGGGACACACTGAAAATTAGAAACTTATGTGCATCAAAAGATTTCACCACAGAATAGGATAAATTTTTTTGCAATGACGTATCAGACAAGGGACAAAAATCTCTAAAATCTATAGGAAACTACAACATCTCTACAAGAAAAAGACAAATAACCCAATTAAAAATGGGCACAGGACCTGCACACACTTCACCAAGGAAGACATTCAGGCAACCACAAACTATGAAGAAATGTTCATGATCATTAGCCATTGGAGAGATGCAAATCAAAACAACAATGATATATCATCGCACACCAGCAATAACAACAAAGTTCAAAAAAGCAAAGGACAATAAATGCTAGTGTGCATATGGAGAGACTAGAATCCTCTTACATTGCTGATGGGACTGTAAAATGGTTCAACCACTCTGGAAAATGGTATGGCACTTCCTCAGAAAGTTGGAAATAGAAATATTTTATGATCCAGCAATTCTTCTACTTGATTATATATATATCCACAAGAAATGTGAGCCAGAACATGAGTAGATAAATGCACTCCAATGTTTGTTTACTGGAGCAATATCTGTAGCCTAAGTGTCCATCATTGGAAGACTGGATAAACTTTGGTACATACACATAATAGATACTATGCTATCTTGAATATGATGAAGCTGCAAAGCACCTCATAACATGGATGAACCTTGAGGACATTGTGCTGAGTGAAATTAGTCACAAAAGGATGCATATTTCATAAGACCATTATTGTAAAAGCTTAAGAAAAGATTTCCATACTAAAATTAAAATATATTTTGATGATTACCAGGGGTAGGAGGAAGGGCACAGTAAGGCACAGGTCAGGTGTCGGGGAAGCAATATACAAGGAAGGTGGCGGTGATACACAAGAAAGTGGAGGGGTGGGATAACAAGGAAGATAGGGAAACACTTATGTAGATTTGCATGGGTTAAATGGGACAGAGGTAAATAGTGATGTATGCTCAATCTTGGAAAAACAGGACTCTGGGATACAGGGACTGAAGCATAGCCTGAATGGATAAAAGAGGGGAAATAATGTTAAGGGGCTTGAATGTCTTGTGCATATTGGTTTATCATGGTTACTACTGTAAAATAGTCATTTAATTGGGATAGAAAGGAATATTGGGAAATATGATTCCAGATAGCTTATAAACCCGTCTTCAGCCTATAACTGATTGGAATACCTCAAAGGGGTTCTAGAATTTGCCCAGTGAAATAGGCTTCTCGTTAAGCCTTTGTAGAGTATGGAGCCTTAGGTGGAATCCTGATCCCCATCCAGAACCTTCTGAGGTGGGACATTCCCACTTGAAAGGACAAGTAGACCAGCCTGGA
>NW_006408622.1:2599012-2600013 GCF_000296735.1 Chrysochloris asiatica
ATGGATGTAGTTGCTCAAAACACCAACCAAGAGGGAAGGAGTCTTCACATCAAGAATCAAACCTATCCCTTCAGTACACAGGGTTGATAGGGATAGGCAACTTAGATATTGGCTGCCTGAAAACTAGCTGGCTTACAAGTTCTCTAGTGTGCTTATTTTCAGAGTGATGGGGGCAGGATAGAATCCCCATTGAATAGTTTTCCTCTTGTCTAGATGGATCTGGTGAAAGAAGATGGGGGAGAATGGGGATAGGATTCTTTTGATTCAATAGTGAGTAATTATTATTATGACTAATTGCTATGGTCACAACTGTAAAGGTAGAAGTTGTGTATAACAAAAAGTGGGGAGTAGACCTTCCCTTCTCTCTTCTTCTGTGCTGCCTACGGAGGAGGCAGCCTTCTTGACTGGCATCATGGCTGCCCTCAGACCCATGGTGATGACCAAGGTTGTCAAATAGAGGACCAAGAAGTTCATCCGGCACCAATCAGATCATTATGTCAAAATTAAGTATAACTGGTGCAAGCCCAGAGGCATTGACAGTAGGGTGCAGAGATTTAAGGGCCAGATCTTAATGTCCAACATCGGTTATGGGAGCAACAAGAAGACAAAACACATGCTGCCCACTGGCTTCCACAAGTTCCTGGTTCACAACGTCAAAGATCTGCTGGTGTTGCTGATGTGTAACAAATCTGACTGCAGAGATTGCTCACAATGTTTCCTCCAAGAACCACAGAGCCATTGTGGGAAGAGCAGCCCAGCTGGCCATCAGAGTCACCCATCCCAATACCAGGCTGCACAGCAAAGAAAATGAATAGACAGCCTGTTTTTGAGTTTTATTTGTGCTAAATAAAATCATAAAAATGCAAAAAAAATGGGGAGTAGTTAATCCTTCATTCCAGGAACAGAGGACCCTAGGACCATCAAGAGGGATGCACATGGACGGAACATGGGATCCTAACCAGAGAAGTAGCGATACCAGAGACGGAGGCAGAGGTGATGGC
>NW_006408622.1:2601783-2603883 GCF_000296735.1 Chrysochloris asiatica
AAAAAATGAAATTGAAAAACTCCTGAGTCAAATGAGTCTTAAAACATGACTTAAGAAAACCACTGGGGCATAGAAAAAGCAGTGATTAAAGGACACACATTAAAAAAGAACCAAAACCAATACTTTAACCCAACAACTCCAACAATTAGAAAAAGAGCAGCAAAGTAAGCCTACTGCCACCAGAAAAGAAATAAAAAAGGTTAGAGTATAAATAAATAAAATAGAAAAAACAATAGAAAGAAACAAGACAAGAAGTTGGTTCTTTGAAAGGACTAATAAAATTGGCAAACCACTGGCCAACCTCACAAACAAGAAGAAGATACAAATAACATGAATAAGAAATTATTTGAGTGATGTCACAACATAACCAACAGAAATAAAAAGGAGTACTATGAAGAATTATACTCCAATAAACTTGAAAACGTAGTAGAAATGGACAATTTCTAGAAACACGGGACTTACCCAAACTAATGTAGACTGAAGTAGAAAGCATAAACAGACCTATAAGAGAAGAAATTGATCAAGTCTTTTAAAAAACTCCCAATGAAAAAAAAGTTCATGCTTTTTTTCATGGTGAATTCTACCAACAAACAGTCAGAGAGGAACTGACATCAATTATACTCCAAGTATTCCATAATGTAGCAAAGGATAGAAAACTCCAAAATTCATGTTATGAAGCAAGCATAGTTCTGATACCAAAACCAGGCAAAGATATCAAATATAAAGAAAATTATAGGCCAATATTCCTCATGATATTGGTCTATAATTTTCTATCTCAGTGATGTTGGTCCTTTATTTCCCTCATGATATTGGTCTATATTTTCTTTCCTACTGTTATTGATCTATAATTTCCCTCATGATGTTGGTCTACATGGAACCAGGTAATACTACTATTCAAATTTATGCACCAACCACTAAAGCCATTAAAGGTGAAATTGAAGAAATCTAACAATTTTGTCAACCTGAAATTGATCAAACATGAAGTCAAGATGCATTGGTAATTACTGGTGATTGTAATGCAAAGGTTAGAAACAAAGAGGAAGGACTGGTAGTTGGAAAATATGGCCTTGGTGATAGAAACGATACTGGAGATCACATAATAGATTTCTGCAAGACTAATGACTTGCTCATTACAAATACCTTTTTCAATAACATAAAAGAGAACGACACACATGGACCACACCAGATGGCAAACACAGAAATCAAATTGACTACATCTGTGGAAAGAGATTGTGGAATAGCTCCATAACATCAGCCAGAACAAGGCCAGTGGCAGACTGTGGAACAGCCCATCAATTGCTCATATGCAAGTTCAGGTTGAAGCTGACAAAAATGAAAACAAGTCCATAAAAATCAAAGTTTGATATAGAGCATATCCTACCTGAATTTAGAGATCATCATTAGATTTGACGCATTAGACACTAATGACCGAAGATCAGATGAGTTGTGGATGCCATCAAGAACATCATACAGAAAGAAAGCAAAAGGTCATTAAGAGGACAAGGAAGAAAGAAAAGACCAAAATGGATGTCAGAAGAGAGTCTGCAACTTGCTCTCCAGCATTGTTGTTAAGTGCTGTCAAGTGCATCCCAATTCATAGTGACCCTTATAGGAGTCCTGGTGTGGCATTGTGGGTTAATGCACTGGTTAAGTCGGTTTGAACTACAAGGGCAGCAGTTCAAGCTCACCAGTCGCTCCTCAGAAACCCTACACAGGGTTGCTGTGGGTCAGAACTGACTCGATAGCACTTAACAACAACAACATAGGGTTTCCAAAGAGTGGCAGGTGAGTTTGAACCACCGATCTTGCAATTCAAACCAACTTTGCAGTCTAGTGTTTTATCCTATAAAATAAATAAATATAAAAACTAAAAAACGTGAGGAAGTAAGAGTTGAATAGAAAATTTCAAAGCGCAGCTTGAGATTTGATTTGAGAAGACAAAGTCAAGTATTATAATGAAATATGCAAAGACCTGAGTTAGAAAACCCAAAGGGAAGAACACTCTGAGCATTTCAGACAATGTTTCACTTAGCAAGAAAATGTTTTCCTAATTTTTTATAACTCTGGTCTCATACAATATTTGTCCTTTTGTGATTGACT
>NW_006408622.1:2604450-2606942 GCF_000296735.1 Chrysochloris asiatica
CTTCTTATTGAATCATTGAAATATTCTGTAAATTTTGGAGAGTAGTCCTTTGTCTGATATGTCATTGCCAAACAATTTTTCCCAGTCTGTGAGTTCCCTTTTTACTTTTTGGGTGAAATACTTTGATGCACAAAAGTGTCTAATTTCCAGGAGATCCCAGTAATCTATTTTGCCTCCTGCTTTTATGTTTTCAGTTATGTTTGATAGTGTATTTATGCCATGTATCAGAGCTCCTAAGTTTATCCCTATTATTTCATTGATGATCTTTATAATTCTAGGCCTTTAGGTCTTTAATCCACATTGAGTTAATTTTTGTATATGGCATGAAGATGGATTTCCAACTTTGCCAGCACCATTTGTTAAATGGAAGACTATCTCTTTCCCATTTAATGCATTTTGGCCCTGACTGTAGGTGGATGGATTTACTTCTGGGTTCTCAATTCTGTTCCATTGAGATATATGTCTTTTATTGTACCAGTACCAGGCTGTTTGGACTATTGTGTCTGTGTAGTAGGTTTTGAGATCAGTAATTGAGAGCCTCCTACTTTGTTCTTTTTAGTAATGCTTTGCATATCCAGAGTCTCTATCCTGTCCATATGCAGTTAGTGATGAATTTTTCCATCTCTTTAAAGAATGATGTTGGGATCTGGATTGGGATAGCATTATATCTATAGATTGCTTTGGATGGCATTGACATTTTCACATAGTTAAGTCTTCCTATCAATGTGAAGGAGATATTCCTCCATTTCTGCATGTCTTTTTTGAGTTCTTGTAGTAGTATTTTGTAGTTTTATTCGTACAGGTTTTTGTTTCTCTCTTTAGATTTATTCCCAAGTATTTCGTCTTTTGCGTGGCTATTGTAAAAATGTATTGCTTTCCTTTGAGAAGTTCTCTCTATGAGCGTAAAGAAATCCAACTGATTTTTGTATGTTGATTTTGTACCCTGCCACTTTGCTGAATCATCATTGAGTTCCAATAATTTTCTTTTTGAGTCTTTGGGATTTTCTAAATATAGGATTCTATATTCTGCAAACAAAGATGATATGATCCTATAGTTAATTCTTCTTTGCCAATTTGGATACCTTTAATTTCCCTTTCTTGTCTTTTAGCTCCAGCTAAGGTTTCTAGTGCACTATTGAGTAGAAGTGGTGCTAAAGGGCATCCTTGTCTGGTTCCTGTTTAAAAGTATAATGATTTCAGTTTCTCACCTTTAAGAGTGATGTTGGCTAATGGCTTTGCATATATGTCCTTAATTATGTTAAGGAATTTCCCTTATATTCCTATTTTGTTGAGTATGTTTTATCAAGAGTGTTCAAATTTATCAAATGTCATTTTTTTGCATCAATGATATGTTCTTGTGATTTTTTTTCTTTTGTTTTATTTATGTGATGAAGTACATTGATTTTTTTTTTTTTCTAGTACTGAGCCATCCCTGCATATACGGTATGAATCTTACTTGGTCAAGATGAAATATTTTTTAAAATCTTTTTGCTAAGATTCTGTTAAGAATTTTTGCATCTTTGTTCATGATAGATTGTTGTTGTTAGGTGCCATTGAGTCGGTCCCAACTCACAATGACCTTATGCACAACAGAACCAAACACTGCCCCTTCCTGCCCATCTCTTTGTTAAGCTGGAACCCATTGCTGCTGCAACTGTGAAATCTATGTTGTTAGGGGTCTTCCACTTTTCCCTGACCCTCCACTTTACCTAGCATGATGGCCTTCTCCTGATAATACATCAAAGCATGAGAGATGAAGTCTCTCCATCCTGACTTCTAAGGAGCATTCTAGCTGTACTTCTTCCAACATAGATGTGTTTGTTCTTCTAGTAATCCATGGTACTTTTAATATTCTTCTCCAACACCATACCTCAAATGCATTAGTTCTTCTACAGTCTTCTTTATTCATTGTACAACTGTCACATGCATATGAGGCTATTGAAAATACCATAGCATGGGTCAGGTGCACCTAGTCCTCAAACTGACAGCATAGCTCTTGAATATTTTAAAGAGGTCTTGTGCAGCGGGTTTGCCAGTTTAATATGTTGTTTGATTTCTTCACTGCTGCTTCCATGAATGTTGACAGTGGCTATAAGCAAAATGAAATCTTTTACAACGTCCATATTTTCTCAATTTAACATGATGTTATTTATTTGCCCCATTGTGAGGAATTTTGTTTTCTTTACATTGAGGTACAACCCATACTGAAGACTGTGGTCTTTGATCTTCATCCATAAGCATCTTAAATCCTCTTTACTTTTAGCAAGCAGCTTGTTTCTGAATCTTTCTCCAATCCTGAAGTCACATTCTTTGTCATACAATCCAGGTTCTCAGATTATTTGTTCATCATACAGATTGAATAAGTATGGTGAAAGAATACAATACTGGCACACACTTTTCCTAATTTAAAACCATTCAATGTCTCCTTGTTCTGTTCAAATGACTGCCTCATGGTTTGTGTACAGGTTCCTCATGAGAACAATTAATTGTTC
>NW_006408622.1:2607332-2649273 GCF_000296735.1 Chrysochloris asiatica
CAATGTACTGTTGCAGCATTTTGGAAATTATCTTTAGCAAAATTTTACATGCATGTGATATTAATTATATTGTTCAATGATTTCCACAGTCTATTGGGTCTCCTCTCTTTGGAATGGGCACAAATATGGATTTTTTTTTCCAATCAGTTGGCCAGGTAGCTGTCTTCCAAATTTCTCCAAATTGGCATAGATGAGTGACTGCCTTTAGTGCTGCACAAATTGAAAGATTTCCATTTGTAGTCCATCAATTCCTGGTGCCTTGTTCTTTGCCTTCAATGCACCTGGATTTCTTCCTTCAGTACCATTGGGTCTTATTAATTCTGACTCATAGCAGCTCTATAGAATAGAGCAGGTCTGAGACTGTAAGTCTTTATGAGGAAGACAGTCTTATCTGTCTCCTATGGAAGGGCTGGTAGGTTTGAACCATTGGCCTTGAGGTTAACAGCCCAATGCTTAACTCACTACGTAAAGCCACAGGCTCAATGAAGCAATTATGGTAAATCTTAATTATACTGTGCGTTAATCATATGATGGCTCATTGTAAGACAACTTTATTGTTACATACATTTGAAAATGTTCATAATAAAGAGTAAAGGGTGTTGAGAAGAAATTGGTGAGAAGTGAGAAAGAAAATAGCCCTAAGATGGAGACAGACTAATTTTGGTAGGATGGCAGGAGCAGCCTGAGGGAGGAGGGATATTCAAGCTGGAAAAGCCAATCACTGAGAAAGATGAAGAACAGGTGGAAATGTTCCAAAGCAGCAAAAGACCTGGCATGTTAGAGAAAGCCAAAGTGAGCCAACGAGGCCATAGCGGAGGGAGAGGCAGGTGGAGAGCCTCAGAATGAGAATGGTGGGAGGCAGAAGCTGACTCACAGGACTTTGCAAGTCACGATAAGCAGTTTGATGTTATTCTATAACCAGCACGAAGCTGTCAAACAGCTTTTAAGACGTGGTAGATTTGATCAAATCCACTTTTATAAGAAATGACTCTCGACACAAGCTGTTAGGAGACAAAGGCATTCCAATGGGAGAAAAAGACCAAATAGGGACACCAGTTTAGAGACATTGCAGTCACCCAGGCAGGCCTGGTGACTTCATCTAGTGTGAGATGATGGCACTGGAAACAGAGAGCAGGAGACAGATTGGAAAGATCTAAGATGGACAAAGAATCACTGGGGTTTGCTGATGCGTGCAGTGTGGGAAGTGAGAAAAAGGGGGAAATCAAGGCTGAAGACCAGCTTTAGGACTTGAACAATTGAGGGCATGATGGTACCTTTACGGAAACGGGGTACAGGCAGGTGGAGCCTGAGTGGAGGCTTTGTTTTGGGGGTGTATTAGAGCTGAGATGCCTGTGAAATTGCCAAGTCTCCGCAATGCCCTGTGGTGAGAGTAGAGTGTAGACTGAAGAGGGCAAGAGCACCTGGGAAGGGAGAATGTTGAGAATAGGACTCTAGAGAAGCTCATGGGGACACCCATGATCTCACTTGAGGACAGGGGTGCAAAGGAACTGAGAAAGAGGGACCAAAGTCAAGAGCAGAAGATGTTCTCAAGAAGAGGGGGTGGTCCACCATGCTCAACACTCTTGAAAGGGCAGTGAAATGAAGACTGAAAAGTGTCCTTGAGATTTCACAAGATCTAAAGCATTAACGACTGTGACAAAGAGTTTCAATGATTCCATTCCTGCCCCTCTTCCTGCCTGGATCAGGTGCCTCCTAACTCTGCCTGGACCTGTCCACATTCCAATGCTGGGTGGACTTCAGCAGACCTTCCAGACTAAGACAAACTAGGAAGAAGGAGAGATGACTATTTCTGAATGTTCAGCCACTGGAAACTTTATGAAAAGTAGTGGAACATTGTTAGATAAACTACCAGAAAATAAAAACATTGTGAATAGCAGCAAAACATTATCAAATATAGTGCCGGAAGATATTCAAAATATGACTGGGGAAGAGTTGCCTCCTTAAAGTAGAGTTGACCATGGTGACACCAATGGAATAAAGCTTTCAGGGCCTTCATTTGCTCATGATACACAACTCAAAATGAGGAGAATAGGCTATGAGCATCCATTAATAACTGAAACATGAAATGTATGAGGTATGAATCTAGGAAAATTGGAAGTTGTCAAAAATGAAATGGAACACATAAAAATCAATATTCCACACATTAATGAGCTGAAGTGCACTGGTATTAGTCATTTTGAATCTGGCAATACTGAGAACAACAAATTCAAGAGGAATAAAGTTGCATTAATTGTTAAAAAGAGCATTTCAAGATCTGTCTTAAAGTATCCATATGCCTACAAGGTAGACCAGTTATTATCACAATTATTCAAATGTATCCACCAACCACTACACCAACAATTATTAAATTGATTAATTATAACAATTCTTCAGTCTGAAATTGATCAAATACTTAATCAAGATGTATTGATAATCACAGGTGATTGGAATGTGAAGGTTGGAAGCAAAGAGGAAGGATCAGTAGTTGGAAAATATGGCTTTGGTGATAGAAATGATGCTGGAGATCACATGATAGAATTTTGCAAGACCAATAACTTGTTCATTACAAATACCTTTTTAAAATAACATAAAAGACAACTATACACATGAATCTCATCAGATGGGATACACAGGAAACAAATTGACTAAATCTGTGGAAAAAGATGGTGGAAAAGTTCAATATTATCAGTAAAAACTAGCCCAGGGACCACCATCAATTGTTCATATGCAAGTTCAGGCTAAAGCTATTAAATATTAAAACAAGTCCATGAGAGCCAAAATATTACCTTGAACATATCACACGTGAATTTGGAGGCCATCTCAAGAACATATTGATGCACTAGACACTAATGACGGAAGACCAGAAGAGTTGTGGGATGACATCAAGAATCTCATACAGAAAGAAAGCAAAAGGGCATTAAAAAAAAAAAGAGAGAAAAGATCAAAACAGATGTCAGAAGAGACTCTGAAACTTGTTCTACAGTATAGAGATGTTAGAGCAAATAGAAGAAATGAGGAAGTAAAGTTGCTGCACAGAACATTTCAAAGGCCACCTTGAGAAGACATAATCAAGTATGGCAACGAAATGTGTGAAGATCTGAAGTCAGAAACCCAAAAGCTAAGAACACGCTCAGCATCTCTCAAACTTAAAGAACTGAAGAAAACATTCAAGCCTCAACTTGTAATATTGAAAGATTCTCTGGGCAAAATATGGAATGATGTAGAAAGCATCAAAAGAAGATGGAAGACTCTTGTGATACAATAGTGAATAACTGTTATCAGGACTGATTGTGAGAGTTGGAAATGTAAAGGTAGACGTTTTATAGCAAGGAAGGGAGTGATTAACTTTCCAGTCTAGGATCGGAGGTCCCTAGGACCATCAACAGAGAAGAGCCGGGAGTGGGACTCTACCCAGAGAAGCAGCGATGCCTGAGATGGAGGCAGAGACGATGATGTGGAGCGATGGAGCAGCTGGGGACTTTAGATCTAGAGAGGGAGTCACTATACCAAAAAGAACTGGTTGATGTTGAACCATTTCAAATGGTACCATATGATCAAGAACCAATGGTACTGAAGGAAGAAGAAGTCTACACTGCACTGAAGGCATTGGTTTAAAAAAAAAAAAAGCTCCAGGAATTGATAAAATACAAATTGAAATCTTTCAACAACCTGATACAGCACTGGAGGTAAAAAAAAAAAAAAAAATCAAACACTCCTCTATGTCAAGAAATTTGTAGGAGAGTTACTGGCCAACTGATTGGAAGAGATTCATATTTGTGCACATTCCAAAGAGTGGTGACCCAATGGAATGTGGAAATGATCTAACAATATCATTAATAGCACTGCAAGTAAATTTTACTGAGTTGAAGGTAATTCAAAAACAGTTACAATAGTACATTGACAGGGAACTGCCAGAAATTCAAGCCAGATTCAGAAGAGGGCATGGAATGAGGGATGTTATTCCTGATATAAGATGGATCTTGGCTGAAAGCCAAGAACACAGCAGACAGATGTTTACTTGTGCTTTATTGGCTATGCAAAGTCTTTTGACTGTGTGGATCATGACAAGCTATGGATAACATTGCAAAGAATGGGTATTCCAGAACTCTTAATCATGTACATAGGAACCTGTACACAGACCAAGAGGCAGTAGTTCTAACAGAACAAGAGGATATTGAATGGTTTAAAAATCAGAAAAGGTGTTCACCCAGGTTGTATCCTTTCACCATAGTTATTCAAGCTGTATGCTGAGCAAATAATTTTAAAAACTGGATTGTATGAAGAATAACAGGGCATCAGGATTGGAGGAAGACTCAATAACAACATGTATATACAGGTGACACACGCTTGCTTGCTGAAAGCGAAGAGGACTCAAAATATTTAATGATCAAAGACCACAGTCTTCAGTATGGGGTGAACCTCAGTGTAAAGAAAACAAAAATCCTCACAACTAGACCAATAAACAACATCATGATAAATGGAGAAAAGATTGAAGCTGTGAAAGACTTCATTTTACTTGGATCCATATCAGCACTCATAGGAACAGCAGTCAAGAAATCAAATGACATATTGCATTAGGCCTCTTTAAAGGGTTCAAGAGCAAACATGTCAGTTTGAGGACTAAGGTGTGACTAACAGGTCATGGTATTTTCAATTGCCTCAGATACATGTGAAAGTTGGACAATGAATAAGGAAGACCATAGAAGAACTGATACATTTGAGTCATGGTGCTGGAGGAGAATATTGACAATATACCATGGACTGGCAAACAAATCTCTGTTGGAAGTACAGCCAGAATGCTCCTTAGAATCCAGGACGGCAAGACTTCATCTCTCATACTTCGGACATGTTATCAGGAGGAACCAGTACTTGGGGAAAGATATCATCTTGGTAAGTTGAAGAATCAGAGAAAAAGAGGAAGACCCCCAATGAGATGGATTGGCACAGTGGCAGTAGCAATTGTGAGGATGGTGCCAAACTGGCCAGCTTCATTCTGTTGTGCACAGGGTTGCTGTAAGTCATAAGTCTTGTGCAACAAATTTGCCCAATGCAATGCCTAACAACCATAGACTAGAATTCATCCCTGCATCCATTTACTGCTTTGTGTGTGTAGGGTACCTTCTGGACCTTCAATAACTAATTCCTCTCTATTATCCAGCATCATGACACATGATCAACTGTCCCTCAAACACTGGAACAGAGCCTACTAATGCTCCCACTTAAAATTAATTATAGTGGACCTAGAAGACTCCTGTGGAAGCTGAGGACAAACCCTGGATATACAGCCATCCTTTAACCCTTGACCCTGTCACTGAAGCTTCCATGTGTACTACCATACAGCCCCACTCCAGCCTCCCAACCCCTCTCTTTGTATCTTCCTGGCCAGAGAAGAAAGCCCAAGAATTGGGAGCTGATGTGACTGCCCCGGTCACATACTGAGAGTGTCACTTGTCAGTGTCCTGGATAGGGTACTATGGGCACCCACTGGTCATTGCTCCAGGGTCTTCTACAGAAAGTTCTCTGGAACACCTATATCCCCACCCATTATCTGTCCCTTTGCTTACATGGAATGCACTATCATCGTTTAGTTTTGAATAATAGGCTATCACACAGTAAGAGTTATTCTCTTTTCAATTCTTTCGAATGTTCTGCTTAGTCGAGCAGAAAGTCCTGTGGAAGCTGAGAAGTCTTTAGCAGCTGGCCCACCTGCTCATCCTTTTATGAACAGAAAGAGGTGAGGTCTCAGGCTCTTAGCATTGGGCATTCTCGGCCTCACAGTCTTCTTGATTATAAATATTTTTATGCCTCCCTTCTCTTTGTGGGTGGTGATGTTGGTTTATGGTAAGGATAGGTTTTCCCTTTCAAACAAATGGATTTGAGTGGGAAATAGGAATTGTGGTGGGAGGTTGCAGGTGGAGTGGCAAGCTGAGAAGAGTGTGAGGGTGGAGTCTCCTGGTATCAGAACCCCACTGAAACCCCAATACAGCCCCACATGGGCCGAAGCAAAAAAATGAAAACTCCCCCAACGCTTTCTATGGACCCCGTCTCCCCTTGCCTTCTGGGAAATGTCTCCTTTTCCTTTGCTCATTCAGTGAACCTGGCTGTTTCTGGCCCTGTTCTAGGTTCTGGGAGAATGGCTCAGGCCTCTGGGTCTGGGATGCTTCCCGTCTACTACTTCCACAATGCCTTCTTCATTCTCTCCTTCCTGTTTGTATACCCTAGGTGGGGTCACAAGATTGGACAGTAATAACAGTTAGGTTGATATCCAAAGGAATAAAACCATAGGGTGGAGCTGCCCCACCCAACAACAGTAGAGCTTCTGAGGCCATCAATCTTAATGGAAGCAGCAAACCTCATCTTTCTCCCATGGAGCAGCTGGTGGATTTGAACTGCTGACCTTTCAGTTAGCAACCTGAGTCGTAACCCAACAAGGACAACTGCCTGCTGTTGCTCTGCAAATGAGGAGCCAGCTCTGCCCAATCACCCTTCTGCTCAGGAAGTCAGAAATTCATGGGACAGGTATGAACACTTTGCTAATTGAATACTCTGTGGGTACCAGTGTACCCCATCTATCCAATCATGTTTGGGTGAGTCCTAGTCAGTTAGTGTCCAACTAACAACCCCCAGTGCATGTGATGTCCTCCTGGAAACTCCTGGGGGGCAGGGCTACCGCCAATTCACACAGACTGACCAGCACTTGTCCCAAAGCAGGTCTTTAGGCCACCATGGGTTGGGGGTATGGTGGGGAGGAGAACAATATGTACATTCCCATAAGACAGGTGTGGTGGTGGTGGTTGTGTGCCATCGAGTCAATTCCGACTCATTGCAACCCCACAGAGCGTTTCCAGGAGTCCTGGTGTGTTGCTATAGAACAAGCCTCAGAAACCCTATACGGGATGGATGGCTATGAGTCAGAATGGAGTACTATGCCACCAGGGCTCCTACAAGACAGGTGTTGGAGTGAAGTGCCATTGAGTCGGTTCCGACCCATAGAGACCCTGCATAGGGTTTCTGAGAAGCAGCTGGTGAGCTTGAACCACCAACCTTATAGTTCAAACTGACTTTGCAGTCTGGCGCATTAACCCACAGCGCCACACCAGGACTCCTTCCCCAAAAGGATCCACAGCCTTTTACAAAAGTGTCTGTTCTCTGGGGGAAGGGAAATAATCACACTTTTTCAGGATTATTGGACACTGGCCCTGAACTGATACTAATTCCAGGAGACCCAAAATGTCAGAGTAGTGGGTGTATGAAGGTCAAGTTATTAAAATCCATTTGACAGTTGCTCGCTCCATGTATCCTGTGGTGATTTCCCCAGTTCCAGAATGCGTAGTCAGAATAGATATACTCAACAAATGGCAGAATCCCCACATCGGAACCCTGAAATGTGGCATGAGAGCTATTATGGAAGGATAGTGGCTCTGTAGGATAAGCTCTGTATTGCAAACCACAGGTCGGCAGTTGGAGCCCACAAGTCACTCCATGGGAGAAAAAATGAGGCTTTCTGCTCTGGCAAAGATTTACAACCTCGGGAACACTATACAGAATCACTATGATTCTGAATCGACTGGATGACAGTTATCAACAAGAAGACTGGTATGGGTGATTGAGTGACTGATGAATGATACTAGGAAAAGTGACATTTTCTGAGGAATTGAGATAGTACCTTTGATACCTAGATCTGGTACCCTCCAAATCATGTGACAGTCAGCCACACTTTAGTAAGAAGTATCCCTCTCAGTGGCTTGGGGGAAACACTGGGAGACTCAGTGGAGGACACAGATGGGCTTGCCCTGGCTAAACAAAGTGTGATGGTTCATCCCTCTTTAACATTACACGACACTCTTGGTTGCAATTAGGAGAAACCCAACTCTTAACTAAGTAATTAAGTATGTGAAAACAATATATTGGCTTTAGTATCTGGAAAGTCCCTAATAACCCGGTCTCCAGTGTGGTTGGATTCAAGGGCTCGATGGATCAGAAGTTAGTCTTCCATCTCCTCTGCCTGCTTCTTCTCATTCTCACCTGGGTTTTTCTCAAAGATGGCTTCCTGGCTTCGCAGCCACTTCTCATTAGCCTAGCAACCCCAGAAATTGTTCATTGGCCCAGCTTGTGTCATGTGGCTATCAACCAGT
Source organism: Chrysochloris asiatica (assembly GCF_000296735.1). NCBI lineage: Eukaryota > Metazoa > Chordata > Mammalia > Afrosoricida > Chrysochloridae > Chrysochloris > Chrysochloris asiatica. The sequence goes on from NW_006408622.1 coordinate 2,615,468, forward strand.
CACGTGGCCAAGAATGTGGCACTCTGATTGGCCAAGTCTCTTCCTATAAAAATGGCGAAAGGATCTGACATCCCGTAACTTCACAAGAGGGGTGAAGAATCACCGTCAGCATCAGCCCAAGGTCTATGAGGCACAGGTCAGACATCCTTTCAGCGTCCAACCTCTTTTACTCATTTCGACCCCAACCATCCCTCTTACTGCACGACTTCTCCTCTGAGTTTGAAAATCCATTGCAAATTCATACACTGTAATCAGGAATATCCAGTTTATTAGAGGAATCAATAGGCTTATTAGGGAAGTAATTCACCAGTCCTGGTGTGTGGCACTATAGGATAAGCACTGAACTGCTAACCACAAAGTTGGTCATTCAAACCCACCAGCTGCTCCTCAGAAAACCTATACCGGGTCATTATGAGTCAGACCAGATTCCAGGGCATTTAACAACAACAATTCGGGATTAGAAAGACTCAGGATACAGCTCTTGGGTCAGGACAACTTCTCCCAGCTTTACTAGAGGCAGGGCTTTACTTGTGTCCTTGGCCATTCAGCCACACACAGCCCCTTGGCCTCTGTCCTCCTTGGGAAAGTGTTTCAAAGCATTTTTAGCTCGCCTGATAAATGTCCACCTCTCCAGTAAGCCTGCTTGAGAAGCTCAGCTCTAGCTCTGTGGAGAGGCAATCTCAGCCCATCCCCCCTCGCTCCACCAGCAAGCCTCCTGCCCAAAGGCACTCAGCGTTCTTGCTTCATGGGCTGGGAGGCCCAATGCTCGGTCTCTGTGTGTTCTGCTGCCTCTGTGGCTCCTACTTGGCTGCCACTGCTTTCCATGCTGTCTCTGGTGTCACAGATGTCTCCTGGAACAAAGAGGTTCAGTGCAGGGATCTTGGATCCAAAGGACGATGTTCCACTCCCAACTCTGTTATTTTTAAAAAACTTTTCTTGTGAATTGGGTGAAGGTTTGCAAAGCAAATCCGTTTTTCTGTTCAACGATTTATACACATTTTGTTGCATGCCATTGATTGCAATCCCCACAACCTAACATCTTATATCCATTCCTCCTCCTTTCCAAACCCTTCCTGCTTCTGAACTTTGTCCTTGGTGAACACTGCTCTCTGATCTCCAATGGTTGGTTTTGTAAGGCTTTTCTACCTCCCAGATGTTATAGTTCACCTTACAAACCTGTCTATTGTTTGGTTGATGGCTCTACTTTCTTTATGCTAGTAAGACCCCCTTCCCCCATATTTCAGTTTCTCAGATGGCTAATTTTAAACTTAGCAGCATGGCAAACTAAACAATTCTAATATTGTTGTTGTTAAGTGCTGTCAAGTTGGTTCTGACCCATAGAGACCCTGTATAGGGTTTCCAAGGAGCAACTTGGTAAGCTTGAACTGCCAACCTTGTAGTTCCAGTGGACTTTGAGGTCCAGCACATTAACCCACAGTGCCATAACATATTAGGGTTTCATAAACCTCATGTGCATGGTTCCACCCCAAGGGGGCCATGCACCTTATTTACATTATTAGCAAGCTATCCATTCCCATCTGGTGGACCACAAGCACCTCACATTTGCATAGTTGTACATAGTCCTGGTGTGACCCTGTAGGATAAGCAGTGGATCATAAGGTAGATTTGAACCGCAAGGTCAGCGGTTCAAACTCACCAGTCACTCCTCGACAACACTATACAAGGATGCTATGAGTTGGAACCTACTCGACGGCACTAAACAACAACAAAGATGGACAATAGTTAGTAATTCACTGCCCTGCATGCCCTTACCTGGTGAGTCAAATTGCACGGGGTGGTAGTTGTAAGAAAATAAGTTGCTGACCGAAAGGGAGATACCAACATCGTTTCTATCCAAGCTCCTACTCTGTCTGGCGGCTGGGCTTTCTTTTTTCAGAGAACCCCAAATGAGGAAATTTTAATGAAAGCTGAGGATATGGTGGTCAGACTTGGAACAAAGCACTTCTTCCCTAGACCTTGGTGAAGGGGTAACTTTTCAATGCATAAAGCTCCTCGTCTTCTTAAACATACCCCATCTTCAAATTAGTCCATTCTGTGCAGCCCCGAACTTAGCACCAAGCCCCCCCCCCCAAAAAAACCCCAAACAACAAGGCAAATCTACTGGAGCTAGCAACCTCATCTTCCTCCCTCAGACAGCTGGTGGGTTCGAGACTCTGACCTTGCAGTTAGCAGTCCAATGCTTAGCCCTCAGTACCACCAGGGCTCCTGAGCACAGCATCTATAAATGTCAGCTGCAGACATAGTTCTCTCATGTGCTGAGTTTAAAGGCCAGTTGTTAGTTTCATTGGGACTTTTTAATGGAGCAGAGTCTTCCATCTACAGAATTGCTCTCTAGTGTAAGAGGCTTTTAGGCCAGGGACTTATGATCACCCCCATGGTTTGTCACTCCCCTGTCCCTCTACCCCCACAGTAGTGTGAGTGCAGCCTGAGCAGTAACGAAGCCTCGAGGAGCGTTGATAATGGGACTTGAGTCTCGCAGGCCTGGCAGGCATGTGCGGACAAGTTTCCAGCACTGAGGGATGACTGGAGCCAAGCCTCCAGGGCTTTCCCACAGTCCTTCCCCAGCGCTGTGGTGCAGCAGCTCTGGGCAGCCTCTGTGGTTGACAAGAGTCCCTGTCTCTTGTAAAAAGTCTTTGTGTCCAGCTTCTTACACTCAATATTATGTCTTTGAGAGGCATCCATATTGCTGTGTATTTCGGAGGTTTGTTCTTTTTGACCGTTGAGAAGTGTTCCATTGAATAAATATATCAAACGTTAGCCATTCTGCTGCTGATGAACATGTCAGCTGGGATACTGAGCTTCAGTGAATGACCTGTCATTCATTACTAGTAGGAGTGTAAATTGCTACAACCACTATGGAAAACCATCTCATGTATCATTGTAATCATTATAACTGTCATTTGTCGAGCACTTCTCTGTGCCAGGCACTGTACTAAGTGATTCACCCTCATACCTCCATCCTCACAACGACACTAGGAAGTAGACTGTTGCCTTTTGTTAAATAGGACAATCACAGTGGCACAAGGCTATTGTGAAGTTTTACTGAGATTATGCTTTGATGGATTTAGACCACTGCTGCCATTTTGGAAGTTTGTTTATGATAACCTGTTATGAGTTGGAATCAACTTGCTGGCATGCAACATTAACGGTTATTACCAAAGAGCACACAGTTCAGAAGCCTGGGTTTCATGCCTGCCTAAGCCACCCAGAACAAGTCAGAGTCTCTGAGGGATCATCAATCCACTGACCAGGACTTCTAGGAAGACACACGTTTAATAGGATGACAAGACACAGACTGTGAATCAGGAGAGATCCCCCTGTTATATGGTCCTTTCAGAAGTTGAGTACAGAAAGGACTTTCAGAGACAATACCTGTGTTTCCACGAGCATATAAGACCAAAAGCTTGGGTAGTGTATGTTTCACTCGTTCACAAATATGATTTGAGTCCCCTTCCTCCAGACACTAGGCCAAGAGCTGGAGGAGACAGCCTTGAACAAGATAGGTAAGGATGGAGAGTAAAACTAAACAAGGACCACAGCAGCAAGGCACTGAGACAAGAGGTACTTCTGTGGGGAGAGGTGCTCTTTAGATTATGTGATCACTGTGAAGACCCTCCAAAACCCCTTGGGGGAATGAGTAGCACACTGGTCCAGATGAGGGGAAAACAAATTCAGATGCCCCGAGGTGAGAAAGGGCAGAGGACTGAAGAGGTCTAAGAGGTAAGAAGGGGGCAGTTCATGTGGGGCACTGTCGGCCTGAGTGGGGAGTGTGGATTTGATCCTAAGGCTGATGGTATCCAGGGTGTGAAGGCCTGCTGGTACCCAGGGAAGGTCTTGTGGGGGAGGGTCCTCATGGAGGGTCACCAGGAGGGTGCTGGCTTATTAGGTGAATGAGTAAGTTTATAGACATTTGGATGGATGAGGCAGTGCACATTGCCACGGCAAACAGCAGGTACACAGGAGGCCCTAGACCCGCGGCCATAAGTCCTGGTTCTAGGGCTGGCGACCACGCGCTGTGACCTTGGACACGTCCCCGCCCTGCACCCAGGGCCCGGAACCCTGCCTGCGTCTCAGGGCGGGGAGGACGTGCCTGGAAAGACTGTGCGCGCGCACGGCCGGCAGACGATCGGACGGCAGGCCCTCCAGAACCAACCCTCTCCTGCATCCGCTCATCCAGGCCCTCAGACGGGCCCGAGCCCTTCTTATTCGCAGTGTTTACATACTACCCACGACGGCCACGCGGCTGCCAGCCGCTCTGATGCCACGTGGTCCTGCCTGTGGAGTTCCACTACCTGCCCCTCCGCGGCACTCGCGCCAACATCTCCCGCGTTCATCCCGCACGCGACCCGAGCTCAGGCCCCGCCCCTGCGCGGTCCCGCGGCCCGCCCGCGGAGTAGCTGCTACTCAGGCCCCGCCCCCTCCATCCCGCGCCCCGGCCCTCCGGCGGCGCGCAGACCCTGTCACTTAGCCCCGCCCCGGAGAGGTCCCGCCCTTCGCCCCGCCCCTGGAGGTACCAGGACGCCTCTGCTGGCTGGCTTGGTGGCGGAGGCCGTCCTGAGGGCGGTGGCTGGGCGGGCCTGTCCCCGCTAGCAGCCGCTCAGGGGCTCTGGACAGGGGCGGGGCGGAGGCTGGCGGGAGGGCGCGAGGGCGGGCCGGGGGCCGGTTCCGCGCGCTGGGATTTTTAAATGTCCCGCTCGAAGCCGGGCGCAGGAGCAGCCGCCTCGGCATCCAGAGCGGTGTAGGGGGAGGCGCGGATCCCGCCACCACCGTCGCGCGTTCGCCCGCCTCCCGGCTTCCCGTTCGCCGCCCGCCGCCTGCCGCCTGCCTCGGCTCGTGCTCGCCTGTCCGCCCCAGAGACGGCTTCGGGTAAGGGCGCCGCTGTGGGCTGCCAGAACCCGGACGACAGGCGAGAACTCCCAGAGCTCCCAGGCCCCGTCGGGCCGGACCGGGCCTTACCAGGGGTGGGGCGGAAGCGGGGTCTCCACGTCCCGGGAGGCGTCTGCGCGGGGTCCCCCGGGGAGGGTGGCTCGGAGACACGGTGAGGGAGAGGTGCTGAAGGGAGACTAAGGCAGCTCAGATTCCGAGGGAGGCAATATGCTGGCGAGGGTCTCGGGGTCGTCCGAGCTCCGCTGACCCCTGGTTCGAATCCAGGTTCGCGGGCTGTTGGCGGCGCTGCGGGTGACAGGCCACCCCGGGCCCATCGGCCATTTTCCCGGCCGGCCCAGGAGGCTCCCGCGGCCGCCACCGCCCGCGCGGGAGGGGGAGGGGTGCCCGGGCGGGCGGCCCGGGTCCCTCGGGCCCCCTCCCCCCCTCACCCGCGTCGTGTCCTTCCCCAGGCCTGTGGTCGGAGCTCACACCCTGCACCATGCCGAAGGAGAGGTGAGTGGCCTGGCCGCTGCGGGGGGTGGGGGAGGGGCAGGGGAGGGGGCGAGTTTGGGGGGACCTCACCCCTGTCTTGGTACTACCCGGGCTGTGCAGAGATGCGATGGAAGGAGACATGGGGAAGGAAGAAGGCTGCAGCGGTAGTAGCAGCAGCAGCAGCAGCAGCAGCAGCGATTTCTCTGCTCGCTCCAGGAAAAGGAAGGCGAATGTGGCCGTGGTGAGTACAAAGGAGACAGGTGGGGGAGGGACCCCCCAACTTACCTGGCTACCAGACTAGCCTCTGCCCTCAGACTTGTCAAAAGGGGCTTTGTCGGGGGTGCCTTTGGCAGAAATGGTGCTCAGAACCTAATCAATTTCTTGTTTTCTCTGTGTGTGTTTGTCTTTGACCTGTTCGGTGTGTTTCTATGTGGGGGGGAATGTTTATGGTAGTTTTTGCAGGATCCAGATGAAGAAATGGCCAAAACTGAGAAGACTGTGAAAAGCCAGTCGGACAATCAGGTATATGTGCTTACTTGGTGGGCTCTCTCTCTTTACTGTCAAATGGGATTTATAGTCTCTTGCCTGCTGCTGAAGGTCTTTTCTCTTAGGACACATGGTCCAAATAGTTGAGCAGTGTACCGCCAGTAGGCCGTACACTTCTGCCAGCCTTGGGATTCCAGGAAGGTGGTGTGCTGCTGACTAGCAAACCGCCTTTGAGATTATGGATATATGCTAGCTGGAGGAACCAGAGTGAACCTCTAGTAATTTAATCCTTCCCTCGCCCCCACCCAAAGGTGCCTTTGGAAGAAAGACCTGGTTATTTGCTTCTGAAAGGTCACCCCTTATAAACGCCCTGCAACACATCGGGTTGTAATGAGTGAGAACCGACTCCATAGCATCTGGCTTGGTTTTTTTAAATTCCTTTTTCCCTTGTCCCCATGAAGAAACTGAGGCCTAGTTAAGGAATAAAGTAACTCAGCATTGTGTGCACTCAAGGGGCAGTCAGGCCTACAACCTTGTCTCTTTAAGACTCAGGGAGGACACAGCTTTGGGGGTATATTGGGTGATGGCTACTTGTGTGTGTTTGTAAGCAATGACTTAGCTTAAAAATCTTAGCTTAAAAATCTTCCTGCCGCCCCGCCCCCACCCCCTCCCCCTACTTGGAGCAGGTGTGGAACCCTCCCCTCTTCCTGGTCCTGGAATTTCGTCCAGCCCATCCAGTAGTTACCTGCTGTGATCAGGGCTCCTCTGGCCTCAGTGTTGTAGAACATATTGTGTAATGATGTGTATGTCTCAACACATTTTCCATGGACGAGTGCATTTTTCTTGTCCCTCCTTTAAATAGTTTCTGCCAAAATTCCTGTATGCAGGCTTCTATCACTATAATATCTCCAGTTCCCTGCAGAAAAAGCTGACATTATCTCTCTACCTCCAGAAATGGCTGAGGCTATAGTTAGGACTCAACTAGGGGGAGCAGTCTCTCTTCAAACTAGCTGGTCAGGCCTTCTATCACTGATAAAAGTTGGGCAGGAGTAGTTTATAAACTGAGTGCCATGGTCCCTACTGGGTTAGGACAATGAGTAAACAGTAGCCATGGCAGCTGGGTCTAGAGTGAGGGTCTTCAAAGTTGATAGGCCACATTGTCCTCAACAGTAGTTCTTGCTGCATGTAAAACCTTAGTATGAAAACGTTTCTGGGGAGGATCCATGGAGTAGGGAACTTGGGATTGGAGATTTCTTTCTCCATTAAAAGAAATACTTGACTTCAGGAAAGGGATTGGACAACATATCCTAAATTCATTCATGCCCTGAAAAAGACAAAACTTCTAATGAAGCAAGTTGATTTTGCAACTATTGTAAGACAAATCCCTCCTTATAAAATTCACAATGATTTTCCTAGCTGTGTTTCAAGTGGAAAAGAAAATTTTAACAGAAGATAAAGCAAAGTGTTGGTGTTTTTTGAATACATTCTGATCTCAAGGATAACCTGAGCAAGTCCTAGGATGCCGTAGGCTTGACCCTGTCCCTGGGCGGTGGAACGTTGATGCTGTGATAAGCGAGTAGCCATATGATTCCCCACTGGAAGGCATTTTCAAGGTTGCGAAAGACTTAACGAGAATAGGTTTCTGTGTGTAGAGTAGATAGCTGGAAATGTATCCATCTGTTTTGGAATGGTGTCCTTGTCTACTGCTCACTGAAAAGTTGGCAGTTCAAACCCACCAGGCAGTTTTGTGGGAGAAAGGTCTAGCAATCGGCTCCCATAAAAATCCAGCCAGGAAAACCCGATGGGGCAGTTCCATGCCACAGCACCTGACATCTAAAATTCATTAAACAGATATACCTGTTTTGTTTAATTTTTTTACATGTGACCCAACATGAGTTTCGGAGCCGAATCTGGGAGTTTGTCAATTCTTATTAGAAAATAATTTTGTGTGAGGTGGTTTTCTCTTTAGCTGTGACCTAGGGAATCAGGGATGATTAGGAATAATCACAGTTGGACTCTTGCTCTCCCATTATTTCTTAAACTCAGGCCGATCTTCCTTCCTTTGAAACTTGGTGTACATGCAAGTTAAGGACTCAGACTTTTCTCTTTGGCTTCATCTTTAAAAGGCCAGCATTGGGAACCAGTTGCTTACTTGTGGTTAACTGCTACCAGTTTATCTCCAAAGGCCTGCTGCTGTCTGCTGTGCCAGACATCTGGCTGTGGAGGGTGGCACCCAGCTTCTGGCTTCAACACTAGGAGTCAGTCTTCTTGAAGGAAGAGCAAAATGAACTTACAGTAGTTGTAGTGGGGTCCTTTGAATCAAGGAAATGCTGTCAGCTCCTGATACTGGAACTGGGAGAGAGGAGCTTGCCCTTTCACACCACTGTTGGCAGGAGCTGTGCTAGATGATCTGCATGCCCGCTTCTCTGCACAGTGAGTGGAGAGGTGCTTTATGGGACTGAAGGTGTTCTGTTAAAAAAAAAAGCCAAAAATGCAAACTTCCACGGGGTTTCCATTACTGGCAAGACTGTTACCTGTGGAGGCTCCAACACAAATCATTGTTGAATCATTTTGAAAATCGAACATAGACTTCTTACAATATGAAGTCCCATAGAGGAACCCAAAAAGAAAAATTTCCAAATCGTGAAATGACCTGAGTCTTTTCTAAATATTAATTTGAATGAAACTTAAGTATCCAAGAACTGTAAAAGAAAAGCATATTGAGTTGGAGTCGCCTTTACAGTAGTAGGTTTGGTTTTAATAAGGATGGCAATCTGTTGATTTTTTTCTATCTTGCACTTTTAAGACATTTTAGAAGATTAGTTGCACTTGATAAAAAACGAAATCTTTGAATTCTGAGCAAATAATCCCTCGGTAGGGTTGTCCCTGGTGGTGCAAATCATTAAGCTACTACTTGAAAGGTTGATGGTTCAAACTTAATGTTTTTAAAATACCAGCTGATCTGCAAATCAGCGAATGTGAAAATAACCAGTATACATCCAACCCCACGACCAAGATGTTTTTTCCTTTCACAGACTTGGGACAATAATGCAGTGTGTGAAAACCCCTGCACCCAGATCCCCATACCTGACAAAGAGGGGGATGAGGAGATGAAAGAGGAGGAGGAGGAGGAGGTGAAAAAGGAGGAGGAGGAGGTGAAAAAGGAGGAGGAGGTGAAAAAGGAGGAGGAGGAGGAGATGGCAGACTCAAGTTCTACCCAGGAACCTCCTCAGGACTTCACCTCTCCTGGATCCACACTGGCTAGAGTCATGACACCTAGAGCCATCCCGCTGCCAGTGCTGAAGTAAGTGTGTGCCAACTGCGTGCCTGGTTGCTCTTCCCCAGGCTTTCACTTGCTCCTCATCTGTGTGGAGACTTTCTGACACTTGTCTGTATTTCATAGCTGGGCCAATAGAGAGGAGGTTTGGAAAGTCATGTTAAGCAAAGAAATGACCTACGTGAGGGACAAGCACTTTCTACTGCGTCACCCCCTTCTGCAGCCGAAAATGCGAGCCATTCTTCTGGACTGGCTGATGGAGGTGAGCTGAGTCTGTCTGCTAACTGGAAGCAATGACCATTTCTACAATCCTCTACACTATTATGATCTCTGTGTGTTTCATTCCACTGACAGATTCTAAAAAGAATTTTCTAAAGTCGTTTTATGCCCTAGATCATTTTGTTGTTTGGTTCCATTGAGTCATTTCCAACTGAGAGTTGACATATTTTTTCATCAGTTTATATTGTAAAGGTTATATTTCCCAATGTATTATAAATATTGATAATTGCTTCTTGCTAATTAAATTCTATTAAGTGTACCCAGTGGAGTGCAAATACCAGCTGTTTGGTAGCCAGGGTCATACATTTTAAGAATATATGAACAAATGTATCTTTAACAGCCAGAAATCTTATATCATTCCTTTATACTCCTTGAATTCCATTCCCCTTAATCTATAGAATTATATCTAACAATACGAGGGTAAATCAGAAAGAATTGCTATCAGGGTTCTAGTTCATCCCTGTGGGTTTATTTTTAGTAGAATGTGCCTCACCCATGTCTATGATCCATACATGAGTACAGACAAGATCTCAATCATATACTTGTCTTAGTCTTCTTTGGGTGCCTTCAAAAACGCTCCAGTCAAAACAGTGGCTGCCAAGGGGATCTGTGGGCCAGTTACATTCAAGGCACAGAGGTCAACTGAGAAGGTTATGGCAGTTGTTTTTTGCCCACCATAGTCCCAGCCTGTATTAGATAACTCTTTGTGCCCTTTGGAACTTCCATCATTTCTTGAAGTGTTAGCTGTAATACATCTGAACCTCTTAGGCTTAGATTCATTCTCACAAGAAGACTTCAAGATTCCTTGCTACATAATGCCAATGATGGCCATTATGTTTTGAATGAATGTTCTTAAAGGCAATCAAAAAAGGTCGTATGGGGAGGGTAAAAAAGAATGGTTACCTTTATGTCTTTAATGGGACAGATCTAGAGCCCACAATTCACAGACATGCTTGTCTGAAGTGACGTTATGTTCCTCACCTCTGCACCCCTCTGAGAAGTCTCTTGTGATATAGTCTTTAAATGTGTGTTCCCGCTTTAAAACTCTTACTAAAACTGCCCAGTAATGAGGGAATGCGTGAATTTTTAGAATCAGTTGTGAAGAGCGAGGCCATTTGGTCTGATAGAATTCGTAACTTCTTTCTCCATGAAGTCACCACCTTTGGACGAGTCTTCTTTCTCTAGTCCTGTGAACGTTTATTCTTACTATTCTAGGAAGCACAGCTTTTCATTGTGCAAGTGCTCAGGGACAAACAAGGTGACCATCCTTTGGGAAAAGCAAAGTTGTTTCACTTGCCCCTCCCCCAAACTCATAACAAGCCTCCCCCCACCAACTGCTCTAAATTGGACTCAATGCATTTTTTCAGGTCTGTGAAGTGTATAAACTTCACAGGGAGACATTTTACTTGGCACAAGATTTCTTTGACCGCTATATGGCAACACAAGAGAATGTTGTGAAAACGCTCCTGCAGCTTATTGGGATTTCATGTTTGTTTATCGCTGCCAAACTTGAGGTAAGTCATTTAGAAACTGTTTTGTATGTAGCACATGCTGTTTCTGGACTTCTGCTGAGATTAGGGAAAGAGATTGACTATTTTGTCTGTGGCATATATCCTAATTTTCTCTAATTTTAGGTTGTTTAAAGTTGACACCTGCAAAAAAAAGGCTAGAAACTAACCAAGAAGAGGGAGAATTAGTGAATGTGCGTGTAAAATGCTTAGGTTAGGTAGCTAATTAAAGCAAAATGTTAACTGAGCTTTTTAATGCGGATATTACTTAGAATAAGGGACTTCATGTTGTGGAAACTTACATTTTTTCAGGCAATGTTAGTTGATTTAAAAGGATTCAAATTTTGGTGTGGTTGTACATGTTGGTAAAGCCATTGAAAAGATGAAATTTTAAAAAATATTCCAGATGAGTAAATGAAACAAAGTTCATGTGTTCTTTGTTGTTTTTTGGTGGGTTGGGGGTTTTCTTTTACAGTGAATACATGTTCTACTCTGGAATGGCTTCTGTACGTAGTCCATCCGTATGCCCTCTTCCCTTTCTTTCTGTGCCAGGGCACAAAGAAATGAATTTTAGATAAGTTCCAACTATTAGGGATTCACTTTTTGCTACTGGTGTCTTTTTCTTTCCTCCTAGGAAATCTATCCTCCAAAGCTGCACCAGTTTGCTTATGTTACAGATGGGGCTTGTTCAGGGAGTGACATTCTTAACATGGAATTAGTCATTATGAAGGTAGGTTACAAGTTGATTTTTCCGTCCTTTTTAAGTACGTGCATAATATCTTCTCCCTATTAACTGTGAGGTTCTTGGTGTTCTCCAGCTGGACACATTGTGGCTCAGAACCTGGGCTGTTCTTTGAACTCTGCTAGAGGCCAGAGAGAATGCTCCCTTTGGGAGCAGAATATCTTCCTTTTCCCCTCTCTTTTCTCTGTTTTCCTTTAGGCTTTGAAGTGGCATTTAAGTCCCCTGACTGTTGTGTCCTGGCTGAACGTATACATGCAAGTCGCATACCTGAATGACTTTTCTGAGGTGCTGTTGCCTCAGTACCCCCAGGAAATCTTCGTACAGATCGCAGAGGTGAGTGGCTTCATTTCCTCTGGGCTGCCTGCCCTACCACTAGGTGACCACTCTAGAAGGGAGGTGTGCTGACAGTTTCTTTGTTCTTTTCTTTCCCACAGCTGTTAGATCTCTGTTCCCTGGATTATGACTCCTTGGAATTCTCCTACGGTGTTCTTGCTGCTTCTGCCATGTATCATTTCTCGTCATCTGAATTGATGCAAAAGGTTTCAGGTACATTGCCTTTCCAATGAGGTCACAAGGAGTATAAACGTCAAACACCTTGTCACCTTCAGAATGAGAATAAAAATTCTGTTTTCATTGCAGGATATGAGTGGTGTGATATTGAGAAGTGTGTTAAGTGGATGGTTCCGTTTGCCATGGTGATAAGGGAGACCGGAAGTTCCAAGCTGAAGTACTTCCGGGGGATCCCTCTTGAAGAGACACACCATGTTCAGACCCACATAAACAGCCTGGATTTGCTGGTCAGTACTGTTGCTTGTGTCAGTCGATCCTTTTCCCAGACAGATTTGTAAGCATGTTTTTAAATAGCCTCTCCACTTTCCTGATTCTCTAACAAAAGCTTAATTCTTTGAATTTTGTCAAAAATTCTGGTCAACAGCTACTGCTGCTTCTAAGTACTGTGAAGACCAGGCAGTTTAGGGGATTCTCTTCACTATTTGTTCTTTTGGTTGTTTCATAGGAAAAACCCAGTTAAATTAAGCCCAAAAGATACTGCTTACTTTTAACATTTCTCCCTTTTTATTATCAACAGGAGAAAGTCCAAGGAAAGAAAGCCTTGTTGTCTGATCAAAATAGGATTTCTCCTCTGCCCACTGGGGTACTCACCCCTCCTCAGAGCAGCAAGAAGCAGAGCAACGAGCAGGAACCAATGTAATCCCACCTGCATTCTACCCCAAAGACAGGGGTGTTGGGAGCGCCTGCTCCTTTTTTCTTCTGTCTGCTACAGCAGAGGTGCACGCTAGCTTTTCCAGATACATAAATGGAAGAGTATGTCTCTTCCTCTACAGAGGGTTTTCTGTTAATGGCATTGGGACAGGGAGAAGTGGGCTTTATTGAATACTTTGATTTTTTTTTTTTTTTGAAATTAATGGGTCAAGTACACCAGCCACCTCCAGAACACGCATGAGTGCTCCAGATGCTGCTAAGGAGGGTGATACTTGACTTGATTGACAGTCACACAGATAACAAAGGCTCCACGTGGCGGCATGCCACTGTTCTGGTGGTCTCCCTAGGGGTTCAAGCTGCGGCCTGTTCATGGCACAGGTGCTTGTGAGCACTGATTTAGAGCCCACAACCAACTGTACCAGAGGCCCGCTCCTCACACAAGCAGTTGACAATATACAATGCCTTTTATGAACTATTTGTGCTGCTATGTATCCGTTTTTAAATAAAGGTAATATTGTCTTCGAGACAGCCGGTTTTATAAGCTGTGCCTAATAATTTAAGTTAGAAGTCAAATTTCACTGTGGCAATATCAAGCTCTCCTTTTTGACTTGATCTTCTTAAAGCTCAAGTCTTCCAAGCAAATACATTTAAAAGAAATCTTTTGAAATGACCCTTATGTGCAATCTTGCCTGCCTCCTGAGGGCCCCTTGAGCTCTTAACCTAAAGAATAAGTGAATTTTTGTTTGAAGAACCTGAAACATAGTAGCCTAAAACTATACTTTTAAGAGGAAAACACAAGTAGAATTCTGAGTTGTTCAGTGCCATGTCGTTCATGACCATTGCTGGAATCACCAAGTGCCTTGCTCTATGGGAAAGGTTGGTGTGCACTCTGAGACCCAGTGTGTGAAGAAGCCCAGATCAGATTTTGTGGAACCACCCTTACAGCGGCAGCCTGTCACTGGCTGGTGTCTCACTTCCTCACAATTCTTTTGCATGGGTGGGTGCAAACGAGGGAGGACAAATGAGCAAATAAATGAGATTATTTTTTGTTTGCTATTTTACCTCATCTTATAAAAGTCTGTCTTTGAAATAAAGTCATTTTTAATCTGTACTGTATATAATGTTGAAGAGAAACCCTACTATTTTGACATTGTGATTTTAAATTTCTGGAAATTTTTAATACATTTTTTCCTAATAAATGAATTATAAATCAGCATAGAATGGTATTTGGTCAAATGGTGTTTTATGTGCCAAGTCAGTTGTGACTCAACACATCAGAACAGAACACTGTCCGGTCCTGCGCCAACTTCACCATCATGCTTGAGTCCATTGCTGCTGCCACTGTACCATCCATCCCATTGGTTGGGGAGGGGGTCTTGTCCTTTTTCACCGACCCTACACTAGCTTAGGTATGTCCTTCTCCAGGGACTGTTCCCTCCTGACGACACAATTTTTTGTCTCAGGCAGAGATGTTCTTGCCTTACAAAGCCCATGCTTGTTTGTTTAAGTGTAGTTCGGTGAAAGTTTACAGAGCAAATTCATTTGCCATTCAGTAATCCGCACACCTTGTGTTTCCTGACACTGGTCACAATCCCTCAGTGCAGCAGCACTCCTCCATTTCTTCCCTGGGTCTTCTTCCTGACCTCTGAGCTCTGTTCTTGGCCAGATACCCTAATTGTCCTATGTAGTTGATTGGACAGAGATGCCCATCCCCGGTATTATAGGACTCAATTGCTTGGATGAAAGTTGATTCCAGGGGTGGGTTCAGCTCCAAACCTGGAAAATGTCCAAGGGCCACAGTCTTGGAGTTTCCCTCAGTCAATAGATTTCATGAGTAAGCTTTTTTGTGTGTGTATGAGTTTTCCACATTTTCCTTCTACTTTATCCAGGACCTTCTATTGTGATCCTGATAGAGTGGTTAGTAGTGATAGCTGTCTCGGGGTAGTGGAGACTACAGTTTGGGTGGTCTGTTAGTCCTTTGGACTAAACATTTCCTAGAAACAAAAAATTTTCTTCACGCTTCTTTGTTCCAGACAGACAGAGACTTCTTAGATGGCTGCTTGCATCTTTTAAGACGCCAGTCCCTCCTCACCAAAGTAGGCTGTAAAAAATGTCTTTGTGGGCTATGGTAGGCCAATTGGCCTAGGTATCCCAAAATTTATGATCCTAAGTCCCTAAACCCAGTGACTTGTTCCCTCAAACTTACGGCTGAGTTTTCAGGACTTTGCCCCCTTGTTCTACAATATCCTTGGATATATTAGGGGGCTTCAGAAAGTTTCTTGAAAACTGGAATGTTGCCATGAACTTTTTGAAACCCTCCTGTATTTATGGTACAAATACATACATTTATGTATACATATTCTCTGCCAAACCTATATATAATTGTGTGTGTACTCCCATTTGCCTTCCCACATCTGTTCAGCTTGTGTGTCAACTTATGAATCAGTGATTTTTAAATGGCGATCATCTATAAGTGATTTGGCAAACTCCTAAAGATGGTTAATTTACATTTGGCATTTTTATGTAAAAATATGGTACCAAAAATGTTTGTTTTCTAAGTTTTATGAAAAGTTGGAGATCTTGACACATCTGAGGTAAGGTAACACCTGTTTGAAAGTACATTTGAGGTAAATAGTGTGGCAAACCATCATGTTGCAAAGAATATTACTGAATATGCTGAAAACAAAGTTCCTTACATTTTAGTTGTAGAAATGCTACCTTTCTGGCAATCAGGATTTTAAAAATGGTAGCATTGCCACAGGTCATCCATGCTAATAAAAGGTAAATTCCAGGATGGATAAGTGAAATCCATAATCCCTATAGTTCTGCCTTAAATGCTACGAGTAAGTAAGAATCAGATTTTGCCACTTAGGGGCAGATCCTGTTTGCTAGGAATCAACACATGTTAAACTTTGGGTCCTTACTAGTTGAATCTATGCACCCATTTTTTGTTCTGCAATGTAGCTTAAACCAACTGAGACTTGACGATACCACAGTAGACCTCAGCAGTAAAAATGGCAGCTGGAGGTCAACCTGAGGTACAGATGCCTCAGCAGAACCAGAGCAGGGAGGTGATGAGGGGCTCCTAGACAACTTCCTGTGTTAGAGACTGCGCAGCGGTTCCTGAGAACTTCCTGTCCCTCCTGGACTGAGGATGGTGGAACACTGTCCTACTCTCGCTCCGGGACTAGACCTGACCACTGGTCCTCAGGTGATGGTGTTGAAGGTGTTCCAATGCCGTTTCTCCTGTGGGGAACAAGGGCAGCTTACTGGTTCAGGGAGACACTTTCACACCACGTGGATAAATAACTGATTGCATTTTTGAGGGCAGTAAAGTGATGTGGAACCCTCTAAACATTGGGAGCACAGTGGGTGATGTACTTCCATCTTCGAACTCAGACACAAGGGGACCGGAGCTTACTGAGGCAAAAATCGACTTTAGCTTAGAGCAGGGGTGGAAAGAGAAATCAAATCTGATAATGTCTAGTCATATTTACCCAACCGTGCATTTTCCTACCACATGTTCAACATTTTGAAATTCAAATCACATTTATACCTTGGACATTGTTAGAAGACTATTTTTATCCCTGCTGTAATCATCTAATTTGCTGATTACAGGTCTCAAATTGCCACAGAGAACTCAATTTTTGAAAGAATTGTCCTGTTTGATCAAATATGTTATTCAAGCAATGCAGTCATTTGTTCCACAAGGTTACCTGCCAGGCAAAGTTAACCAGGAGTAATGGCATTAGAAGCCTATACTTAAAATCAAGTATTAGCTAATCTGCCTGTGACAATGGAGTCTTAAATATAATTTGCTGCAGATACTTCAGTTCCTGCACCGGCAGACGATTGCATTTTGTATTCAATGAGCATAGATTTTTCCAACCTCTTCCCATTTCCAAATTTAACTCCCGAAGACTCGACTGTGCTCAGTTGACAGGCTTCTCAGACAGGAGAGCACTGCTGTCCTCTGTTGAATGAACACTCCCCACTTTGAAGTCATGGTCCACATCAATGCCAACTCCTCTTGTTTTGCACTAATGTTGGCTTCCCTTGGATTAATGTGCAAAGTACCCGCCACCCCCCTGAATCAAGCACTTCCAGGTGTTGGAGACAAAGGTTCTTAGGGTGTGATAATGTGAGGGTCAGGTAAACAGCAGAATGCCATGAGGTCCACATGCATACAAAACCCAAACCTGTTGTCATAGAGTCAATTCGGACTCATGGTGACCCCGTGTATTACAGAGAATGGCTCCATGGGCTTTTCTTGGCTGAACTCTTCACGGAAGCAGGTTGTTGGGCTTTTCTTCTGTGGTGCCGCTGGATGGGTTTGAACCAGTGACCATATGTGTCACCTGTAGTGAGGTCTCTGGGAGCACAGAAAAGGAGCAGCTCTGCTTGAGAGGTAAGACCTGGAACCTCCCAGCAGCCAGCACTCACAGGTGGCAGGAGGAAGATGAGGCAGGAGAGGCAACACACGGCGATGTCATGAGGGGCTTTTGCACATCACCTTGCAAATGGACTTGTTTTTCCCAGCAGCAGGTAGA
The DNA here is from genome assembly GCF_000296735.1 of Chrysochloris asiatica. NCBI lineage: Eukaryota > Metazoa > Chordata > Mammalia > Afrosoricida > Chrysochloridae > Chrysochloris > Chrysochloris asiatica. The sequence continues at coordinate 2,632,910 of NW_006408622.1, forward strand.
GCAAAGTGTGCACAGAGCCTGGTTGGAGGCAGAGGCTGAGGAAACAAGGCTGGAATTCTGTCTTTTCATGCCACATGGAATTACTACCATGCAGTGTGTGGGGAACAAGAAGGGAAGCGACAGGGACATCCATAAAAAGGAGCTGCATCACGCATTTCCCATCGGGCATGCCTGAGAGCCCAGGGCCCTCCTTAGACCACCGCAGTGATTTCAGACCCTACCATCCACACCTGCTCAGACCTCCCTCCTGTAGGACACTGTCCTGCCTTGGCCACACAGATGCCATTTCTTCTCTGGACTCTGAGGCAGGCAGCTACATGGGCACCTGATGCTGTCACTTCCGTGTGGGCACAATGCTTTGTGGCCCCAAGTCCAGTGTTCCTCAGCTGTGAAATGGGATGCTCACAATAGGATCTGGCCCACAGATTTGGGGTGTGTGTGTAAAATGGTTAACACAGTGCTGGGCACACAGTAGCTTCCACAATTGATTCAAACTCAGAAATGACTGTGAGGATGGCTCAGGACCGGGCAATGCTTCATTCTGTCACACACAGGCAGCTGTGAAGAGGGACAGATTCAATGGCACTGAACAGCATTAAGAATTGCTACGACCATTGCTGATCTTGTTACTGCTCTCATATTGGCTGTCCTGTAAGGAGCTGAGAACTGAGTCGACTGTGCTGAGGGTAGGGCAGCCTCTTAGAGCAGTGGGGGCTGCCAGGCTTCCTGGCAGCTTGGCCTGACCCTGGCCCTAGCCTGGCCCAGAGGCCTCTCTCAGTGTCCGGCCCCATCTCTCGTCCCAGCCTAGGCAGCCATCTTAAAAGTGTCACCTCTATCTGCCATCCTCTTCCTCACTTCCCACTCTCTGGTCAGACCTCTCTAGAAGGACTTCTAGTCTCAGCAAGGCTACCATGTGGAATATCACTGTTGACCCTGTCTCCCTTCCCTTGACTTCTGTGTCCTATCTTCTCTGAAGGAGTCACGGGTGTACTCCCGCCACCACTGCCCCCAGCATTCTGCTCTCAGGGTGTCCCCTGTTGATACATGTAAGATTGGGCTCACTCGTTTTTCATTACAGCAGCGTTGCTTTGTGTGAATGTAACACCATTTATTGGTTCCCTCGCCTCGTGGGCTACAAGCTGCTTTCCAGTTTTTTCACCATTATAAACGACGTAGCAATCGACATCTTGTGCACATGTGTGCCACGTGTGTGAATTCCTCTAGGGCACATTCTTAGACGTGGGATTGTCATGTCAAAGGGCACATGCCTTTGCAGCTTTACTAGATGTGGTCAGCTACCTGCCAAACGATGCCAATTTATCCTCCCAGCCAGGAAGTGTGAGAATTCCTGCGCTCCACATCTGTTTCAGCACTTGGCAGTGCCAGACTTTTCTTCCCATTAAAATGGCTATTATTGAACTTTACTAGGTTTTCTCTGTTATGAAAATAGAGATAAATCAGTACATTACACACAAGGACAACATCCAAAGTAAAAATTCTCCAGGATGGCCACTCTTAACAGTTTTGGTGCTAAGACAATGCATATTGTTCCAGAATTTTTCCTGTGTACCCACTATCATACAGATCAATGAAAATTGGCCATTTTTGTACAGGTTCTTTGCCTCAGTGGTCATCCTGAGACCATACACATTCACTTCCTGTTTGCTTTTTCAGTGATGGACTGCCTGTCTATTTCATTGCCTAGTAGAGGCTTGGCCCATAATGGTGATCGTGGTGGTAGTGTGCCGGGGAGTCGGTTCCGACTCATAGCAACCCTGTATAGGGTTTCTGAGGCTGTAAATCTTTATGGGAGCAGAAAGCTTCATCTTTCTCCCACAGAACACCTGGTAGTTTTGAACTGCTGACCTTGAAGTGAGCAGCCCGACTCATAACCACTATGCTAACAGAGCTCCTTCGGCACATAACAGGAGCTCATTAACTATTTGCTCTAGGAATGAATGGGTGGGTGCACACATTCTTACATATATAGACACTTCCATTAATTTTCTTACTTTATCACACCCAACATAAAATATATAATATTTTCTAGGAGTCTTGGTGTGGCGCTGTGGGTTAATGCGTTAGATTGCAAAGCTGTTTGAACTGCAAGGTCGGTGAATCAAGCTCACCAGCTGCTCCTCGGAAACCCTATACAGGGTGGCTATGGGTCGGAATCGACTGGATGGCACTTGACAACAACAAACTTGGCACTGTGGATTAATGCGCTGGAACACAAAGTTGGTCTGAACCGCAAGATCAGCAGTTCAAGTTCACCAGCCACTCCTCGGAAACCCTATACAGGGTCGCTATGGGTCGGAACCAACTCCACGACACTGAACAACAACATCTCCTAGTTAAGGATCCCTGATGGTGTAGTGGGTTAAGAGTTGGGCTGCTTATTGACAGCAGTTTGAACCCACCAGCCACTCCGTGGGAGAAAGATGAGGCAGTCTGCTTCTGAGAAGGTGTGCAGCCTGAGAACCCCTGAAGGCAGTTCTACTCCCTTCTACAGGGCTGCTATGGGCTGGGCTTAACTCAGCGGCAGGGGGTGGGTTATCTTCTACTTACAAGAGACCAGAAGTAAGATGGGAATGAAGGGTATTATTCCTGGCATGGCGCTGTAGGATCAGCACTGCACTGCTAACCACAAGGTCGGCAGTTTCAATGCACCAGCTGCTCCTTGGAAACCCTACAGTGTTGCTATGAATTGAAACTGACTCTGCAGCACTTAACAGTCACAAAAAGTATGACTGAATCAAGTCCTTGTCCCAATGCTAGCGTTTTTCTGAGCACAGTATCCACAGATCACTGAGCTCTAATCCTGCAAGGGGGCATGAGCCCCAAGGTCAATGCTTCCACAGACACACAGACAAATGCGACAGACAAACCCATTCCCCCAGCCTGAGGACAGCTGTAATGATCTAGCATCCCTGAGATATCATCCTTTTTCAAAAGAAAAGAAACCCCAAAGTCAACATATTCCAGCAGTGGTCATAGCCAGTGCTGTCCAGCAGGCTGTGTCCAGTTGTGTCTTGTTATGGACAAGCCAGGAACCTTCAATCTGAGGAAGACAATGACTTGGTCTAAAGCACTTTCCCTGAGGTTCTCAGTCCTTCACCTCGATTGTAGGCTATGCTCAAGTCCTGAGGCTGTCCCTGCTAACGCAGACATTCTCTGTTCCTTGTTCCCTTGTGGGCAGGGCACATGCTCTACACTGGACCCAGTCCCTTCCACTCCCTACTGGAACCCGGCGTCCATGTCTCAAGGACCATTGCAGCTACCTTCAGGGATGTACTGCAGATCTCCTTGAGATGCGCAATGTTGCTCATACCTGGGACTCTATCAAAAGTGAGAAAACCATCTAGATCTAGAAGGGAGCATTTGGAAAGGAAAGTGGCAGAGAACCCATTTCTCCCGGAACTTGCAGACTACTGGAACGTGCTTGGTGTTCACTATAGTCTCTGCTCTTTTTCCCTGCTGGGCTCCCAGAGATAGTGACTTTGACATGCCTAGATTTTCAGGGAGAGTCCTGGCTATCACCCCACAGTCTGTGGGCTTAAACTCATCATTTACCTACTATGGGCCTGTTTTCTGCACCAGTGTGGTCCCAAGTTCTGCCAGCAGCTCTGGCTGGAGGCCAAGGAGGCAACGGGCTCCTAGCTGAGTTCTCTGCATTTGTCAGGGGCTGGGACTAGCCTTTCAGGTGTCAAGAGTTACTTTCTGTTTCTCTTGAGCTGTGTCTTCCAGGTGGCCATGAAAGACTAGTGTGAGGGTGTCTGTAGGTTTGCAGCTTCACATCAGGGAACCTCCTGCTTTCTTTAAGGCAAAGGAAGTTCCGGTTTCTCTAGAGGTCGGCTGGGTAGGGTGGTGACCAGGCATGTGACTGGACACCTGCCAGGGGCACACAGAAGTCCCACCTGCCTGTGGTCGTCCTGGTGATCCACTGATGCTCAGCGTCCTACATGCTCAGTCCAGGGTGACCTCTGACACTCAGCCCAGTGAGAGATGGGGTAGATGCACCCCTTGGACTGCTTACAAGAGCCTTTCCAACGAACAGTCCCCTCACTCGATGACTGGTGCTCCCAGGAGAGGGGTCTCACATGGGCTGGACCTTGGCCTGGCTCAGAAGCCTCTGCCTCTGGTGGCTTTGTTTGTCCTTGAATAGCATCTGTACTGCATGTCTGGGAAAACTTCCCCAGTCCTGCTTCTGGGAAGCTGGCGACAAGGCACCAGCAGGTAAGCTACTGCGGATGGAGATGAGCTCAGTTCCCGGAAAGGTTTTTCAGCACTGTTCACTTTCGCCAAGTCCAGGGCAGCTGAAAAGGCCACCTCCTTCGTGGCTGCAATAGAAGCAACTTCAATGGGGATTCAGGGTAGCACAAAAGGCGGGCGGGGTGGGTTTTATTAATTGTATTTCTTTTATCCTCCTAACAATGGCACGGCAGTAATCTACACTGAATGTGCCCAATTGATGCTAATGATTTCATCCTTTTGTTTCTGTTTAAAAGAAAGAAAAAGGTCTGTCTGCCCTAGCTAGTCAGCCCCAGCACGAGCCGAGCCGGGATCCCAGCAGAGTTCTGGGAGCCCTCAGCTAGGCCCCTGGCTTCGGGGGTTTTGAGCCTGGGGTCTCTTCAGTAAAACCAGTAGCAGTCCTGCCTGGCTGTCCCTGCTCCCTGTGTCTCTGGCCACTGGCCCCAGCCCCCCTGCATTCTGACATGGGTGCTGCAGGCTGTTTTAGAGCAGTACTAAGGGGAATGGCAGGCAAGGGGTGTGTGTGGCTTTGTGTGTGTATTTGAGGCTGAGAGAGTTAGGGTTTTGTGTCGGGCTGGGCCAAGATTCTCAGTGGTTTAGCAGTTCCCATGCAGTAATACCTCCCTGAGGAGGTGTGATATGATGTAATCACCCCCATGATGTGATCTGATGCGATCAGCCCTGATCTGATATTATAAATTCTCACATCTATGATGTTAATGATGCCAGATGTAATCTACAGGAGATATGAAAGAGACCATTAAAGAGTGAGCCGGAGTGGAGTGCATCCTCTGGACCTGGGGTCTCCTAGCCCTGTGAAGCTCCTAGATCCCGGGAAAGGCTGATATCAAGACAGATGGAGATCTCCACAGAATGGTGGGTCTGCACATGCTGAAAGGAGACAGGGCCTTCTCTCCAGGGCTGGTGCGCAGAATTCAGACATCCAGCCTCCTGAACTGGGAGAGAGTACATTTCTGTTTGTGAAAGCCTCCACCCACTCATGGTATCTCTGTTACAGCAGCTCAAGAGAACTAAGACAGAGGATACTGGTGTGGTACCACAGGACAAGCACTGGTAACTACTAGGAGGCAAGGTCAGTTGTTCAAACCCACCGGCCACTCCTTGGAAACCCTCTAAGGGGTCGCTATGTGTCTGAACCAACATGACAGTACTGAACAACAACAAAATAACTCAGACAGGGTAGTGTTCCGAGCTGAGGGCCCCTCTTAAGCCAAAACCCAAATCCACTGCCTTCAAGTCTATTACAACTCAGAGAGGTCCTACACAGGGTTTCTGAGACTCTAAACCTTTATGGGAGGGGCAGCCTCCGCTCTTTCCCATGGCGTGGATGGTGGGTGTCACCCCTCCACCTGCCTACCTTGTGGTTAGCAGCCCAATGCCTAGCTCACAGCATCCCTCTTCGTGTACCTCAAGTCAGATTCTTCATCTGTTTGTTTTGGGAAGAGAGAGAAAAAAAATAAGAGTTTAGATAAGCAGCCAATGGAAATGAAAAATTTTTGGCTTCTGATACACTTGGTATTTTCAGGTACTATGGAATTTACACAAAATGTATCATAATTGTGTCAATAAACAGTCTCCGTACTTTGATGCTTTTTCTGTGTGCACCCTTTCTTACACAAACCATGTTAAAATATAACACAAATACTCAAAAAGTGAAAAACCTCAGCCTTCTCCCCACAATCCCCGTCTAGTATCATTAGATTTGATTATATGGCAGACATTAGTCAATGGTGTGTATATGGGGGGGAGGGCATGGTAGGGAATGAAAGAGTCACTCTCATTTCTGTTGCCACCCTGTGCCCCAGGAAAGATACTGAGGAGTTCCCACGTAGTTACCACATTGTTATGTGTGCCGATCCTCCTCTCCTGTTCCTCCCTGGTGCCATCCTGCACATCTGGCCATACACATTGTCTTCTGCTGCACAGAGACCGAAAAAATGGACACACTTTACACATTCATCAGCATGTCATGGGTAGGTTGGGATATAAGCTGCCGACAACTGTTAAAATGAGGACCCCATCCAAAAGGCTTCCCCAAACGTCTGAGAAAGAGCATTTCCTCCTCCCTGTCCCTCATCTCAGGTTAGCCCTACCTTCCCCAGGTGCCTCTGGTTCATGGGAAGTTCCTAGAGAGGTTCCACTGGGCCACCTCCTCCTACCACTCAGACAAGACAGTACCAGAATAGTCATGGAGCAGGACTTGAGGATGACCTACATTTGCAAGCAGAGACCAATCCCGAGTCTGGGTCTGTCATTGCCTTTGGAGATTTAACTTAAACAATGTTTATTGGGGTGCAGTTAAGTTCTTGGCTACTAACTAAAAGGTTGGTGGTTCAAACTCACCCAGAGGCACCTGGGAAAAGAGCTGATAGTCTGCTTCCGAAGGTCATAGTCTTGAAAACTTTGCTCTGCATACATGGGGTCACCATGGGTCAGAATCAACTTGACACCAACTGGTTTGGAGGGGTTTGAGCCTGCCAAGCTCCACCTTCTGGCACTGCCAGCCACCCTCCCCATTTTCTACCCTCCAGATTGCTTCCTTCCAGGCAGTGGGGACTGATGTGCAGTTAGTGGTTCCCTTCCTAGGACCCTTGCTGGATCATCGAGAAGAACCATTGTCGAAGGGCTATATGCACCACCATACAAGTCAGCTGCACAAAGCGCTGCTATAAACATGCCAGCACTGCCACCCCAGCTCCTGGAGAATCTCGCAGCATGACAGCCGGTAAAGTAAGCCCCCATTTAAATTTCAGCTACAAATTCCAGTTTTTTCTAGACAATCTCAAACCTGCACAGATGGCCCCTGACACCAAAAAGTAAAAATAACAAAGCTTGTGATTTCAGGCCTCCCTCATCTCTGGGCAGATGTTCTGGCTGCGCTTTTGGGAGGCGCACAGTCTGCACCCAGCAGCTACCTCTCCTCCTGTGTGTTCACACTCACCGCTTCTGGTTTGCTGGCGGGGAGCACTGTGTACTTCTGCAAGTGCCTGCACTGCAAAGGGACAGGGGATCTAGAGGGTGGACCCAAATGAAAACCTACCCTCTCCTGCCACCCAGGACTGACCACATAGCACTGTGGGGTCTCTAGGCACAGGACTGACCACATAGCACTGTGGGGTCAGCAGGAAGTGGGGGGAAGGGTCTGCCATGCTAATGGCCAGTACACACCAAGAGCAGGTGGCAGGGCTCCCGAGTATAACCCCAAAACCTAAGCTTGGAGTCCTGGTGTGGTGCTGTAGGATAAGCACTGGACTCCTAATCATAAGATGGGCAGTTTGAACCCACCAGCTGCTGCTTGGAAGCCTGAACCAACTCATCAGCACTCTTCAACAACAAACCTAAGCCCCTGAATTCTTTCTGTCCATGTTTGCTGAGTGCCTCAATGCCAGCTCCATGCTGGGGATATAGCTGTGGATAATACAGACCCTCCTATTTCCTCCCAGAGGGCACACTACAAAGGTCATCTGTGGGGCTGAGTGACCACAGAGTCGCTGGTCAGGAATGAGGCCAAGGTGGCAGGAGCCGTGGAGGCCAGGGCCAGGGTCAGCACTGTGGCCTAGAGCCCTCAGGTTTCACCCTTCTAATCTGGAAACGATGACCACAGTCCTTTGCCCCAATAGAGGGTCAGGGGAGATAAAGATGTTCAGCTGTAAATTAAATACAACTCAAACTGCCAGGAGAGAGAGAAAAAAAAAAGGCATTTATGGCTCATATGTTTGACCCATCCTGGTGCAGTGGATTAGGCATTGGGCTAACTGCAAGGTCAGCCGTTCAAACCCATCTGCTGCTCTTTGGGGCAAAAAAAATAAGGCTGTCTGCTCGTGTAAAGATTTAGTCTTAAAAACCCGAAGGAGCAGTTCTACTCCCTTCTAAAGTGTCAGTAGCAGTTGGAACTAACGGATGGCCGTATTTCCGTCTGACTAGTCCAGGGGTGTATGGGGCCTCAGGCATGGCTGCATATGGGTGCTTCTATATGGGCCTCAGGAATATCCACGTGGCATGTACTAGTGGCAATCCTACCAGCTAGCGGCCCCTTCCCAGAATCTCTAGCGAAAGTCCTGGGTATGATTCCCATTGGCCTAGTTTGCGTCATATGACCACCCTTTCTCTAGTCACTGTGCTCAGGGGGCTGCAGTGCTCTGATTGGCCAGGCATGGGTCATGTGCCAGCCTCTGGGGCAGGCCTGGAGTCAGCCCTATATGCTCCAAAACCGCCGCACAAGTCCTGCTCAGACAGCCAGGGTTTTTTTTTTTTTTTTTTGCTGCGGTGGTGTGGCCACCATCATTCATCCCTCCACTGAGTACTCAGTGCTGGCTGCTGGGCCTGGCCTTGGATACAGGGAAGGTTCTGGACACTCCTGTGGGCCCCAAGAGTAGGCGGGGCCCCAGTGGTACTGCTAGCGATTCAGGTCGGCCTCATTCCCAACCTCCCCACCCCCATTTTTTCTGGTGTCTCCTAGATCTCTTCTGCGTTGGGGCACACATCGACCCCAGATCCCCTAACTGGGCCCGGAGTTATAAACAGACTGAGATCCTCATTTGCCTGCACTTCTCATACAGATCACATAGGGAAGACGCTCCCTCTTGTTGTACATTAAGGATTTGAGGCCAGAAACATCCCGGCCACTGGTGTTGGGGTGGGGAGTGGGACAGAGGAACAACATGCATCATCGGAGAGGCATGCAGAGGCTGGGCTGGGGGGATGGGTCAGGGACTGTCTGAGGGCTCAGCCTCCACGTCCTACACAGGCCAGCATTTGTCCTGATGCATCCCATCCAGAAACCGTATGCATAAAGCACTTTTTAGTAAACACCTTTTCAGTGAAGGCACTAGATTCTCCGACATTTCCGTAAAGGACATCATGAAGATAGGACTCCAGTCAGAGGTGGAGTTTTGGTTCAGACACTGGGAAGGGGTACAGTGCCCCAGGAACCAGGGCTTGTCAACAGCAGGCAGGGGGCGGTTTTTAAGGCTTTATTCCTGTTTCCCACAACTTTATGGGGTGGGCACATCACTGATCCCATTTTACAGAAGAGTGAACTAAGGCAAAGGGAGGTTCAGCAACTTGCCCGAAGTCACGCAGGATACCCTATTAATCGATACACGTGGCGTACCATCTAGTCGATTCTGACTTACAGCGACCCCTTGTGACTTGTGTCGGGCTGCCCCATAGGTTAGTCGATACCAGGTCTTTTTTCCTGCCGGGTACCTTTTGGTTACCATCCAAGAGCTTAATGATCGTGCCACCATGGCTCCTTAACCGATCCATAAGAACACCCGAACCTAACGGCCAGGATCAGGGGATGGGCTTTGGGGGGACTGCGGCCGGAAATTGCTCCGCCATATTGGCCTGGAAAGAGCGCTCACGGCTCCACTGGAGTTGGACACTCGGCTCCTCCTCCGAACCCTCAGCTCTCCTGACCCCCCAACCTGGGCCTCCCAAGTCCTGGCTGCGAGCTCCGCTCTGCTGCCTCGGCTGGGATCCAGGCCACCCCGGCGTCCTGCAGGCGCGCCTCCCGGTCACGCGGCACCCGCAAAGGAGGAGGAAGAAGAGGAAGAGGAAGAGGAGGAGGAAGAGGGGAGGAGCAGGAAGGGAAAGAGCGGGAGGAAGTAGGAGGGGGCGCATTGAGTAGACGTCAGCTACTCCATCTATCCAGGAAGGAGGCCATCAGGGCCCCCAGAGCCACGCGTTGTTGGGCACGCCGACCACCCCGACTCCAGGAAGGGACAGCACGGGCCCCAGAAGAGGGGTCATCCGGTGAGCAGTGACGCGGGGTCCCCCTACCTCCATCCCTGCCATATCCAGGTGAAAGCAATCGCGAGGGATTGATGAGCTGGCACCCTGCTATCCCCCGCTGAATAGAAGAAATGGAGGTCTTAATGATGGTTCAAGGCCAGGCCCAGCCCCAGGGTCAGCGGCAGGCCGCCATGCAGGGACCCCGAGTCCTGAGCACACAGACCGCCATGTCTGCCGTAGAAAAACCGTAACTCAGGCACGCAGGCGCCATGCTGCCCGAGTCCGGATTTTGGCTGCGCCCGTTTTTTAGCCCCGCGGCTTCACTGTTCCAAGTTCCACTGTGTCCATCAAGAAAATGAGGTAGTGCCTATCTCACATGGTTACCAAAACCCAAAGCAAACCCACGCCACTGAGTTCATTCTCACACACAAGAGACCTGATAGGAGACTTGTCCCAAAGGGCTTAATCTTTCACCTGAACACTAAATTGCACCTCCTCTCACAGGATTGCTACCAGTTACTACGTTCCATAGACCAGGGCCTGGTATGGTGGATCCAAAGTTAGTGTTGGCCATTGTTGCTATTATTCTAGCAGAAGAAGGGAACTGAGGCTCAGGAAGGAACAGCCTTAGGCCTGGTTCTCCTTAGGACTCTCAGCGGCGCGCGCAGCCGCCTGCTAGCCTCTCTCCCGCCCGGAACTCCGCCGGCCCCGCCTTCCGCGCTCCCGCTCAACTCCACGTGCGGTGTGTTTACCCACGTGATACAGTCCCGCCCCTCCACCCCGCCCCGCGGGCTGCTCGGTCCCACCCCTAGCGCGCGCCCGTGAGGCTCCGCCTCGCCCTGCCTCGTCGAGCGCGCGACTGAAGCCCAGCGGCCCGCGGCAGCACAGCACTGCTGGCCGGGAACGCCGGCAGCTCGGGCATGCACCGCTCCGACTCCCGTTCTAGAGCCCGGTGCGCGGGCCGAGAGACCCGAGAGCAGACGCTCTCCAAGGTCCAGGCGCTAGGAGACCGGGCGGAGAGCAGACCCTAACTGGTCTCAAACCGTGGAAGGGCGGGACCGGGGGCGGGCCGTGCGCAGGCGCTCGGTCGGGAGGGCCCCCGCTTCGGGGCGGGGCGGGGGCGTGCACGAGGCATTCCCAGAGTCTTGGGTCCGTCGGGCTGGTCCCCAGCCTCTGAAGGCAGATGTGTTGCTTGCTATGCGCGACAGTTGTGCGTTCTTCTGCTCCGGGGGGACAGACCCAGAGAAAGTCTGGATGTCGGCCGAAGGGCTTCTCCACTCCCTCGTTCCACTGCATCATCGGCAGTACCACACCCTTCTCCTTGGTTCTTGACCCTTGACTTCCTGGGCGCCACCCTTCCTTCTGGTCTCTTCTTGATGTCCAGTGCCCCTTCTTTTGTTGGTGTCACCCAGGGCTCCTACCTCAATGCCATCTGCTTCACTTCCTGGTTCTGGCTCCCACCTTATGCAGATAATCCTGCATCTATTACAGTGCTTAAGGAGCTCTGGTAGCGTAGTGGTTACGAATTGGGCTGTGAGCCACAAAGTCAGCAGTTCGAAGCTACCAGCTGTTCCACGGGAGAAAGATGAGGCTTTCTGCTCCCGTAAATATTTACAGCCTCGGAAACCCTACGCAGGGTCACTATGAGTCGGAACCGACTCCATGGTACATAACAGCAACAACAACAACATTACAGTGGTTAATAATACATGTGTGTGATTAGTCACAGATACTATTGAGACTGACTACAACTAAATTTCTTATCTTCTGGCCGAAACACTGATCTGAGCTACTTATTCTTCCATTCAAACGCCCGCTGAACTCCTCCCTGGATGCTCCTCAGGCCCCTAGAAGAAAGTATCTGTAGTGAGTCTGATCTTTCCTTCAGTGAATGGTAGCAATATCCATCCCCCAGGCAGCCAAGAGAGCTGCAATCTGGCTGGTGCTCTCCTTTCTCATTGAATCGAATCTAACATAGAATCCCATTAGTTCTTCCTCCTGTTTTCTCTGCTACACTGATTTCCACAGCCAAATTTTGGACCACATCATGCCTCACCTGGCCTCACTACGTCTTTTACTAGAAGATCCATCTATCTGTTCCCTGTCTCCACTCAAGCCCAGCCTTTGCATCTTTCTCAAGAATAAATTATTAATAATTACATACACTTGCTTTAAACATAGGCCCAAACCAAACTTTTTCATCCTTAAAGTCAGATAAAAGACAAGGATGGCCTAGGGCCCTGCCTATTCAATATGACACTCGAAAGTCCTGGCCAATGCACTGCGACAAGAACAATGACTGATTATGAGGGGGCTTCAAAAGTTTATGGGAAAAGCCCATTCTTTTCTAATCCCATTTTTCCAATAAATTTTTGTTGTTGTTCTGAACTGAGTGATAGTTTACATGGGAGAATATTGGCTTTACACCATGGTTTCATTGCAATTATTACAATCTCCTCCGTGCATCATCATTCAATAGTATTTGCTTCCATTCCCTCTGTTTTCCTTTTTTTGGGGGTGGGGGTGGGGAGATGTACACTCAGAAATATATAATAATTTAAACAACCAAAGGGCACATTCCGCAAGCCTGCCTCCTGGCCACCCGCTCTCAGTCCCTCTCTTTCTATGAATCTAGAATCTTTAGCTGCTCCCTCTCTCCATGTCCCCATCTCTGCCTCCATCTCTGGTGTTGCTGCTTCTCTGGATAAGGTCCTGCATTCCGCTTGTGCTCCTCTCCCTTGATGGTTGTAGGGTCCCCAATAAATTTTTGAAGCCCCCTTGTATAAAGATTGGAAGCAAAATGACAAAAATTTATTTTAACTTTTTGTTGTGAATTGGGTGAATGTTTACAGAGCAAATCATCAGTTTTACATCCAACAAACCACACACTTTCCCTCTCATTAATTATATTCCCCTCAATGCAACATCATTTATCCCACTTCATCACTGTGTTCCCCGTTTCCACTTCACCCTCCTTCCTAATCCTCCTGAACTTTGGCATTGGGTAAATGCTGCCCTCCTGATCAGAAATGGTTGATTATTCCAAGGTGTGAGCACCTCACTAGTGTCACTCAGACGTCTATCCGTTGCCTGACCAAATACTGCCTCTGAAATGAGTTCAGTTCCAGACTTAAAGGGTGACCAAAGTCATAGTCTTGGGAGTTGCACCAGTTTTGATACAATCAATAATTTTTTTGTGTGACTGAGATTTGTTCCATATTTTCCTCCCACTTTATCCGGATCTTTTCCTGTGATCCTTTTCACAACAGTCTGGTCTCAAGGTCGTAGAGATTGCTGTTGTCATGATCCATGATTTCATTGGGCTGATTGATTGCATGTTTCTTCACTTTTCATTACTCTTCTTTCCTTCTCACAGGGAGAGACTAATAATTGCACCTTAGATGGCCACTCTTGAGCTTTTAACACCCCAGTTGCTACTCACCAACGTAGGATGTAGAACATTGTCTTTGTGGACTATGTTATGCCAATTGACCATGGTGTCTCCTGAGACTATGGTCTTGAGCCCAGTGACTCATTCCCTCAAGGTATTTGGTTATGTCTAAGAAGTTTTCAAAACTTTGCCCCTTGTATACTCTACCACATTCATGGATATGTTGCTGTTATGTGCAGTCGACTCAATTCTGATTCATAGCAAACCTACGCACAACAGAGTGAAACACTGCCCTGTCCTGTGCCAACCTCATAATTGTTGCTACGCTTGAGCCTGTTGCTACTGCCCCTGTGCCAGTCTATATTGTTGGGGAGTCTTCCTCTTTTTTGCTGACCCTCCACTTTACCAAGCATGATGGCCTTCTCTAGAGACTGCTCCCTCCTGATAACTTGTCTGAAATATGAGACAGGAAGTCAGTCCATCCTGGCTTCTAAGGAGCATTCTGACTATACTTTTTCCAACACAGATTTGTTGGTTCTGGTAGTCCATGGTACTTCAAATGCATCAATTCTTCTACAGTCTTCCTTATTTATTGTCCAACTTTCACCTGCATATAAGGCCATTGAAAATACCATGGCTTGGGGCAGGTGTACCTTAGTCCTCAAACTGATATCTTTGCTCTTGAACAATTCGAAGAGGTCTTGTGCAGAAGATTTGCCTAATACAGTATGTTTGTTTCCTTGACCTTTGCTTCCATGAGTTGATTGTGGATCCAAGCAAAATGAAGTCTTTGATATGGATATATGCACAGCAAAAGTAAGTACTCAGGTACAAATATTCTTTGTCACTCCTTTACATACTTGTAGATATATTACCATTCTCCCTCCCATTACTGTTCAACCTACATATCTATGCATGTAGCTACTTGTAGATCACGGTTATTGCAGGATTATGTTATGTAGTAGTATTTACCTCTGTTGGTTAAATAACCATATTTAAGAGTTCAATAACAGTGCTTACCTCTGACACTCCTCCCGTTGTTTCCCACTACCTCCTTCACATCCCCCCTACATCTTCCCTCTGATTATCTATTTCCTTCCCCTTTACATGTGTCTACACTGTAGCCATCAAATTACTCCTCTTTCCCCCACCTCTGGTAACAACCAAAGAAGGTTTCTTTTAGTCTGAAAACCTATTCTTGACATACCATGCTCATGAATGCATCATGTCCTCCAGGTTCACTTATTGTATGAGATATTTTGCTGGCTTATCATTATTCTTTAATAGCATTAGGTAGTATTCCAGTGTGTGTAGGTACCAAGGTTTGTTTATCCATTCTTTCATTGATAGGCATTTTTGGCTATGATGAATGGTGCTGCGATGACCATGGCTGTGTATAGATGTGTTTGTGTAATGACTCGTGTTTATCTAGGACATATACTAAGTAGAGGGATTGCTGGGTCATATGGTATTTTCATTTTCAGCTTTTGGAGGAAGTGCCATATTGTTTTCTATAGTTTTGTACCATTTTACAGCAGTCTCTCCAAACACTCACAAGCATTTATTGTTTTCTGTTTCTTTGAACTTAGTTATTAATGCTGGGGTGAAATAATATCTCCTTGTTATTTTGATTTACAGGATAAGCATTGGCCTGCTAACCACGAGGTTGGTAGTTCAAACCCACCAGCTGCTTTTCAGGAAGCAGATGAGACTTCCTGCTCCTTTAAGATTGGCAGTCTCAGAAACCCTATATAGGATAGAGCTGACTGGCAATTGACTCGGTAACAATGAAAATGACTCATGATCAAGAGTGTTTCTTTATGTGTTTGCTGGCTACCTGGAATGTTTTCCTTGGTGAAGTGTCTGTTCATGGCCTCTACCTGTATGTCAGTAAGATTATTTGTCTTTTTCTTGTTGAGGTGTTGAAGTTTTCTATAAATTTTAGGAATTAGTCCCTTGTCCAAAATGTCATTGTCAGTTTTTGCTTCAATCTATGGATTCTTTTTTCACGCCATTGGTGAAATTGTTTAATTTGTCTTCTGCTGTTTGTGTGTTTTCAATTACGGTTGTTATGAATCAAAGCCCTGAAGTTTGTTTCTATTATTTCATTCACGGTCTTTATTTAGTTCTAGAATTTACATTTAGGTCTTTGATCTACCTTGAGTTTGTATTTGTATACGCTGTGAGATATGAGTTCTGTTGAATTTTTCTTCAATTGGATATCCAGTTTTGCCGGCACATTTGTTGAAGAAAGTATCTCTCTCCCCCCCGCCCCCCCGCCCCCATTTAATATGTTTAGGCCCTTTGTCAAAGATCAGCTGTCTATAGCTGGATGGATTTACTTCAGGATTGTCGACTCTGTTCCATTGGTCTTTATGTGTGTCATTGTCCCAGTACCAGGCTGTTTTGACTACTGTACCTGTATAGTAGGATTTAAGATCAGGAAGTGACAGGCTCCCTTCTTTGTTATTCTTTTTTAGTAGTGCTTAGCTTATCTAGGATCTCTTTCCTTTCCATATAAACTTGGTGATTAGTTTTTATCTTTAAACAATGATGTTGGAATCTGGATCAGGATTACATTATATCTGTAGATCACTTTATGTAGTATTGATATTTTCCCAATATTAAATATTTTAGCTCAAGAAGATAAAGCCAAATATTAAAACAAAATGTGCAAAGATCTGGAATCAGAAAACCAAAAAGGAAGAACACACTCAGCATTTCTCAAGCTGGGGGAATTGAAGAACAAATTCAAGCCTCGACTTTCATTATTGACGGATTCTCTGGGCAAATTGTTGAATGATGCAGAAAGCATCAAGAGAAGATGGAAGGAATACACAGAGTCACTGTACCAAAAGGAAATGGGTAATGTTCAACTGTTTCAAGAAGTAGGATATGATCAAGAGCCAATGATACTTAGGGAGGAAGTCCAAGGCGCATTGAAGGAATTGGTAAAGAACAAGGC
>NW_006408622.1:2650274-2652130 GCF_000296735.1 Chrysochloris asiatica
ACTAAGGTGCACCTGACCCAAGCCATGGTATTTTCAATAACCTCATATGCATGCGAAAGCTGGACAGTGAATAAGGAAGACTGTAGAAGAATTAATGTTTTTGAGTTATGGTGTTGGAGGAGAATTTTGAAAATGCCGTGAACTGCCAAGATAACAAACAGATTTGTGTTGGAGGAAGTGCAGCCAGAGTGCTCCTTGGAGGCCAAGATGGCCAAACTTCGTCTCTCATACTGACATTGTCAGGAGGGATCAGTTCCTGGAGAAGGATATCATGTTTGGTAGGGTGGAGGGTCAGAGAGAAAGAGAAAGACCCCCAGTGAAAAGGATTGGCAAAATGGCAGTATCAACGGGCTCAAGCGTCGCAACACTAGTGAGGTTGGCCCAGGACCGGGCAGTGTTTCGTTCTGCTGTGCATAAAGTTGCTAAGGGTCGGTGCTGACTTGATGGCACCTAACAACAACAATATTCATGAGCATGGTATGTTGTTGTTATTAGGTGCTGTTGCGTCAGTGACCCTACTCAAAACAAGATGAAACACTGCCCAGTCCTACACCATCCTCAAAATTGTTATGCTTGGGTTCACTGTGCTAATGCATCTCGTTGGGAAGTCTTCTTTTTTGCTGACCCTCCACTTTATTAAGCGTGATGTCCTTCTCCAGGCATTGATACCTCCTGAGAGCATGTCCAAAGTCTGAGAAGCGAAGTCTCGCAGTCCTCACTTCTAAGGAGAATTTTGACTATATTTCTTCCAACACATTTTGTTTGTTCTTCTGGAAGTCCATGGATTTCTAGAAGACCACAAATGCATTGATTCTATGGTCTTCTGTATTCATTGTCCAGCTTTCACATAAATATGAGGCTACTGAAAATATCATGGCTTGGGTCAGGTGTACCTTAGTCCTCAAACTGATATCTTTGCTCTTGAATGCTTGAAAGAAGTCTTGTATAGCAGATTTGCCTAATGCAATATGTCATTTGATTTCTTGACTGCTGCTTCCGTGAGTGTTAATAGTGAATCCAAGCAAAATGAAAAATTTGAGAACTTTAATCTTTTCTCCATTTATTATGATATAATATATTGGTCCACTTGTGAGGATTTTTGTTTTCTTGACATTGAGATGCAGTCCATACTGAAAGCTGTGTAGTTTTGATCTTCGTCAGTATTTTAAATTCTCTTCACTTCCACCAAGCAAGGTTGTATCATCTGTATATTGCAGATTGTTATTGAGTCTTCTTCCAATTCTGATGCCGTATTCTTCTTCATATAATTCAGCTTCTCAGATTATTTTAGCTAAGCATACAGATTGAATAAGTATGGTGAAAGAATACAAACCTGACACACAACTTTCCTGATTTTTAAGGAAAGTTTCAGGTTCCCTTTGTTCTGTTCTAACAACTACCTCTTGGTCTATGTACACATTCCTCATGAGCACTATAAAGTGTCTGGAATACCCATTCTTTATAATACTATGCACAGTTTGTTATGATCCACACAGTCTAATGCCTTTGCATACTCAATAAAGCATAAGTAAACATCTTTCTGGTGCTTTCTGCTTCCAGCCAAGATATATTTTACATCAGCAGTGATATCACTCATTCCACATCCTCTTCTGAATCCAGCTTGAATGTCTGGAAGCTCCCTATCAAAATACTGCTACAACCATTTTTTAATTATCTTCAGCAAAATTTTAATTGCAAGTGATATTAATGATTTCTTCATTCCTTGGGTCATCTCTTCTTGGAGTGGGCACAAATATGGACTTCATCCAATCTGTTGGCCAAGTAGCTGTCTTCCGAATTCCTTGGCATACATGTGAGAGCGCTTGGCATTCCTGAGCCTCATTGGTTAGTTGGAA
>NW_006408622.1:2658304-2662086 GCF_000296735.1 Chrysochloris asiatica
GTTATAATACTTGACTTTGTCTTCTTGAACTACTGCCCTTTGAAATATTCTGTTCAACTGTTTGACTTCCTCTTTTCTTGCATTTGATTTAGCATCTGTACACGGGAAAGCAAGTTTCAGAATCTCTTTTGGCATTCATTTTGGTCTTTTCTTTCTTTCCTGTCTTTTAATGACCTTTTGTTTTCTTCCTATATATGTCCTTCAAATCATCCACGTCTTTTCTGGTCTTCAGTCATTAGTGTCTAATGCATCAAATATGTTCTTGAGATGGTCTCTAAATTTAAGTGGAATGTATTCCAGATCATATTTTGGTTCTTATTTTGTTGTTACATGCTGTGTGTTATGTGTTGAGTCATCACTGAACCATAGCATCTCTGTGCACAACAGAATGAAATATTGCCCTGTCCTGTGCCAACCTCACAATCATTACTACACTTGAGGTCCTTACTGCTGCCACTGTGCCAGTCCATCTCATTGGATGCCCCTACACTTTACCAAGCATGATGTCCTTCTCCAGAGACTTGTCCCTTGGATTAATTTATCTGAAGTACGAGAGAAAAAATCTGGTCACTCTGACTTCCAAGAAGCATTTTGGCTGTACTTCTTCCAATTTAGGTTTGTTTGTTCTATTGGCAGTCCATGTTTACTTTTAATATTCTCCTCCAACACCATAACTCAAATGCAGCAATTCTTCTATGGTCTTCTTTATTCATTGTTCAACTTTCACATGCATGTGAGGCTATTGACAATACCATGACTTGGGGCAGGCACACCTTAGTCCTCAAACTGACATCTTCGATCTTGAACACTTTACAGAGGTCTTATGCAGCAGATTTGCCTAATGCAAACAGCAGTCAAGAAACCAAAATGTTGTTTGGTTTCTTGACTGCTGTTTTGATGAGTGTTGATGGTTGAGACAAGCAAAAAGAAGTCTTTGACAACTTCAATGTATTATCCATTTCTCTTGATGTTATTTATTGGTCCACTTAAGAGGATTTTTGTTTTCTTTACATTGAAGTTCAACCCATACTGAAGGCTGTGGATTTAATTTTCATCAGTAAATATTTCAAGTCCTCTTTCACTTTCAGCAAGCAAGGTTGTATCAGCTCCATAGTATAAGTTGTTAATGAGTCTTATATTTCATTATGGACTTTTTAAAAATTTTCTTCAACTTCAACCTGAACTTGAATATGAGCAATTGATGGTCTGCTCCAAACTTGGCCCCTGGTCTTGCTTTGGCTGATGATATTAAGCATTTCCACCATCTCTTCCCACAGATTTAGTCATTTTGATTTCTGTATGTTCCATCTAGAGAGGACCATGTGTATAGTCACTTCTTATGTTGTTTAAAAAAAAGATATTTGCAATGAATAACTTATTGGTCTTGCAAAATTCTATCATGTGATATCCAGCATCATTTCTCTTACCAAGTTTGTATTTTTCAACTATAGATCCTCCCTCTTTGTTTCTAATTTTCAGAATCCTAGCTGGAGTCCTGGTGTGGTACTGTAGGATAAGCTTTCAACCACAAGGTCAGTTTGAACTGCAAGATCATCAGTTCAGATTTACCCAGCCACTCCTTGGAAACCCTAAACAGTGTCTCTGTGAGTAGGAACGGACTTGATGGCACTTAACAACAACATCACCAGTAGCTTCAATGCATCTTGATCGCATGTTTTGTCATTTTCAGACTGAAGAAGTTGGTAGAATTCTTTAATTTCATCATCACTGTTTCTAATGGTTGGTGAGTAAATTTGAGTAATAATGATTTTAACTAGTCTTCCTTGTAGGCATATAGACATTATTGAATCACAGACAGTGTTACACTTCAAGATAGATCTTGAAATGTTCTTTTGATGATGAATTCTATGCCAGCTTCCATTTTGCGGTCATGGCATAGTAAACCATGTGACTATCAGATTACAAATGGCCAGTGCATGTCCACTTCTGCTCACTAGGATATCGATCTTTATACATTCCTTTTCATTTTTGACAAATTCCAATTTTCCTAGATTCATACTTCGTACATTCCACGTTCTGATTATTAATGGACATTTGCAACGATTTCTTCTCATTTTGAATTGAGCCCTATCAGCAAATGAAGGTCCTGAAAGCTCTATTCCATTCACATCATTGTGGTCACCTCTACTTTGAGGAGGGAGGTCTTCATTAGTTGTGTGGTGAGTGCCTTCCAACCAGAAAGGCTCATTTTCCAGCACCATAGCTGACAGTATTCTGGTGCTATGTATAAGGTTTTCAGTGGCTAGACATTCAGGAGTTGGCCTCTCCTCTTCCTAGTCTTAGTTTGGAAGCTTAGCTGAAGCCTGTCCATCATAGGTGACCCTGCTGCTATTTAAAATACTGGTGGCATAGCTTCCAGCCTCACAGCAACACACACGCCACCACAGTGAGACAAACTGATAGGCAAGTGGAAATGAGCATTGGTGTAGTCTCTCTTTATGTAGGTCTGTTTTGATTTCTTCCACTACTAGTCATCAGTTTGTCAGACTGAGGTGGCTTGTGTGTTGCTGTGATTCTGGAAGCTATGTCACGAGTATTTTAAATACTAGCAGGATTACCCACAGTGGGCGGGTGTCGGCTGAGCTTCCAGAAGAAGACAGACTAGGAAGAAGGACAGACGGACTACTTCTGAATATTTAGTTACTGAAAACCTTATGAATAACAGTGGAACACTGTCAACACCAGATTATTGAATATTGAAACATGATGAAGAGCACCAGAATATTGTCAGATATAGTGCCAGAAGATGGGCTCCTCAGGTTGAAAGGTACTCAAAATGTGACTGGGGAAGAATTGCCTTTTCAAAGTAGAGTTGACCGTGATGACGTGAATGGAATAAAACCCTAGGGACCTTGAATTTCTGGGGCACAACTCAAAATGAAACAGCTGTAAATATTCATTAACTATCAGAACATGGAATGTATGAAGTGTGAATCTAGGAAAATTGGAAATTGTGAAAAATGAAATGGAATGCCTAATCATTGATAGTCATTAGTCAGCTGAAATGGACTGATATTGACCATTTGAAACTGACAATCACATGGTTTACTATGCTGGGAATGAAAATTTGAAGAGGAATGGCATCGCATTCATCATCAAAAAGAGCATAGCAAGATCTGTCATGACGTACAACACTGTCTGTGATAGGATAATCACATCTACAAACACACCTACAAGGAAGGCCAGTTAATACCACTATTATTCAAATTTACGCACCAAGCACTAAAGCTAGTGATGATGAAACTGAAGAATTCTACCAACTTCTTCAGTCTGAAATTGACCAAACATGCAATCAAGATGTATTAATAAATACTGGTGATTGGAATGCAAAGGTTGGAAACAAAGAGTAGGGATTAGTAGTTGGAAACTATGGCCTTGGTGATAGAGAAATGATGCTGGAGATCGCATGATAGAAGTCTGCAAGAGCAATGACTTCTTCATTATGAAGACCCTTTTTAAACAACATAAAGATGACTATACACATGGACCTCCCAGATGGAATACACAGAGATCACATAGATTGTATCTGTGGAAAAAGACGGTACAAAAGTTCCATATCAACGGCCAAAACAAGTCTAGGAGCAGACTGTGGAACAGACCATCAATTGCTCACATGCAAATTCAGGCTGAAGCTAAAGCAAATTAAAACAACTTCACAAGAGCCAAAATATGATCTTGAATATACCCACCTGAACTTAGAGATCATCTAAAGAACAGATTTGATGCATTAGACACTAAAGACCAAAGACCAGAAAAGTTGT
>NW_006408622.1:2662491-2667717 GCF_000296735.1 Chrysochloris asiatica
CATATGATCGAGAGCCAATGATCCTGAAGGAAGAAGTCTACGGTGAATTAAAGTCATTGGCAAAGAACAAGGCACTGGGAATAGATGGAATACAAATTGAAATCTTTCAACAAACTTATACGGCACTGGAGGCACTCACTCATCTATGCCAAGAAATTTGGAGGACAACTACTTGGCCAACCAACTGAAATCAGACACATATTTATGTCCATTCCAAAGAGAGGTGACCCAACATAATGCAGAAATCATTGGACAGTATCATTGATATTTCATGTGAGTAAGGTTTTACTAAAGATAATCAAAAAATGACTACAACCGCACACTGACAGAGAACTTCCAGTGGTTCAAGCTGGATTCAGAAGAGGACATGGAATGAGGGATATCGCTGCTGACGTCAGATGAATCTTGGCTGAAAGCAGAGAATACCAGAAAGATGTTTACCTGTGCTTTATTGACTATGCAAAGGCTTTCGATTGTGTAGATCATGATGAGCTATGGGTAACATTGTGAAGTATGAATATTCCAGAACCCTTAATTGTGATCATGAGGAATCTGTACATGGACCAAGAGCAGTTATTCGATAAGAACAAGGGAACACTGAATGGTTTAAAATTAGGAAACGTGTGCGCCCAGGTTGTATTCTTTCACCATACTTATTCAATCTGTATGCTGAACAAAATAATCCTGGAAATTGAATTATATGAGGAAGAACGTGGCTTCATGATTGGTGGAAGACTCATTAAAAACCTGCTATATGCTTGCTTGCTGAAAGTAAAGAGGATTTAAAATACTTACTGATGAATATCAGAGACCACAGCCTTTGGTATGGGTTGCACCTCAATGTAAAGAAAACAATTATCCTCACCACTGGACAAATCAACAACACCCATGTAAATGGAGAAAAGATTGAGGTTGTCAAATACTTCATTTTGCTTGGATCAACCATCAACACTCATGGAAACAGCAGTCAAGAAATCAAACAATGTATTGCATTGGACAAATCTGCTGCACAAGACCTCTTTAAAGTGTTGAAGAGGAAAGACGTCAGTTTGAGGATTAAGGTGTGCCAGACCCAAGCCATGGTAGATTCAATAACCTCATATGCATGTGAAAGCTGGACAGTGAATAAGGAAGATCTTAGAAGAATTGATGCTTCCGAGTTATGGTGTTGGAAGAGAATATTGAAAGTGCCATGGGCTGCCAAAAGAACAAACATTTGTGTTGGAAGAAGTGCAGTCAGAGTGCTCCTTGGAAGCCAAGATGGCCAGACTTTTCTCTCATACTTTGTACATGTTGTCAGGAGGGACCAGTCACTGGAGAGGATATCATGTTTGGTAAAGTGGAGGGTCGCACAAAAAGAGGAAGACCCCCAATGAGATGGATTGCCACAGTGGCGGCAGTGATGGGCTCAAATGTAGCAATGATTGTGAGGATGGTGCAGGCCCAGGCAGTGTTTTGTTCTGTTGTACATGGAGTCGTTAGAAGTTGGTACCAACTTGACGGTACCTAACCACAACAGCAACAGCGTTTGGCTTCTTATCGCTTTGTTTGTTCTTTTCTTTGTATATGTCTTTTGTTTCTCTGTTTAGATTTAGTCCTGTGTACTTCATCTTTTGAGTAACTATTGGAATTTCCCTATTAGAGGAGTCTTTGTTAGTGTCTGGAAATCTGACTGACTTTTTCATATTGATCTTGTGCCCTGGCACTTTGCTGAATCTTTCAATGAGTTCCAGTAACTTACCTTGCCGGGTCTTTGAGATTATCTTTGTATAGAATCATATCATCTGCAAATACAGAGAATTTTACTTTTTCTTTGCCAATTTGGATTCCTGTAATTTCCCTTTCTTGTCTTACAGCTCTGACTAAGACTTCCAGCACAGTATTGAGTAGGAGCAGTAGTAAAGGATGTCCTTGTCTGGAAAAAGACAAATTTTTTTCTGATTGCCATATGCTCATTGATATAACAAATAAGAGAATAATCAGAGAAATTAATTAACCTAATCAGACAGTTGAACCAGAATGGTTTATATAAGATTAGCATATAAAGTTCCTGTGGGTTCTTCTACAAAAGTAATAACCTTCTTTAAAATATAATGAAAATAACATACCCTATGTAAAACTAGAATATTTAGGGATTAACCTAATATCAGGGATTGAATTTTACCCTCCTAGAATATTTGTCAACGTGGCTAGGCCGTGATTCCCAGTATTGTGTCGTTGTCCTTCATTTTATGATCTTATGTAGTTGTCCTCCATTTTGTGATGTGATGTAAATTGTAAACTCAGAGTAGCATAGTGGTTATGAATCGGGCTATGAACCACAAGGTCGGCAGTTTGAAACTGCCAGCTGTTCTGTGGGAGAGAGATGAGGCGTTCTGCTCCTATAAAGATTGACAGACTTGGAAACCCTGTACAGGGTCGCTGTGAGTTGGAACTGACTCCACAGCACACAGCCACCACCATATGTTAATGAGGCTGGATCTGTGAGGGGTGTATCTTGAGTCACACCCTTACTTAATTACTCAGTACATACCCTTGTTGGAGAAAGAAGTACTGAGGGCGAAGTGTGTCCTTTGGATCTGGGTCCCTACACTGAGAACCTCCTAGACCCAGGGGAACACTGATGCCAAGGCACATGGAGCTCTCTAAGAATGGCAGGCCACAGATGTTGAAAGGCGATCAGAACCTTCCCCTACTGCGCACAGAAAGGGAAAACCTTCCTCTAGAACTGGTTCTAACCTCCTGAACTGTGAGTGTGAGGTCTCTGTTAAAGTTCCAACTGTGGTGTTTCTATTATGGCAACACTGATGTGGTGCTGTGGGTTAATGTGCTGGACTGCAAAGTCGTTTGTACTGCAAGGTCGGCAGTTCAAGCTCACCAGCTGCTCCTCAGAAATCCTATCCAGGGTCACCATGGGTTGGAACTGACCCAACAGCACTTAACAACAAAAACAGATAACTAAGACACCAAAAAAAGAATGCTCAAGAACTTTAAGGAGAGAAATCTAAGACATTAAGGAGTGGTTTATTTGTGAGTATATAACATCCATATAATGGGATAACAACTTTTCCGCAATCTCAGTTCTCCACAGAATGATCACACATCCAATACAATTCACTAAACATTTCAGCCTGATACATTGGAACTTGACAAACTGATTTTACAATATATACATACAGAAGATTGAAGGCCCGTGCCAGGCTAAGAACAAAGGATCTTTCGCTACAGGCTCAAAGGAGGTGCCAAAGATGTGGCCATTAAAATAAAGTAATGCTGATAAAGAAACCCATAGATAACTGGAATAGCCTGCAGAGTTCAGACGAAACCTCACTTCTCTCTGGTAGCTTGGTATGGCGTAGAGACAAGGCCACAAATTATTAGAGAAAGGCTAGATTATTTGGTAAATGGTACTGGGAAGATTGACTTTCTATAATGGAGAATAAAATAAAATTGGATCTCCACCTCATACTGTATTAATCAGCTTTAAATTGATTAAATATCTAAGTGTTAAAGGTAGAAATATAAAGCCAGTAATTCAACAGGCAGGACAATATCTGTGGGATAGGGAAGGATTTGTCATGATCTCCAAAACAGAATCCACACGGGAGAAAAGGTTAGATCTGAGTCTACCAAGATGAAAAATTCTCCTTTGCCATAGACAACATTGACAGGTGCATGACAAACTGGGAGAATATCCCCCCCAACAAAAGGATAATATCTAGAGTAACAAGGGACTCCTGTGACTCTGACTGAAAGAAACCGGAACCTTCTAGGAAGCACAGTGGGCAGTCATCTACAGAAGGAGAAACTAGAACTGTGAAGGTGTGCATGGGATGCTCATCTTGCTGGAGTGCAGAGAGAGGCAACGTAAAGGTGAGAGGAGATGCTGCCTCTTGCCCCTGAACTCACACAACTCAGACAGGCAGATGACATTAAATGCTGCCATTGATGGGTGCGGAAGGAGCTCCCATGCCCGGCTGGTGAGGTGTGACCAGGTGCTGTGAAGTGGTGTACGTGCATGTCTTTGCAGAACCAAGACTTGCCCAGTCCTTCTTAGGTTATACATGTTATGTGCCTCATTGCCCTACCTTAGTGCTGGCCCTGTACTTTTGGACTCAGCTGTTCCACTCTGTGGCATGTCCCCAGAGAAACTCTCTCACAGACCCACAAGTGTGGCTGCTGACAGCAGAATTGCAGCTATCCCCATGAGGGAACTGGAGAAGTGGTATCTGGTAAATGAAGACAATTAGAGAGGAGAAGACAGGGATTACCTAGGCCTTGCCTCAGAGGAGGAAGGTGAAAAGCTGAGAGCAAAAGCACAAAATCACTTTTACTCTCCTTCCTAAATGTGAATGAAGACATAACATCTGAGTCTGTCTGCTTGCCTGGGTCGCTGAGCCTTTATCATGGATAGATACCCCTGTCTTCCCCAAGAAGTTCATCTGCACCTGGCTTGGGAGATGGAAAGCAAGTTGGAAGATGCCTAGGGGTTATCTGTAAAGAACTGTTTATTAACCAAAAGGTTGAATGCATCCAGCAGCACCACGAAAGGGCTGGCAGTCTGTTTCTGTGAAGATTACAACCAAGGACAGACTACCCCAGGGAGCTCAGTTCTACTCTGTTACCCACGGAGTTGCCATGGGTTGGAATCAACTTGATGGCAATGAGTTTGGGGTGGTTTCTCCTTTTCAGCTGTGTTACAGCTTATTTACCTGTTTGCCTTGCGATGGACATTGTATTTTATTTAGTTTGTGGCTATTGTGAAGAAAATAGCTATCAACATTCACACAGATGCTTTTGTGTTGACACATATTTTCATTTCTCCTGGAAATTTCTGGAATAAGACTTCTGGACTGTATGCTAAGTATTTTTAACTTTAACTTAATACCACTTACATCTTCTCTTCCATGATAATTGTATCATTCCCGCCAGCAGCATATGAGAGTGTTCCAGCTGCTCCACCTCCCTGCAAACATTTGGTATTAGCAGTCCCTTAGTCCCCTTTGGTTGTGGTAAATATCTATGTAACCAAACATTTGGTATTAGCAGTCCCTTAGTCCCCTTTGGTTGTGGTAAATATCTATGTAACCAAACATTTGGTATTAGCAGTCCCTTTAGTCCCCTTTAGTTATGGTAAATATCTATGTGACCAAACATTTGGTATTAGCAGTCCCTTAGTCCCCTTTGGTTGTGGTAAATATCTATGTGACCAAACATTTGGTATTA
>NW_006408622.1:2667835-2670715 GCF_000296735.1 Chrysochloris asiatica
TGTAACCAAACATTTGGTATTAGCAGTCTCTGTCCCCTTTGGTTGTGGTAAATATCTGTGTAACCAAACATTGAACATTTCAGCACTAGCCATTCATCATGTCCGTCACGGGCTTCAACCTTCACCCCGACCCATTCTCTTTCCTTCTTCCTTCCTCTTACCCCATGTGTCTACTAAAACACCTACCTTCTCTCTATATTTTATACAAGTGGAGTCACACAATATCTGTCCTTTAGTGACTGGCTAAATTCACTCAGCATAATATTTTCAAGGCCCGTCCTTGTTGTAGTATGTATCAGT
Source organism: Chrysochloris asiatica (assembly GCF_000296735.1). Classification (NCBI taxonomy): domain Eukaryota; kingdom Metazoa; phylum Chordata; class Mammalia; order Afrosoricida; family Chrysochloridae; genus Chrysochloris; species Chrysochloris asiatica. Next base: position 2,668,136 of record NW_006408622.1, read on the forward strand.
GCTTCATTTGTCTTCCATTGTATGTATGGACTGCATTTTGTTCATCCATTCGTCTGATGATCCTCTTTCCACCTTTTGGGTATTGTGAATGTGCTACAATGAACTTTAGTGTATAAGTATCCATTTATGTTCTTTTCCATTCTTTTGAGTATATGCCAAGGCATGACATTTCTGGGTCATATGTGGCACTGTGGGCTAATGCACTCTACTGCAAGGTCGATTTGAACCACAAGGTTGGAGGTTCAAGCTCACCAGCCACTCCTTGGACCCTATACAGGGTTACTATGAGTCAGAACTGACTCAATGGCATGTAACAAGAAGCAGCAGCAGAAGCAAAAGCTGAAGAGACCAGGGCTCTCTCCCAGCGGCACTACAGAGAGAAAGCCTTCCCCTAGAGCCAAGGCTACACGTTCAGACTTCCTGACGCCTCAGCTGTGAGCAGGAGCCCCGGTGGTGAAGTCGATTAGGCACTGGGCTGCTGTGAGGGTGCCAGTTCAAACCTACCGGCTGCTCTGAGGGAGAAAGATGAGAAACCCAATGAAACAGTTTAACTCTGACCTAAAAAGTCACTCCAAGTTGGAATTGACTCAACGGCAGTGGCAAACTACGAGAAGATACATTTCTGTTTGGTATTTTTGTTGTAAGAGCCCTTGATAACTAAGACAACTGCATGCCCACTAGAATGTCTATGATTTTAAAAAACAGTAACAGCTGTTGGCAAGAATGTAGAGAAATAGGAACCATCACCAATTGTGCTGACGGGATTATAAAATGTCCCAGTTACTATGGAAAACTGTTTGGCAGTTTCTCAAAAAGTTAAACATAGGATTACCGTTGTTGTTGTTCAGTGCCATTGAGTTGGCTCTGACTCATAGCGACCCTGTATAGGGTTTCTGAGTAGCGGCTGGTAAGTTTGAACTGCCAACCTTGCAGTTCAAACCAACCTTGAGACCAAAGTGCTTATCCTGTGGTGCCACACTAGGACTCCATAGAGTTACCATGTTGTTGTTGCTAAGTGATGTCGGGCTGCGAACCACAAGGTCAGCAGTTCAAAACTACCAGCTGTTCCTCGGGAGAAAGATGAGGCTTTCTTCTCCCTTAAAAATTTACAGCCTAAGAAACCCTGTTCAGGGTCTCTATGGGTCAGAACCGACTCGACGGCACTTAACAATAACAACAACAACCCTTTATCCAGCGAATTACTCTCCCTTCCCTCCCCCCACTTCTTGTTATTAGGTGCTGTCAAGTTGGTACTGACCCATAGTGACCAATGTACAACAGAATGAAACACTGCCCTGTCCTGCTACAACTCACAACCGTTGCTGCACTCGAACCCATTACTGCTGCCACTGTGTCATTCCACCTCTTTAGGGGGGTCTTCCTCTTTTTCGTTAACCTTTCACTTTACCATGCATGATATCCTCCAGGGTCTGTCCCTCCTGATGACATGTCTGAAGTATGAGAGATGAAGTCTGGCCATCCTGGTATCTAAGGAGCACTGAAAGCACTGATAAAGAACCAGGCTCCAGGAATTGATGGAATACAAATTGAAATCTTTCCACAAACTGATGCTTGCTAAGAATTTTGAAAGACAGCTACCTGTCCAACTGATTGGAAGAGATCCTTATTTGTGCCCATTCCAAAGAGGTGATTCAGCAAAATGTGAAAATCATCAAATAATTTCATTACTATCATATGCTAGTAAATGTTTGCAGAAGATAATTCCCACCCCTGATAACCACCAAAAAATGTTTCTTTTAATATGAAAACCAATTCTTGACTTTTTATAATAGTAGTCTCATACAATATTTGTTCTTTTGTGATTGACTAATTTTACTTAGCATAATGCCCTGAAGGTTCATCCATGTCATGAGGTGTTTTGCAGATTCATCATTATTCTTCAACATTGTATCTTCAGTGTTGTATAGTATTCCATTGTGTGTATGTACCAAAGTTTGTTTATCTAGTCTTCCATTGCTGGGCATTTAGGCTAACTCCATTTTTATTGGTTAAAGTTTTTATTGTGAATTGAGTGATAGTTTACATAGAAGAACATTGGTTTTATACTCATCATTTCATTGCAATGATTATAACCCCCTTTGTGCATCAACATTCAACAGTATTTGCTTCTATTCCCTCTGTTTTTTGGGGGGTGGGGGATGTACACAAAAACACTCAGGAATATATAATAATTTAAACAACCAAAGGGCACATTTTGCAAGCTTGCCTCCTGGCCACCAGCACACAGCCTTTCTCTTTCCATGAGTCTAGAGTCCTCAGCTGCTCTTTCTCTCCATGTCCTCATCTCTGTCTCCATCGCTGGTGTCACTCCCTCTTTGGATAGGGTCCCACATTCCACTCGTGCGCTTCTCTCTTGATGGGTCTAGGGTCCTCTGTTCCTGAACAAGAACTCTCCCCTTTTGTTACAAAACTTCTACTACCTTTAAAGTTGTGGCCGTCGCAATTAGTCATGATAACAATGACTCACTATTGAATTTTAAGACTCTTATCCCTGTCTCCTTTCACCAGACCTGTCTAGACGAAAGATGAAAGCTATTCAGTGGGCATTCTATCTTCCTA
>NW_006408622.1:2679120-2682236 GCF_000296735.1 Chrysochloris asiatica
AACAGATTTTTGTATGTTGATCTTGTATCCTGCCACTTTGCTGACTCTTTCAATGATCTAGTAATTTTCTTGCTGAGTTTTTAGGATTTTCCATGCAGAGGATCCTATCATCTGCAAATACAGAGTTCTTTGCAAATCTGGATGGCTTTAATTTCCCTTTCTTGTGTTATAGCTCTGGCTAAGACTTCCAACACAATATTGAATAGGAGAGGTGATAAAGGGCATCCTTGTCTGGCTTCAGTTTCTCTCCGTTGAGAATGATGTTGGCTGTTGTTTTTCTGTATATGCCTTTAATTATATATAGAACATTTCCTTCTATTCCAATTCTTCTAAGTGTTTTTAATCAGGAATGGGTACTGGGTTTTGTCAAATGCCTTTTCAATTGATATGGTCATATGTTGTTGTTTTTAACCTTTGTTTTATTTATGTGGTAGATTATATTTTTTCTTAATATTAACCATCCTTGTATACCTGGTATGAATGCCACTTGATCATCATGTGTTATTTTTTGATATGTTGTTATATTCTATTGGCTAGGATTTTGTTGAAAATTTTTGCATCTGTGTTCATGAGGGATATTGATCTATAATTTTTCTTTCTTAATGATGTCTTTGCCTGGTTTTGGTACCAGAGTTATGCTTGTTTCATAAAATGAATTCGGGAGTTTTCCTTCCTTTTTGTATTTTGGAATAGTTTGAGTAGAATTGGTATCACCTCCTCTTTGAATATTTGGTAGAATTCACCAGTAAAGCCATCGGGGCCTGCATTTTTTCTGCTGGGAGTTTTTAATGACTTGCTAAATTTCTTCTCTTGTTATGTTGTTGTTGTTGTGAAGTGCTGTCGAGTTGGTTCTGACACAGTGATCCTGAATAGGATTTCCAAGGTGCAGCTGGTGGGCCAGAATTGCTGACCTTGTGGTCAGCAGTCCAGTGCCATTCAGGTTTTCTACTTTAGTCTGTGCTAGTTTAAGTAGGTTGTATGTTTCTAGAAATTTGCCATTTCTTCTAGATTTTCAAATGTATTAGGGTACAGTTCTTTGTAGTATTCTGTGATTATCCTTTTTACTTCTGTTGGTTCTGTTGTGACGTCACCCCTATAATTTCTTTCTTGTTTTCTTTTATTGTGAATGGAGTGAAAGTTTCCAGAGCAGATCATCAGTTTTACATTTAGCAACACCAGCTGCTCCTTGGAATCCCTATACAGGATCGCTATGGGTTGGAACTGACTCAATGGCACTTAACAACAACGTATTTTGCTTCATTATACTGATTGCAGTTCCCTCCATGTGCCATCAGTTAATAGTGTTTACCTCTGTTTCCTTTAACTCTTGCACTCTTCCCTGCGTCTCCTACTACCGTTATCTTTCCTCTGCCAACCTCCCTCTTGTTGTATATTGCCTGCCCCATCACCCATGTTAATATTTGTCTCCCTATTTGCTCCTTCTACCCTGGTGTGGCACTGTGGGTTAATGTGCTAGACTACAAAGTCGGTTTGAACCACAAGGTCAGCAGTTCAAGCTCACCAGCTGCTCCTTGGAAACTCTACACAGGGTCTCTATGAGCTGGAACTGACTCAGTGGCACTTAACAGCAACACCACCCTCCCCCCATAACCACCATAGGATGTTTCATTTAGCAAGAAAATCTTTTCATAACATTTTACAACAATGGTTTCATGCAATATTTGTCCTTTTGTGATTGACTAATTTCACTCAGCATAATGTCCTCCAGGTTCATCCATGTTGTGAGGTGTTTTGCAAATTCGTCATTATTCTTCAACATTGCATAATATTCCATATTTGTACCAAAGTTTATTTAACCATTCTTCTACTGATGGGCATTTAGGCAGTCTCCATGTTTTGTGAATGGCACTGCAATGAACATGGGTATGCATAGATCTTCTCATGTCATAGTTCTTGTTTCTTGAGAAGATATACCATGTAGAGGGATTACTAGATCATATGGTATTTCTGTTTCTATCTTTATGAGAGAGCACCGTACTGTTTTCCAGAGTGGCTGAACCATTTTGCATTCCAGTGAGAACTGCACCCCTGTCATTTCTTATTTGCAATATTTGTATCTTCTCCTTCTTTTGTTTAATCAAATTTGCCAATGGTTTGTCTATTTTATTAATTCTTTCAAAGAACCAACTTCTTGTCTTGTTGATTCTTTTAGTCATTTTTCTGTTTTGTGTTCCATTTATTTCTGCTTCTGATCTTTATTATTTCTTTTCTTCTGGTTGCAGCAGACTTACTTTCCTGCTATTTTTCTAATTTTTGGAGATATTGGGTTATGGTATAGATTTTAGTTCTTTCTTGTTTTTGGCTGTGAGCAATTATTACTATAAATTGCCCTCTGAACACTACTTTTCCTTTTCCTCAAATGTTTTGTTCTGTTGTGTTTTTATTCTTGTTTGATTCAAGAACCTTTTAAATTTTATTTTTTACTTGTTCTATTGCCCCATATTTTTTAATATGATTTCTATGTATTTGATTGTTTCCTTGATCTTCCTATTGTCAATATCTAATTTTATAGCATTGTGATCTGAGAAGATGTTTTGTAGTATTACGATGGCTTTTAATTGATTGAAGCTTGCTTTGTGGCCTAACGTATGATTTATTCTAGAGAATGTTCCATGTGCACATTCAGTGTTCAGTTGTTGGGTTGAGTGTTCTGCATAAGTCTATGAGGTCAAGTTGGTTGATTGTGTTGGTTAGTTCTTCTGTGTCTTTGTTCAATTTCTAGTTGTTCTGTCCTTCATCGAAAATGATGTATTAAAATCTCCTACTATTATTGTAGAGTTGTTTATTCCTTTCTTCAGTTCTATTAGAGTTTGATTTATGCATTTTGAGGCTCTTTCATTGGGAGCATTTATTATTTACTATGGTTATGTCCTCTTGTTCAATTGAGCCTTTAATCATGATATAATGTCCTTTTTTAGACTCTTATGCTGGTTTTTGCATTAAGGTCTATTTTAGCAGAGATTAATATTGCCATTCCTACTCATTTTTTGATTGTCATTGTTGTTGTTGTTGTTAAGTGCCGTCGAGTCGGTTCCGACCCATAGCGACCCTGTACAGGGTTTCCGAGGGTGTAAATCTTTACGGGAGTAGAAAGC
>NW_006408622.1:2682336-2684104 GCF_000296735.1 Chrysochloris asiatica
AGAAAGCCTCATCTTTCTCCCGCGGAGCGGCTGGTAGTTTCAAACTGCTGACCTTAAGGTTCGCAGCCCGATTCGTAACCACTACGCTACCAGAGTCATTAGCCTATATATATATATATATTTTATCCTTTGATTTTTAGATTTGTTTTGTTTTTGTTTGTAAGGTGTGTCTGGTAGATAACATATTGAAGAATCCTGTTTTCTTATCCATTCTGCCACTTTCTAGCTTTTGACTGGTACATTAAATCCATTGATATTCAGTATAATTATCAATAATTATGAGTTGATTGCAGTTATTTTGATGCTTTTTGTGTGTGGTGCTGCTGGCTTCTTTGTTCTTCATAATTTTCTATATGGCATTCATATTGTTTGTGGGTTTTCTTCATTTCTGTTTTGTTAATGTTTACTAAATCTTTCTGCATTTTATCATTTTTATTTTGAAGTGAAGGTATATTGAGTTTCTTTGAGATTACCCTGTAATTTATTAATTTATTCCCCCTTTTAAAACAGTCTGTTTTATCTTGAAATCTACTTGACTTCCTTGCCATTTGGAAGTTCTGCATCTTTTTGCTTTGTAGTTGACTTCATTAAAAATTGATATCTCTGGCTACTGAACCATCATTCTTATTGAAAGAAAAACCTACAGAAAAAAAAAAGTAGACTGTTTGGCTATTTGAATATCAAGCAAGCTGATGCTTTGGAGACATCAAGGCAAGAAAACTCAGGCCATTAGGTAAAACCCCCATCTAAGACTGATACTTAAACGGCCACCGCTGGTCTGTCAGTTTGTCTTACTGTGGTGGCTTGTGAGTTTCTGTGATTCTGAAAGCTATCCCACCAGTATTTTAAATACCAACAGGGTCACCCATGGTGGACAGGTTTCAGATGAGCTTCCGGGTGAAGACAGACTAAGAAGAAACAGTGACAAACTACTTCCAAATATTTACTCACTGAAAACTTTATGAATAGCAGAGAAACACTTTCAGATATATTGCCAGAAAATGAGCCCCTCAGGTTGGAAGGCACTCAAAATATGACTGGGAAAGAGCTGCCTCCTCAAAGTAGAGTTGACCATGGTGACATGAATGGAGTAAAGCCCATGGGAGAAAAGCCCGTGGGACCTTCATATGCTGATGGGGCACAATTCAAAATGAAGAGAAACAGTTGTAAACATCCACTGAAAATCAGAACATGGAATGTACAAAATACGAATCTGGGAAAATTGCAAGTTGGGGAAAATGAAATGGAATGCATAAACATCAATATCTTAGGCATTAGTGAGCTGAAATGGACTGGTATTGGCCATTTTGAATCTGACAATCACATGGTTTACTATGCTGGGAATGACAAATTGAAGAGGAATGGTGTTCCATTCATTGTTAAAAAGAACATATCCAGATCAGTCATGAGATACAACGCTGTCTGTGACAGGATAATATCCATGTGCCTACAGGGAAGACCAGTTAATACCACTATTTTTCAAATTTACTCACCAAACACTAAAGCCAGTGAGGATGAAACAGAAGAATTCAACCAATTTCTTCAATTTGAAATTGATCAAACATGTGATCAAGATGTATTGATCGTTACTGGTGATTGGAATGCAAAGGTTGGGAGAAAAGAGGAAGGACCAGAAGTTGGAAAATATGGCCTTGGTAATAGAAATGATGCTGGAGAACGCATGATAGAATTCTGCAAAACCAATCATTTGTTCATTTCAAATACCTTCATTAGACAGCATAAGAGATGACTATACACATGGACCTCA
>NW_006408622.1:2685746-2707356 GCF_000296735.1 Chrysochloris asiatica
TGAGTTATGTGTAGAAAGAGAATATTGAAAGTGCCATGGGCTGCCAAAAGAACCAATAGATCTGTGTTGGAAGAAGTGCAGCCAGAGTGCTCCCTGGAGGCCAAGATGGCCAAAATTCATCTCTCATACTTCGGACATATTGTCAGGAGGGACCAGTTGCTGGAGAAGGACATCATGTTTGGTAAGATGGAGGGTCAGAGAAACAGAGGAAGACCCCCAAAGAGATGGATTGGCCAATTGGCAGCATCAATGGACTCAAGCTGGCAACATTAGTGAGGTTGGCCTAGGATTGGGCAGTGTTTCGTTCTGCTGTGCATAAGGCCGCTATGGGTTGGTACTGACTCGATGGCACCTAATAACAAAAACAACAAGCCTGATACTTAAAGGGACTCTAGTTTAGTCTAGTGTGCTTGCTAGTGACCACCTGGGTCTACTTGTGAGTGGAAGTGGGTGATGCAGCAATGAAGACGTGAGCTGAGTTTGACCATGTTCCACAGGCACCTGTTGATCTTAAGATGAGAGACAAGAGGAAGGGCTGGCTGGTCTGAAGTTTAGGAAGATGTGTGAATTATTGAGCCCATGAGCACTGATGTTTCCCAAGAGGACTGAGAGTGAAGCAGTCATCTGGTCTGAAGTGCAGGGAGGTGTGTGTGAACTCCCAAACTTGTAGCTAATACCCATTTGACCTAGCTTGGATGGCTAGTTAACCAGAACTCAACTGAAGGAACATGGTCAAACTTAGCCAAACAGTCTACTTTTTTTTTTTTCTGCAGGTTTTTCTTTCAATAAAAATCTTCTGTTCTCTCCACAGTTTTGGGTTGGACTCCATGTCTTTTCAAGTGGGAGTGTCCAAACTCAGAAGGTTTTGGATGGGGCTCAGGATTCCGCTTAAGGCCCTACACTCTACACAGGCTTAACAAGAAGTCTGTTTCCCTGGGCAAATTCTAACTACCTTTTTAGCAAATCCAATCAGTTATACACTGAAGGTGGGCTCACAAGCTTTCATTCATCATAATTCCCAATATTCATTTCTATCACATATAAATGTCTATTTTACAGTTGTAGGCAAGGGAAACCAATATCCACAAGACATTGAAACACATAAACATTTTCCCCTCCTTTACCCATTCAGCCTATGTGTTTATCCATGTATCTACTTACAGAACATTGTTCTTCCAATGTTGTGTTTAAGTCACTATCTCAATCCTTTTAGCTCAAGAAAACCTCCTTAAGTTTTCCCCCTAACTTCATTGTTCATCTGCTGCTTTCCTTTTTCTTTTGTATTGCCCTCCCCCCTCCTTGTATATTGCTCTTCCCATCACCCAAGCTAACATATACCTACCCTCTAGCCAGTGAATTACTCTCCCCTCCCTTCCACTCCTGATAGCCATCAAAGAATGTTTCTTTTAGTATGGAAACCTTTTCTGAAGCTTTTACAATAATGGTCTTAGGCAATATTTGTCCTTTTTGTGATTGACTAGTTTCACTCAGCATAAAGTCCTCAAGGTTCATCTATGTTATGAGGTGTTTTGCAGATTCATCATTATTCTTCAAGTATTATATTCCATTGTGTGTATCAAAGTTTATTTATTCATTCTTCCACTGATGAGCACTTACGTTGTCTCTCTCTTTTTGCTACTGTGAAGAATGCTGCAATGAACATTGGTGTGCATATATCTATCTACTTGTGTCCTGGCTCATATTTCTTGTGTATCTATACCTAGTAGAGGGATTTCTGGGTCATAAGGTATTTCTATTTCCAACTTTCTTAGGATGTGCCATATAATTTTCCAGAGTGGTAAACCATTTTACAATTCCACCAGCAATGTAGGAGGGTCCCAGTTTCTCCATACCCTCACCAGCAATTATAGGAGGATCCCAATCTCTCCATACCCTCACCAGCAATTGTTTTTTTGTTGTTGTTGTTGTTGTTGTTTTTTAACTTTGCTGTTAATGCTGGTGTGAGATGATATCTCATTATTATGTTCATTTGCATCTCTTTAGGAAGCTCTAGTAGTGTAGTAGTTATGAATCAGGCTACAAACCGCAAGGTTAGCAGTTTGAAACTACCAGCTGTTCCGCGGAAGAAAGATGAGGCGTTCTGCCCCTGTAAAGATTCACAGCCTCAGAAACCCTGTTTCTGAGGGTCGCTGAGTTGGAACCGACTCCACGGCACATAACCACCAATCACCAGTGGCTAATGGGAGTCCTGGTGTGGTGCTGCAGGTGCTGCATAGAACTGCAATGTTGGTTTGAACCACAAAGTCAGCAGTTCAGACTCACAAGCTGCTCCTTGGAAATCCTAAACAGGGTTGCAATGGATCAGAACTGACTTGACAGCACTTAACAAGTGGGCACAGATAATGTATTTCTTCCAATGGGTTGGCCAGGTAGTTTTCTTTCAGATCTCTTGGTATAGATGAATGGCATCAGTTTGTTGAAATTTCATCAATTTCTGGAGCCTTGTTTTTCATCAGTGCCTTCCATGCAACTTGGACTCCTTCCTTAAGTACCATCTGTTCTTGATAATATTGCTGTCTCTTGAAATGGTTGTACATCGACCATTTCTTTTTGGTACACTGACTTCCATCTTCTTTTGGTGCTTTCTGTATCATTCAGTATTTTGCCCATAGAATCCTTCAACATTGCAAGTTGAAGCTTGAATTTTTCTATAGTTCTTTCAACTTGAGAAATGCTAAGTGTGTTTCCTTTTTTAAGTGTGGTTTTCTAACTCCAAATCTTTGCACATTTCTTTATAATACTTTGTCTTCTTTAGTTGCCCTTTGAAATTTTCTGTTCAGTTCTTTTACTTACTAATTTCTACCATTTGCTTTAGCTTCTCGATGGTCAAGAGCAAGTTTCAGAGTATCTTCTGGCATCCATTTTGTTTTTTAATTTCTTTCCTTTTGCTTTCTTCCTATATGCTGTTCTTGATGTCATCCCACAACTCTCCTGATGTTCAATCGTTAGTGTCTAATACATTAAATCTGTTCTTAAGATGGTCTTTCAAATCACTAGAGCTATATTCAAGGTCAAATTTTGGCTCACGTGAACTTGTTTTAATTTTCTTCAGCTTCAGCCTGAACTTGCATATGAGCAATTGATGGTTTGTTTCACAGTCAGCCCCTGGCCTTGTTTTGGCTTCTCCACCGTCTCTTCCCACAAATGTACTCAATTTGTTTGTATTTCAACTGGGGAAGTCCAATTCTGATACCACGTTTTTCTTCATATAATTTGTGTTGCTAAAAAAAAGGTATTTACAATGAATAAGTCATTGGTCTTGCAAAATTCTATTATCCTTCTCCAGCATAATTTCTATTACCAAGGGCATGTTTTCCAACATTTGATTCTTCTTTTTTGTTGCAAATTTTCACATTCCAATCTGAAGTAATTATTAATGCATCTTGATTGCATGTTTGATCCATTTCAGACTGAAGAAGTTGATAGAATTCTTCAGTTTCATCATCACTCGCTATAGTGGTTAGTTTTTAAATGTGAATAATAGTAATATTAGCCTGTCTTCTTCCTTGTAGGTAAATGGATGCTATTATATCACAGATTGCATTTTACTTCAGTCTAGATCTTGAAATGTTCTTTTGGATGATTATGCTGCCATTCCTCTTCAGTTTGTTGTCTTCTGTCTGGTAAATCATATACCAGTCTGGCTCAAAATGGCCAATACCAGTCCATTTCAGCTCACTAATGCCTAGGATATCAGTATTTATTTGTTCCGTTTCATTTTTGACAACTTCCAGTTTTCCTAGATTCATATTTTGTACTTTTCATGTTCCAGATATTACTGGATATCTGTAACTGTTTCTTCTCATTCTGAGTTGTGGCTATCAGCAAATGAAGGTCCTGAAAGCTTTTCTCCAGACTCGTCATTATGGTCTACCCTACTTTGAAGAGGCAGTTCTTTTCCAATTGTATTCGAGTGTTTTCCAACCTGAGGGGCCCATCTTTAGGCACTGTGTCTGACAATGTTTTGCTACTATTTGTAATTTTTTTCATCTTTTAGATGATACCAGATAATGTCCCACTGCTATTGATAAGGTTTTCTGTGGGTACTATTCAGAAGAAGTGTGCTTTCTTATAGTAATATTTTCAGTATTGTGTTATCTTTCTTATTTCCTTTGGTTCTGTTGTGATATCATCAAATATTTCTTATTCATATTATTTGCACCTTCTCCTTTTTTTCTTTTTAGATTTCCCAGGGGTTTGTAGATTTTATTAATACTTTCAAAGAGCCAGCTTCTCGTCTTGTTGATTCTACCTTTTTTTGTTTTGTATTCCATTTATTTCTACTCTAATCTTTATATTCTTTTCTTCTGATTGTAGTGGGATTACTTTGCTGCTCTTTTTCTAATTGTTGGAGATATTGGGTATTGATTTTAGTTCTTTCTTCTTTTTGAACGTGTGCAATTAATTATTGCTATAAATTGTCCTCTAAACACTACTTTTCCTGTCTCCCAAATGTTTGGTATGCTGTGTTTTCTGTGTTGTTTGATTCAGGGAGTTTTTTTAATTTCATTTTTTTATTTGTTCTATTGCGCAGTAACTTTTAAGCAGGGTGTTATTCAGTTTCTGTGTAACTGATTTTGTTTCCCTGATCTCCCTACTGTCAATGTCTAAATTTATTGCATTGTGATCTGAGAAGATGCTTTGCAGTATTTTAATGTTTTAAACATTATTGAGGTTTTCTTTGTGGCCTAACATATGGTCTATTCTGGAGGATGTTTCACGTGCATAGTTGACTCAAGAAGAATGAAGTCCTTGACAATTTCTGTCTTTTCTCCATTGATAAGAATGTTGTTTATTGGTCCAGTTGTGAGGATTTTTGTTTTCTTGACATTGAGATGTAATCCATACCGAAGGCTGTGCTCTTTGATCTTCATTGGTAAATGTTTTAAGTCCTCTTCACTTTCCGCAAGCAAGGTTGTATCATCTGCATATCGCAGGTTGTTAATGAGTCTTCCTCCAATCCTGATGCCACGTTTTTCTTCATAGAACCCAGCTTCTCATATTATTTGCTCAGCATACAGGTTGAATAAGTATGGTGAAAGAATACAACCTTGTTGCGCACCTTTCTTAATTTTAAACCTTTCCGTGTTCCCATGTTCTGTTCAAAAAACTGCCTCTTGGTCTAGGTACAGATTCCTCATGAGCACAATTAAGTGTTCTGGAATGCTCATTCTTCACAATGTTATCCATAGTTTGTCATGATCCACACAATCAAAAGCCTTTGCGTAGTCAATAAAGCACAGGTAAACATCTTTCTGATGTTCTCTGATTTTAGCCAAGATTCATTGGACTTCAGCAATGATATCCCTTGTTCCACGGCCTCTTCTGACTCTGGCTTGAACCCCTGGAAGTTCTCTGTCAATGTATGCTTGCAGCCATTTCTGCATTACCTTTAGCAAAACTTTACTCGCATGGGATATCAAAGAGTTGTCTGATGATTTCTGCATTCTGTTGGGTCACCTCTCTTTGGAATGGGCACAAATATGGATATCTTCCAATCAATCAGCCAGATAGTTGTCTTCCAAATTTCTTGGCAGAGATGAGTGAGTGCCTCCTGTGCCACCTCACTTTCTTGAAAGATTTCAATTTTTATTCCATCAATTCCTGGTGCCTTGTTCTTTGCCAATTCCTTCAATACACCTTGGACTTCCTCCTTCAGTATCATTGGCTCTTGATCATATGCTACCTCTTGAAACGATTGAACAGTAACCATTTCCTTTGGTACAGTGACTCTGTGTATTCCTTCCATCTTTTCTTGATGCTTTCTGCATCATTCAATAATTTGCCCAGAGAGACTTTCAATAACGAAAGTCTAGGCTTGAATTTTTCTTCAGTTCCCCCAGCTTGAGAAATGCTGAGCATGTTCTTTTTCAGTTTTCTGACTCCAGATCTTTGCACATTTTGTTGTAATATTTAGCTTTATCTTCTCGAGCTGATCTTTGAAATTTTCTGTTCAGCTCTTGTCCCTCCTCATTTCTTTAATGTTTACTATATTTTTATGGTTTTTGATGTTTTTGTTTTGATGTGAAGTTATATTAATCTTCTTTGATGCCATCCTGTAATTTATTAGTTAAATTCCCATTTTAAAAGTCTATTTTGTCTTTAAATCTATATGACTTCCTCACCATTTGGAAATTGAAAGTACCTAAATATCATTCTTTTGGATTCTTTTTCAGATAGTTCCAATGCATTTTCTTCATATGAACTGAAACTGTTTGTTGTCTCTGAGTCATTCTGGTGGTGTCCTATTTGTATTTAATTGATGATTGTATGGTGGTGTGTTCTTTGGCACTCACCATTTGCCTCCCAGTATTTGTGCTCAGAGAATGTAAGCATGTAGTCAGTTCTCCATTTGCTATTCAGACAGCTCAATATAGTGTGGGTTTTTCTGGTGTTGGCTGCTGTATATTGTTGATCAGGTGGAGTAGAAACTATTATAGTGCTGTAGAGGTATTGTTGTGGTTGGGTTGTATGGGTACTGTTGCTGTCTCTTGACATGTTGGACAAGAGGAGAAAATACACTCACACACTCAAGAAAACAAAACAAGCCAGCCATATTGACAAAATCATAAAGGAGAAAAAGGAGGGAAAAGGGAAGAAAAGAACAGCAGCAAGGAAAAAGGAATACAATAGCCAAAAAGAGAAAACAAGGAAAGGTATAAAACTGGAAGAAAAAAAAGAAAGAGATAAAAATAAAGGAAGGGCACAAAGTGACTGGCTTACAAGCTTTCAAGAGGGAGCCTAGTTTCAGAGGGTGCAGGGGAAGGTAGATTCTCCACTGAGTGGGTTCCAACCTGTCTAGATGGGGCTGGTGAAAAGAGATGGGTACAAGACTCTTGTGGTTCAATAGTGAATAATTGCTATCAGGACTAATTGTGAATGTTGCAAATGTAAAGGTAATGTTTTGTAACAAAAGGAAGGGAGTGGTTGATCTTGCAGTCCAGGAGTGGAGGACCCTGAGACCATCAAGGGAGAAGAGCAGAGTGTGAGACCCTATCCAGAGAAGCAGTGATGCCAGAGATGATGACATGGAGATATAGAGCGCCTGGGGACTCTGGACTCAAGGAGGGAGAGGGGCTGTGTGCTGATGACCGGGGGGCATGCTTATAGTGTATACCCTTTGGATGGTTGATGATGCATGGAGGGGATTGTAACCATAGCAATGAAATGATATACTATAGGATGAATGTAAAACTAATGTTCTCCCATGTAAACTATCACATAATTCACAATAAAATATTAAGAAAAAAAATATTAGTGGGAATGTTATAAGAAATGGGAGGTGAGAATTAAGAATGCTATATTGCATTGTGTAGTGCTATTTGAAAATGACTGTGAATAGTTTCAAATGTAAACTTCAAACCCTAGGACAACCTTAAAACTTTAAAAAAGTGGAGAGGAGAAAATGCAATCACGTAAAATACTCAATTAAAATAAAGAATACAGAAAAAACAAGATTTAGAAAAAATAAGAATGATAACAAACAGTAAAATTACAAAACATGGTAGAAATTAATCCAATTACATGCATGATCATGTAATAGATGAACAATAATAATGAATTCATTAAAAGGTCAAGATTTTCAGAGTATTAAAATACAGAAAAGAAAAGACCCAATATATCTGACCCCACTTTAAATATAGAGAAACGTAAAGAGATAGATATACCATATAGCACTAGAACAAAATTAAAGAAAAAAGTAAGAGCATAATAATAGAAAAAATTGTTAGCAATAATACATGAGGCAAAAGTCAGGAAGGAAAATGTAAGTAACTTGCAACTTTTTCTCCGATCAGAACTTCCTTCCCTCAACAGACTTTTTTTTTTTTTAAGTTTCTATTGCAAATTGAATGATAGTTCACAGGCAGATTATCAGTTTTACATTTAACAAATCATATAGTTTGTTTCATTACAATGATTATAATCCCCTCCATGTACCATCAGTTAACAGTATTTCTATTCATTTTAGCATTTTTTTTTTTTTTTTTTAAACACTCAGGCATATATAATAAGTTCCAAAGGGCACATTCTCCAAGTTTGCCTCCTGGCCACCAGCTCTCAGTCCGCCAGCTTTCAGTCCCTCTCTTTCCATGAGTCTAGAGTCCTCAGCTGCTCCCTCTCTCCATGTCCCCATCTGTCTCCATCTATGGTGTTGTTGTTTTCTTTGAGGAACTTTTAATGAGAACTTATTTATCTGTTTTTGTCCTTTGTCGCCAATGCTTTCAGTATTATACCTAACAATTCGTTGTTAAAAATTAAGTCCTGAAGCAGTACCTGTATGCTTTCTTCTAAGAGTTACGTAGTATTCATTTTTAATTTCAGTCATTCTAGTGGGAGTGGGGTTAATGTGCAATTCCTAGCTAATTAATGTGTAGCATATCTTTTCTTGGTCATCTTTATATTTTCTTCAGTGAACTGACTATGTTTCCTTCAGTTTTAAAATTAGGTTGTTCATTTTATTATTGAGTTATAGAAATTATTTCTATATTCCTATATTGTCTGCCACATACTCCAGGAAACAGATAGTGTGTGTCTGAGAACACACCAATGTACAATAATCAATTAACTATAAATATGACACAGTGTCTCAGAAAACAATTTTACCTTACATGAAGAAACAAGGCAGAGTACCTGAAACAAGTGACCAAACTACACAGTCAGAAAATATAACAGCAGAAGTGGTATTGGAACTACCTGATAAGGAATTTAAACAAATGATACTTAGGCAACTTCAATGGATTGAGAGAATGACCAAGAAAACTGCAGATAAAGTCAAGGAAAACATAGACAAAACCATAGAAAATTTCAGGAAGCAAATGGACAAAATGAATGGAAAAAATGGGAGCCATACAGAAACAGCTGTTTTCCAGAATATTAATACTAATAGTTCAGAAATATATCACACTGAATGGGTAAAGAAGTAGAATTGAGTCAATGGAAGGTTGAATTACTGAGAGTGAAGAAAAGTCTGTCAGTATTAACCTGTTAGAGGAGTACTGGTGTGGCACTGTAGGGTAAACACTAGACTACTAACCACAGGTTGGTGGTTAAAACTCACCAGCCACTCCTTGGAAACCCGATTCAGAATTGTTATGAGTCGGAACTGACTCCATGGCACTTAACAACAACAACAAAAGAAGCAAAGGGAAAAAAAGAATGAAAAAGTCATAAGAAAGTCAAATATTTATATGGGACACTATCCAGAGGAATAACTTACATGATTGGAATTCCAGAACAGGAGGAGAAAACCCCTTGCCCCCAAAATAGAGAATATCGTACAAGAGTTATTAGAAGAAAACTTCCCTAACACCATGAAAGATAAGAAGATAGGCATTTAAGAAGTTGAATGAACTCCAAACAGAGTAGACCCAAAAAGTAAAACGCCAAGAAATAATCAATTTTTAAAAAATCAAAGACAAAGAAAAAAATCCTGTAATCAGCTCAAAAAAAAAGAAAAGCTATTTAAAAGGAAAACTAATAAGACGTAAGTTTTGATTTTTCAGTAGAAACCGTGTAGGCAAGAAGACAATGGAGTGGCATATAGAAAAAAATTGCCAACCAAGAATCATATATCCAGCAAAATTGTCCATCAACTGTGACAACGAAATTAGGTCATTTTCAGATAAACAGGAAGTAAAAAATTTGTAAAAACCCTACCAACCTTACAAAAAATACTAAAGAGAGCTCTTAAATCATAGAACCCACAACAGACAACAACCTGAGACTAACATACATGACAATATCATCTAGACTCAACACAGATTTGTTATTGTTGTTGTTAAGTTCTGTCTTTTTGTTGTTGTTAGGTGCCATCAAGTCGGTACCGACTCATAGTGACCCAATGCACAACAGAATGAAACACTGCCTAGTCCTGTGCCAACCTCACAATTGTTGCCACGCTTGAGCCCATTGCTGCTGCCACTTTGCCAGTCCATCTCGCTGGGGGTATTCCTCTTTTTCTCTAACCCTCCACCTTAGCAAACATGATATCCTTCTCCAGGGACTGGTCCCTCCAGACAATATGTCCAAAGTATGAGAGACGAAGTTTGGCCATCCTGGCCTCCAAGGAGCACTCTGGCTGCACTTCTTCCAACACAGTTCTGTTTGTTCTTTTGGCAGCCCATGGCACTTTCAATATTCTCCTCCAACACCATAACTCAAAGGCATCATTTCTTCTACGATCTTCCTTATTCACTGTCCAGCTTTCACATGCATATGCGGTTATTGAAAATACCATGGTTTGGGTTAGGTGCACTTTAGTCCTCATGCTGATGTCTTTGCTCTTCAACACTTTAGAAAGGTCTTGTGCACCAGATTTGCCTGAAATCAGCAATACGTCGTCTGATTTCTTGACTGCTGCTTCCATGAGTGCTGATAGTTGATCCAAGAAGAATGAAGTCCTTGACAACTTCTATCTTTTCTCTGTTGATAAGAATGTTGTAGAATGGTCCAGTGGTGAGGATTTTTGTTTTCTTTACATTGAGATGTAATCCATACCGTAGGCTGTGCTCTTTGATCTTCATCAGTAAATATGTTAAGTCCTCTTCACTTTCAGTAAGCAAGGTTGTATCATCTGCATATCGCAGGTTATTAATGAGTCTTCCTCCAATCCTGATGCCATGTTTTTCTTCATATAACCCAGCTTCTCAGATTATTTGTTCAGCATACATATTCAGGTTGAAATAATAGAATTCTGTCGCACACCTTTCTTAATTTTAAACCATTCAGTATTCCCATGTTCTGTTCGAACAACTGTGTCTTGGTCCATGTACAGATTCCTCCTGAGCACAATTCAGTGTTCAGGAATCCAAATCATAGCAACCCTATACAGGGTTTCCGAGGATGGGCTGGTAGGTTTAAACTGCCAACAGTCTTATACTACAGCACCACAACAGGACAACCCATTGTAGTTGTTATTGTTGTTAGGTGCCATACAGTCAGTTCTGACTCATACACAACAGATCAAAACACTGCCTGGTCCTGTGCCAGCCTCACTGTCAGTGCTAGGCTTGAGCCCATTGCTACTGCCACTGTGCCAATTCATCTCTTTTTTACCTTCTCCAGGGCCTGGTCCCTCCTGATAATATGTCAGAAGTATGAGAGACAAAGTCTGGCCATCCTGGCTTTTAAGGAGCATTCTGGTTGTACTTTTTCCAACATAGAATTTCTTTATTCTTCTGGCAGTCTTTGGTACTTTTAATATTCTTCTCCAACACCATAATTTAAATGCAGTAATTCTTCTACAGTCTTCCTTATTCATTGTTCAACTTTTACACCGTGGTTTGGGTCAGGTGCACTTTAGTCCTCAAACTGACATCTTTAAAGAGGTCTTGCGCAGCAGATTTGCCTAATGAAGTACATCATTTGAGTTCTTGACTGATGCTTCTATGAGAGTTGACAGTGGATTCAAGTAAAACTAAATCCTTGACAGCTTCAATCTTTTTTCCATTTATCATCATGCTACATATTGGACCAGTTGTAAGGACTTTCGTTTTCTTTACATTGAGGAGCAACTCATACTGAAGGCTGTGGTCTTTGATCTTCATCAGTATTTTAAGTCCTCTTTACTTTTAGCAAGCAAAGTTGTGTCATCTGCATATCACAGCTTATTAATGAGTTCCCTTATTCCATGTCCTCATCTGAATCCGGCTTGAACCTCTGGCAGTTTCCTGTCAATGTCCTGTTGCAGACGTTTTAAAAGATCTTTAGCAAAATTTTACTGGCATGTGATATTTATGAAAATGCCTGATGATTTCCACATTTCATTGGGTACTTTTATTTAAATGGGCATAAATATGGAACTATTCCAATCAGTTAGACAGGTAGCTCTCTTCTAAATTTCTTGGCATAGATGAGTGAGTGCCTCCAGTGCTGCATCAGTTTGCTGAAAGATTTCAATTTGTATTCCATCAGTTCCTGAAGGCTTGTTCTTTTCCAGTGCCTTCAGTGCACCTTGGACTTCCTTCCATACCATTGACTCTTAAGTATATGCTTCCTCTTGAAAAGTTTGAACATCGACCATTTCTTTTTGGTGCAGTGACTGTATGTATTTCTTCATTCTTCTTTTGATGTTTTCTGGGTCATTCAATATTTTGTCCAAAGAGTCCTTGAATATTTCAAATCAAGGCTTGAATTTTTTCCCTCCGTTTCTTTTAGCTTGAGAACTGCTGAGCATGCCTTTCCCTTTTGGTTTTCTAAGTCCAGATCTTTGAACATTTTATTACAATATTTGACTTTGTCTTCTTGAGCTGCTCTTTGAAAATTTCTGTTCAGCTCTTTTACCTCTTCATTTCTTCCATTTACTTGAGCATTTCTACGCTGGAGAGCAAGTTTCAGAGTCTCCCTTGACATCCATTTTGGCCTTTACTTTCTTCCTTGTCTTCTTTATGACCTTTTGCTTTCTTCCTGTATGATGTTCTGGATGTCATCCCACAACTCTTCTGGCTTTTGGTCATTAGTGTCTAATGCATTAAATCTGTTCTTCAGATGATCTCTAAATTCAGGTGGGATATGTTCAAGGTCATATTTTGCCTCCAGTGGACTTGTTTTTGTTTTCTTCAGCTTCAGCCTGAACTTGCCTATGAGCAGTTGATGGTCCATCATTAGCCAAAACACTTTGTCCCTGGTCTTGTTTTAGATGATGCTATGGAGCTTTCCTACCATCTCTTTCTACAGATGTAGTCAATTTAATTTCTGTGTATTCCATCTGGTGAAGTCCACATGTATAATCATCTTTTATATTGTTTAAAAAAGATATTTGCAATGAAGAAGTCATTGGTCTTGCAAATTTCTATCATGGGTCATCAGAATCATTTGTATCACCCAACTACAGATCCTTCTTTGTTTCCAACCTTTGCATTTCAATTACCAGTAATTATCAATACATCTTGATTGCATGTTAGATCAATTTCAAACTGAAGACATTAGTAAAGTTCTTCAGGTTCATCATCACTGGCTTTAGTTGTTGTGCATAAATTTGAAAAATAGTGGTATTAACTGTCTTCCTTGTAGGTGTATGGATGTTATCCTATCACAGGCAACATTATACTCCAAGGTAAATCTTGAAATGTTCTTTTTGATGATGAATGTGACTCCGTTTCTCTTCAGTATGTCATTCCTGGTATAGTAAACCATGTGATTGTCAGATTTAAAATGGCCAATACCAGTCCATTTCATCTCACTAAATCCTAGGATATCGATCTTAAAGCATTCCATTTCATCTTTGACAACTTATTTCCTAGATTCATACTTCATACATTGCATGTTCCAATTACTAATGATGTTTGCAGCTGTTTTTCAGTTGTTCCCCATTAATAAATAAACGTACGAAAGGCTTTACTCCATTCACGTCATCACAGTCAGAGGCAGCTCTTCCCCAGTAGTACTTTGAGCGCCTTCCAACCTGAGGGACTCATCTTCTGGCACTCTATCTGACAATATTCTGGTGCTCCTCATCATGTTTCAATATGCATTCTTCTGGTGCCATCTGACAGTGTCCCACTGATGGCATAGTTTCCAGACTCAGCAACATGCAAGCTGTCACAGTGGGATAGATGGACAGATGTGTGGTATTCATTTGTCTTGTCTAGTCATTATGACATGATGGATTTCATGTTGTCCTAGAGTGTGGATGTTATTGTTCTCCTTTAAAAGCTGTTAAGCATTCTTTCACATGCAGTTTAGTTCCTTATGCATCAACTTAGTATTTTTAAGGCTTATTACTACTTTGCTAGGGTTGGTCTAGAGAGGCCTTAATCTAGGTGTCCTTGAGCTCTAGTGTGATCCTTTTGTGGTCTCTGTTGGATGCTCTGAGTGTTCAATAAAGAATAAATAGAAAACAAAGGATTCAAATGGCTGGAGATTATTCAGTTCCCAGTCATTGTTAGCCAGTGGAATTTCACTCTATGTGGGCATAGCGTAGCATTCAACAACAACAGATTTAAGGAGAGCCTTAAGCAGATTTCTGGAACTCCATCTCTGTGTAGCTCATTCCTCTCTAGTTTCCCCGTCCTGTGAAATTCAGTTGCTTCAGCCTTCTTGAACTCTGATTTTTTTCTCCTCAACTCAATGGGACTGCCATACTGTCATTTGGACCCCCTTCTCTCCATTATGGTCGGGGGATGACTTCCAAGCAGGAAGTCAGGCCGTCATAACACTCTTTCTTTCCCTTTTCTCAGAGACCAGTCCTGTGATGCCTGCTGTCCACTGTATGAGAGAGTGGCTTCACACATTTGTTCAGCCTTCTAGTTGGCTGAACACCAATAATGTAGTCAAGAGTGACTGCATTATTGCTGGAAGTGAAATTTGTTATATTGTCTTTTCAAGTAAACATTTATAGAAATTAAGCCCAAAGAGAATTCTAAGAAAGTCCTTGGACAACACTTGTACTTTGCTATACTCTTGGCTGCTTTGTACTCAAGCACCTGTTAGGGTCAGTCTAGAGCAAGTTTGCTTTGTCACCATGGTGTGGTTGCAGTAGAGTAGAAAAACCTGTGTGGGATGCCAGGGGGAAAGCATCCACAGGTGTTCCTTTGACCCTGGGTTTTGTAAGCATCAGCCACATTTTCCTGTGACCAAAAGACGGTTTATTAAGAAAGGACGTATAAACTTGGTGGTGTCTCTTATTCTGGAAGAGAAAGATGAAGAGTGACCAGTGTGGTCTGCTAATTGCACAGCAAATGGAGAAATGAGCTTTTCAGTGATGCTAGCATGTAGAATAGATGTCTCAACTATAGCCAGTGGATCTGTGTTACCATACAGGATGGTGGCTTCCTTCTTTGTTTCTTTCAGTGCTTATTTCTTTGTTAAGAATACGTGTTCTTTATCTATTATGATCAGATTTTCCTTTACATTCACACGTATGGTGGTGGTGGGGTTGTGTGCCACTCAGTTGGTTCGGATTCACAGTGACCCTGTAGAGGGTTTCTGAGGCTGTAAATCTTTATGGGAACAGAAAGTCTCATCTTTCTCTTGAGGTGTGACTGGTAGATTGGAACTACTGACCTTGTGGTTAGCAGCTCAGCTCGTAATCCACTATGCTACCAGGGTTCCTTACATTCTTATGTATTCTGTTTTAAAGATTCTTGTTTGCTGGCACTGAGGGTTAATGTGCTGAATTGCAAGGTCGGTTTGAACCATAAGCTCGGTGGTTCAAGCTCACCAGTTACTCCTCAGAAACCCTGTACAGGGTCACTGTGAGTCACAACAGGCTCGAGGGCATTTAACAACAATAAGGCCGCTTTATATATGGTGTCCATCAATTGCCTTTTCTCTAGAGTTTGGGGTATGTTTACCTGTGTCTTCCTGTCTGGTAGTTTGGGATTTTGTGTTTTATGTTATAGTTGTTGTTGTTGTTAAGTGTCATCAAGTCCTTTCCACCTCATAGCAGCCCTGTACAGGGTTTCCAAGGAGCAACTGGTAGGTTTGAGCTACCACCGTTGTGGTTAGAAGCCTGGTGCTAATCCCCCACAGCGTCACACCAGAACCCCGTATGTTATGTTGCTGTTGCTGTTAAGAGTTGTCGAGTTGGTTGCATCCCTTTATAGGGTTTCTAAGCAGCAGCTGGTCAGTTTGAATTGCTGACCCTGTGGTTCAAACTGATTTTGCAGTCTAGCACATTAACCCACAGTGCCACACCAGGACTCCCCCATATGTTATACAGCCTCTGCAGTGTTTTTAGAAAAATGTTTGTTTTTACTTAGGCAGTGAACTTGGCTGAACCCAAAATGAAAACTCCTGCGTTCAGTGGATGGTAGGAGAATTGCAGTTATTTTAGCCATAGGTGCACTGCTTGGTGACTGTTCTGGGGTCAGTAAGAGATTTGGGCATCTTATAAAGAGATGGTGTCACTCCCCATCCATGGTGTTTTCTTTTTACTTATTTTCTTGGTCGCTTTTAGTTAGTGGCCCTGGACTCCGGCTCTTCAAGTCAATAGGATGACAGGTTTTCCATTCAAGTTTTTGTTCTCTACATGAGGCAGATGGGCCTGCCCTCTGGCTTCTTGTTGTTGTTTGTTGTTGTTAGGTGCCATCGAGTCGGTACCAACCCATAGCGACCTTATGCACAGCAGAACAAAACACTGCCCGATCCTGGGCCAACCTCACTACTGTTGCCACACCTGAGTCCATCGATGCTGCCGCTTAGCCAATCCATCTCGTTGGGGATCTTCCTCTTTTTCTCTGACCCTCCACCTTACCAAACATGATATTCTTCTCCAGCGATTGGTCCCTCCTGACAATATGTCCGAAGTATGAGAGACAAATTTTGGCCATCTTGGCCTCCAAGGAGCACTCTGGCTGCACTTCTTCCAACACAGATCTGTTGGTTCTTTTGGCAGCCCATGGAACTTTCAATATTCTCCTCCAACACCGTAACTCAAAAGCATCAATTCACTGTCCAGCTTTCACATCCATATGAAGTTATTGAAAATACCATGGCTTGGGTCAGGCGTACCTTAGTCCTCAAGTTGACATCTTTGCTCTTCAACACTTTCAAAAGGTCTTGTGCAGCACATTTGCCTAATGCAATACGTCATTTGATTTCTTGACTGCCGCTTCCATGAGTGTTGATAGTTGATCCAAGAAGAATGAAGTCCTTGACAACTTCTATCATTTCTCCATTGATAAGAATGTTGTTTATTGGTCCAGTGGTGAGGATTTTTGTTTTTTTTATATTGAGATGTAATCCATGTCGAAGGCTGTGCTCTTTGATCTTCATCAGTAAATGTTTTAAGTCCTCTTCACTTTCAGCAAGCCAGGTTGTATCATCTGCATATCACAGGTTGTTAATGAGTCTTCCTCAATCCTGATGCCACGTTTTTCTTCATATAACCATCATGTTGTTGTTAAGTGCCGTCAAATCGGTTCTGACTTATAGTGACCCTGTTTAGAGTTTCCAAGGAGCAGCTGGTGAGCTTAAACCACCAACCTTGCAATCCAGCGCAAAAACCTGCAGTACCTCACTTTAAAATGGAACATTTACATACTATTGATTATGTCTTTCTTGTCTTGTCTTTTAAGGAGCCCTGGTGGCATTGTAGGATAAGCACTGGAGTGCTAACCACAAGGATGACAGTTCAAACCCACTAGCTGCTCCATAAGAGAAAAATGAGACTTTCTGTCTCTGTTAAGATTTCCAGCCTCAGGAACATTATACAGGGCTCCTGTGAGTCAGAAATTGATTCAATGACCCAGGGTTGGTGGTTGGTTGGCTCTTGTAAGTTTTGACTCCCTGTTAGTCAGTATTTAGTTCAGAAGCTCTAGTTAGTGTTAGAATTTGTTGATGTCATCTACAGAGGGATTGGTCAAATCAGAGTTCCTTAGTCAACACCAAAAGTGGAATCCCTGGGATACCCAAGAAAAAGTTTACCCCTCTCCATGTAACCAATGCCAAGACTTCGAGCCCTCAGAACTCAAAAGGAAAGAAGGTAGAGAAGAAAATCTAAACTAAAAGTTTTTAAATGAAGTGACTGAACAAACCACAACATTTCTGAGAAAAACTGGAGCTGATCAGATGAACTTTTCTCCCATCATGTAGAATGGAAGTTCAGTGTTTACTGGTAGGATGTTAAAGAATAGTCCATTTAGCCATCTACATCTTACTGTCTGAAAATAATCTTCTTTTCTGCATATATAAAGGAGTCCTGGTGTGGCATTGTAGGATAAGCACTAGACTGACTGCTAATTATAAGGTCAGGCGTTCAAACCCACCAGCTGCTCCTTGGAAACCCTTACAGGGTGGCTATGAGTTGGAACTGACTCCATGGCACTTAACAACAACAATATACCTATGCTATAAATGCTATAAGGGGCCCTAGAGTCCTGGTGTGGCGCTGTGGGTTAATGCGCCAGACTGCAAAGACATTTGAACTGTCAGATCGGCGGTTCAAGCTCGCTAGCTACTCCTCGGAAATCCTATACAGGGTCGCTATGGTTGGAACCGACTCGACAACATTTAACAACAACAACAATAAGAAGCCCTGGAGTCATGGTGTGGCGCTGTGGGTTGATGCGCTGGATTGCAAAGTCGCTTTGAACCGCAAGGTCGGCGGTTCAAGCTCACCAGCTGTTCCTCGCAAACCATATATAGGGTTGCTATGGGTCGGAACCGACCCGATGGGACTTAACAACAACAACATAAGGACCCCTGGTGGTGTAGTGGATAAAACGTTGGACTGCTAATTGCGAGTTTGGTTCAAACCCACCAGCTGCTCTGAGGGAGAAATATGAGGTTTGCTCTTACTAAGACTTACAGACGCAGAAACCCTAAGGAGCAGTTTGCCTGTGAGTCAGAATCAACTCAATGGCAGTGCTTGTTTGCTTTTTTCCTTAAAAAAAAAAAAAACACAGACAAAAGATTGTGCTATGTGCTTCTCATTAATAAACTCCTGCCTTTGACAGAGTTTCTTACTGTGAGAAATGGGTGTACATTGGGAATGGAGAATCTGAGACCCCTACACAAACCCTTTTCAATGACCTATTAGGTTCCATCCCTCTCTGTAGCGTAGTGAGTTATGAGTTGGGCCACTAACTGCAAAGTCAGCAGTTTGAAACTACCATCCACTCCACAGCAGAAAGAAGAGACTTTCTGCTTCCGACTTGCAGCCTTGGAAACCCTATACAGGATCTCTGAGTCAGAATTGACTGCAGGGCATACCACCATCTCTCAATCTCAATGACTCACTGCTGCCCCATCAGAGGACATCTGGAACTGCAGGCAGACCCTGAGGTGGTGATTGAAGGCTTTTCTGACATCTTCCACCTCTCTGGATCGGGTCAGGCTTGTGGCTTTGTCAAGAGAAGACAGTAAGATCCTTACACAGCTGAACCTGACCAGTTGTCTACTGAACCTTATCTTTTCTTTTTTTAAAATCAGTTCTTTTTGGAATTTAGCTTTCTGTCCCTACTTCTTGTTAAGTGTGTGGAGTCGGTTCTGACTCAGGGATCCTGTATAAGGTTTTCAAGGAGCAACTGGTAGATTTGAACCACCGAACTTGTTAGCAATCCAGTGCTTATCCTACAGTGACACACCAGGAAGAGGTGAATTGTCCATTGGACATATTTCATATTTTTCCTGGAAAATCACTAGGTTTTTGCCCATGACTAGACTGGCAGTAAGCTCCAAGTTTACACTCTCAAGTTTAGCAAGTCTGTTGGGGAAAAGAGAGACCCTTTGTCAGTTATTCCAGTAAACATCTCAGTACTGGGCATCACTGGTCTGTCTTGAGTCACGTGCCTACTCTTGAGCCTATCACTGAGGTTAGAGAGATTCAAGACACTGATTGGCCAGACTTGGTTACATGGCAACGCCTTTAGTCAGGAATGCAATGAACTCCAACACTGTCCCCTGGATTGAGAGAGAGAAAAAGGGGCTTCCGGTAGGAAAACCAAGAGGGAAGGGAGAGGGCATGCTGGGTAGGATAGCATCAACAAAATTCTACAACAAGGAGTTCTGGTAGCGTAGTGGTTACGAATCGGGCTGTGAACCTCAAGGTCAGCAGTTCGAAACTATCAGCCGTTCCGCGGGAGAAAGATGAGGCTTTCTGCTCCAGTATAGATTTACAGCCTCGGAAACCCTGCACAGGGTCACGTTGAGTCGGAACCGACTCCACGACACAAAACAACAACAAGTCTTTCTCACAATTCCAGATCATGGGCTCTTTGAGGTAGGGTAAGCAATGCCATCTGCGCTCTGACGGTCACTGTGCAATGTACGTTAGGGATTTTTTTCCATTTTATTCTCACAACAACCCTGTGAGATCAGTGTTGTTAAGAGTTAAGTGAGGTTCAGAGATTCAGTACCTTGACATAACTGGGTTGGCCCTGGGTTTGAACTTCTGCCTCATGTAATGTGATCCCCTTGAGCGCCTCAGACCCGCCAGCCCCTTCTTTCCCTTCGGCCTACATTGCTGACACCAAGACTTCCTCATTTGAAACAGAGAGTAAAAATTGGCAAAAGCCATAAATTCAGACGACTTGAGAAAATATTTCTTGTTTTCTCGAGTTTACAAAGACCAAGTTTTCACTGTTGCTATGGGGTGAGTTGGCAGAGAGATGAAAATAAATCTGTGTAATTTATTTTCCTATGCATGAAATATATTTCCGCTTGCTTCACACACAGACACACACAAACACATACACACACATGCCCGCACATATAGGCTTTAATAAAATACTTAAACCTCTTTAATGCTCTCTGTGGAGGGAATAAATATGTACTGTACTTTCAACTTCTGCTCTTTGAAATACCATATGGTCTGCAGTGTGAGCTTAAAATACTCGGGGGAGCGGGTGCTTTCATGCCTTGGATAGCCAGGTGGAGCTTTCCCCGCCAATCTCACAAGGTTAATTAATCCTGTAAAATACAGCGTGGAGGGGTCTCTGCGTCAGGAGCCGGCGCTGTCAGAGGGTGGCAGCCCATCCGCATGTACCGGGCTGAGAAGAGAGTACAAAGGCGCAGGCACGGTGGGCCGGGCCGGGAACAGGCCCCTCTGCCCGATGGCGCCTTTGATGAACGTGCTCACTCACTCAGATACTCACAGTTTGCATCCTGCATAATCAGGAATAACAGACTGATGGCTTGCATGAATAACTAAGTTTGTCATTGTGGTTAATTTTCCCTCAAAAAGAGGCCCCCCATCTCTCCTGCCTGATGCATAATTTATAAAGGGCAGGGAAATAAGGCAGAGGAGGCTGGATGGTGGGCACCCCAGGGAGGTGGATAGGGGTGGTAGGACCCTGAAGCCTAGGAGGTCGGTTTATGCCAGGGCTAGGTGGCTCAGGAGAGCGGGGAGAACTCTGTGCAGCTGCAAGGGAGGGAAGCAGGGGAGGCAGCAGTCTATTTGGGCCAGCATCTTCCCTGAGCCGGGTCTCAGTTTTCCCACCTGTACAAGGTGCATGGGAGCCACCTGACCCCAGGCATCATGGTTCTAAAGGACCCACACTCAGAATTTTGCACGTTTTCAAATGAAGTTATGCCAGCATCTCGGAGAAAGGAGGGAGACAAGCTGACATCCTTCCCAGACCACACCAGCTGTAGTGCTCCGTGAACAAACATTTTAAGAGACTATCTTCAGTTATTGCGTGAAAAGGATAATGGCATCACATTGCATATGTTTTGGTGTTAAAAGTATAAAGTTGTTCATTGTAAACATTTTGAACCGACTTAACTTTGTAATGTCCTGGTGTTTCCTTCTGATTCTGAGTGGCGGGGCTTCTCTGGGACCCTACCCCGTAGAACTGGAAAGAGAGTTAGTTCCTGGGCCATCTCTCCTTATCAAATATTGTTGTGAAGTGCCATCGAGTCAGTTCCAACTCATATCGACCCTGTATAGGGTTTCCGAGGAGCAGCTGGTGAGTTTGAACTGCCAACCTTGTGGTTCACAGTCCAGTTCTGATCCTACAGCACCACACCTTAGCAGCTTGTTGTTGTCAGGTGCCATCGAGTCGGCACCGACTCATAGCGACCTATGCACAGCAGAACGAAATAATGTCCGATCCTGGGCCAGCCTCACTACTTTTGCCACGCTTGAGTCCATCGATGCTGCCACCTGGCTGATCCATCTCGTTGGGGGTCTTCCTATTTTTCTCTG
>NW_006408622.1:2708591-2711780 GCF_000296735.1 Chrysochloris asiatica
ATTCCATCAATTCCTGGTGCCTTGTTCTTTGCCAATTCCTTCAGTGCACCTTAGCAACTAGTAGGTGGCAATTCTGAGGCTCTCCCCTGAACATCTTTTTCCACCCTGGGGTCCCTGTGTCTTTTTCCACGTGCCACAGGACCCTGGTACCTGGAGGGGGTTCTTGGCATGCAAGGCCTCCAAACTGCTGGGATATGTATGGATCGGATAGCCTACTGGTAGCTCAGCTACTCTTGCCTGGAACTGTCCACCCACTCTTCCCTTCCCTTGAGTCCATGCTAAAGGCAAGCAGGCTTCCTGGAAGAGTTGATATCTTAAGTGAGACCTGAAGGACCATAGAGAGCGTTTCAGGCAGAGGGGCTGGCATATGCCAAGTTCCAGAGAGCACAGACCCTTGTGCTTTCCAGAACTGACCTGGGGCTCGTGTGGCTGCAGTACAGAATATTGGGGCAGGGGAGAGAGGACACTTGGCACCAGTGGGAGCAAGTGGTCCAGGGCAGCCAGAGAGGAGAGTCTGGGCTTTATCTTGAGGGCAGATTTGCCCCTTGGGGAGATCATTGGTTACAAGCCAAATGCCATTAGACTGCACCCCTCATATTCACTCACCCATGGGTGCCTCACTCAGCATCGGGCTCAGGAGGAGTGCCCACACTCCAAGCCCCAGGAAAAGAAGGGAAATAGCTGCTCTGCTGTCCTTGGAGGAGGTGCGCCAGTGGCCATCCTCAGGAGTCCCTCCGGTCCTGGCTCCTGAGGCTTGGGTGGGGAGTACATCAGAGGGTCTTGTGCTCCAAAATGAAGGGGAGGGAGGTGGAGTCACCTGCCCCCAATCAGGGCAGCAGACTCAATATGAGGCTGGCAGCGAGTCCCCACTCCCTCCTAGGGAGGGAACACACTGTGAAATCGAGGCAGCTGTCTCTGATGACAGGCTCTGGCGCACCAGCTCTGATTTGGGTAGAAGAGGAGGCAGGTGTGTGTGTGTTTGTGTGGACTGGGGTGGATTTTGCCAGTCAGAAAAGGGGCTCCTGCCTATTCCACTTCCTTGAAAGTGGGCGCTGGAATCCAAAAGGAGGGGCCCCGCATGAGGGACACAAACGGTCTGAAAGAGCAGAGTCCCGGGTCCTCCCAATCCCTTCAAGTGGCAGCTGCCGGTAGAGGCAGTGGAGCTCGGTTCCTAGGGCTGTCGAACTGCTAATGGCTCTGAAGACATAATTTCCACTAAGTCACATCTGATTCTGTATTTGACATTTAAATATTTAATTAATGAAATGTGCCAAATATTTAACTAAGCACCATCAAACTGCACTCTGTAGTGTAACTCAAAGGCGCATTCCCTATCCTTCCGCTGAGCGAGCTGTTAGCTCCTCCTCCTGGTGGGAAAGGTGCCGGCTTTGAAACCAGACCAGGTCCAGGTGCTTGATTAGACACCAGTCCAGCTGGACTGTAGACTGTGACAGCCTTCCTCACCCCTTGGTCTTTATTTCCGCTGGTGAAAGCAGGATAATTCCGGAACTGCTGGACTCAAATGATGCCATCGTTTGTGTGTCTCTGTTCCGCTCCCTTCACTTCCTTTACTCTCTTCTCCAATTAGATTCCTTCCACAATTAAGATGGACTTAGTGTTCTAGGATAGTCCCGGACTTTGAACCACAAGGTCAGAGATTTGAGCTCACCAGTCGCTCTGTGGGGGACAAATGAAGTTTTCTGCTGCCATTAAGGTTTACAGCCTTGGAAACCCTATGCAGGGCCACTATGAGTCAGAACCAACTCCACAGCACCTAACCAGCAACAGTTGGGCAACCCTAGAGGCCATGTCTGCACCCATTGTTCTACCTGTGAGCTGGGATAACAGATCCTGCCATTGGCCACATGGATTGACAAATGACCCCGGCTTATCAATCAGACTTTTGTACTCCGGCTGTTTTTTGTTCGCTGAAGAAGTAAGCTGAGGACCACCAAGGCCATGTTCTTTGACACCCAAAGAAAGTCAAACCATAGAATAAATTTGACCTACCAAGAGGAAAGCCAAAACCTAAGATGGTGTCCAGGATCCTACTGTTCTTGAAGATAGAATGACTGTATTAGCTTCCTATGGCTGCTATAACAAAAGTCATCAAGTGGGGAATGTAAAAGAGCAGAGATGTATTGTCTCACAGGTTTGAGGCTGGGGGTCTGAGCTTAGAGTGTTGGTTGGGTTGATTTCTTCTGAAGTTTTGAGGACTGGTCTGTTTCTCTCCTTGCTCCTGCTAGCTACAGACAATCATTCTTGGCTTGCACCTGAAGCATTACATGGTATCTTTCCTCAGTCTATTTCTGTGAGAGAGACATATCTCCTCTTTTGCAGGGATACTAATCATATAGGGAAAGGACTTTTCCGCCTCCAGTATGACCTTATGTTTTCTTGTGCTTTATTGACGACACACCAGCATCCAACTGTGTGGAGCATAAGAAATGATGGATAATACTGAGAAAATACTTTATTGTGTTCATGAGGAACCTGCACATAGACCGAGATGCTATCGTTCCAACAGAACAAAGCTTTAAAATCAGAGAAGATGTGCATCAGTGTTGTATCCTTTTACCATACTTACTCAATCTGCGTACTGAGCAAATCATCTGAGAAGTTGGATTATATGAAAACTATAGCATCAGGATTGGAGGAAGATTCACTAACAACCTGTGATATGCAGATGACACAACCTTGCTTGCTGAAAGGGAAGAGTACTTAAAATATTTACTGATACTGGATTGCACCTCAATGTAAAGAAAATTAAAATCCTCACTAGACCAATAAACAACATCATGATAAATGGAGAAAAGATTGAAGTTGTCAAAGACTTCAGTTTACTTGGATGCTCATGGAAGCAGCGGTCAAGAAACCGAGACAAGTGTTGCATTAGGCAGATCTGCACAAAACCTCTTTAAAGTGTTAAAGAACAAAGGTAGCAATTTGAGAGTATGGTTCACCTGTCCCCAAATCATGATGTTTTCATTAGCCTCGTATGCATGTGAAAGTTATACAGTAAATAGAGAAGACCAGAGAAGAATTGATTCATTTGAATGACAGTGTTGGAGAAGAGTATTGAAAGTATTGTGGACTACCAGAAGAACAAATGTGTTTTGGAAGAAGTACAGCTAAAATATTCCTTAGAAGGGAGAGTGGTGAGACTTTGTCCCCCATACTTTGGACATA
>NW_006408622.1:2711928-2749895 GCF_000296735.1 Chrysochloris asiatica
CAGCAACAATGGGCTCAAACATAACAATTGTGAGACTAGCGTGGGACCAGGCAGTGTTGTGTTCTGTTGTGCATAGGGTCGCGAGGAGTTGAAATCGACTCGACAGCATCTAACAACCACAGCCACCACCAAGTAGCTTGTATACAGATAAAAATGACTTTTAATTATTGAAATGCTAATAGTAATTCTTATACCAACCAGCAAATCTGTTTGGGTTTCCTTACATAGATCTTCTACTCTTCAGAATGAAGAGAGGCATCTAAGTCGGAAAGGAAGTGTCCTTCTGGTACACGTCACTCCTGGTGATGAGGTCAGTATGCTTCTAGAATGGCTGGACCTACGGCCTCAAATGATGTTCCCCTCTCTCTCATACTCTCCCCCTCCTTCACGGCTCTGCTTTCGGCTTCATTCTCCAAACACCAGGCTTATCCATACGAAGGAAATTCCTTGTGGAACAGGGAACTTTCCTTCCTGATAATATAGTTATTTTGTGCCATCAAGTTGGTTCCAACTCATACTGACTCTGTATAGGGTTTCCGAGAGTGACTGGTGGTTTTGAACTGCTAACCTTAGGGTTACCAGTTCAGCGCTCATCCTATAGCACCGCACAAGAGCTCTCCTTTCTGATGGAAGTACGGAAGTTTCAGGCCTAGCTCTGATTGGGTAGACTTTGGTTATGGGACTGTTCCGGAGCCAATCACAGGAGCCACAACTGAAGCCCACTCCATTGACTATAATGTGCCTGCTCAGTTGAGTAATGTGCCCACTCTGGAGCGGGGACTGGAGCAAATGCGCCACAAAAAGTGATGCTGGTGGCAATGAGAAGCAGGAAGTGACTATAGAATCACTTGCCTGGAGACCTTACCTGCAGAGAGAGATCATTGTTGCTGCCACAGGTATCAGTCCCTCTCTTTACTGCTGACCCTCTACTTTACCAAGTGTGACGTCCTTTTCCAGGTGCCACTCCTTATGGACAGCAGGCTGGTGTGTCAATTTGAATAATAGTGATATTAACGGGTCTTCCTTGTTGATGTATAGATACTATCCTATCACAGACAGCATTGCACTTCAAGACAGAACTTGAAATGTTCTTTCTGAAGCTGAATGTGATGCTGTTCATTTCTCTTCAATTTGTCAATCTGGACATAGTCAACCAGGATTCAAAATTTAAAGCCCACCTGTCACACCCCATTAGAGTTTAAGCTTCACAAGAGGAGGGGTTTTTGTTGTTTTTTACTGATATTTCCTAAAGTAGAAAGTGGACTCGTCTGGGCACAAAACAGACATTCAGTAAGTATTTGTCAAATGAGTTGCATTCAATTTGCCAATGCTTGGCATATACCCAGATTTTTTCCTATAACACAAACCCAGCATAAAGCACAGTTTGCCTGTAGAGAGGGAGCTGTGGTGGGTTACCATGCCTCTTAGCTCACAGCTCCACAGTCTGTGTGTACCTCTCTTCCTGTCGGGACAGACTTGAAAAGAACATGAAAGAAACCAAAACTTTGAGTGGTGGGAGATGGGCTTCTTTCCTAGTGACTGTCAAGCTTGGATGTTTCTAGGTGGTGGGCTTTCAGGGAACCCTCGCTCCTGTCTGGGCCTTGGTTCCCCGGCTGTAAAGCATGTGCTTGGGCTGTTAGTTTCCACTGAGCCGACTCCAACAGAATGAATGCTGCTCAGTTCTTTGAAGGGTTCTGGATAAGACCACTGTGATTTAGAAAGTTTTCATTGGCTGCTTTTTAGAAGTAGATTGCTAGGTCTTTCGTCCGAGCCCATGTTTGTCTAGAAGCTCTGCTGAACCCCAAACGCGCAAACTCCACCAACGTAGGGCTGGTGGTTTACCCATGAGGTGCAATGGCCGAGAATGGAACCTGGGTTTCCAGGGATTACGGAACTTTTCAGCGCCACAGTTGTAGGATCACATTGAAATTAAAATGTATAAACATACTGTAAAAATAAAAAAACAAAGCAAGACTAAATGAATATGTACTCATTCACTGATTTGTTGATGTTGTAGGTCAGGCACTGTGTTAGGTGCTGGGGCACAGAAGAGACAAGCCACAGTTTGTGGACCATGGCATAGGAACAAAATTGTGACAGTATTTAGTCTTACCTAAAGATCTAGGTTAAGACTGCTTCAATCTCAGGCCAGTGGCTCCATCCCGGCTGCTCAGTAGAATTCACCTGCAGTTTTTAAAATGCCATGTGGCCTGGGGTTTCATCTATTTCAGAAATTCACGAGGTCGTTCTGCTAGGCAGGCCCCCAGGTTCATATTTCTAGCATCTTCAGAATTCCTGTTCTCTCCTCTCCACCCCAGCACACACCCAAATGCCGGGCCCAGCCCTTTCTCCTTGATTTCTCCTAAGTAAGGCCAGCCTAGAGTGGTGCCCTGGGGAGTGAGCTGGCTGACAGCAATGCTAGCCTCCCCAACGCCTAACACCATGGCGCTGGGCTCAGCCTAGGTGCCCTGTGCTTCTCCCACCCCTGTAAACAGTCTGGGGGGACACTGGGAGTTCAATGGTAGGCAGAAGGGTAACACTTCACAACAAGAGCTGAAACTGCCTTGCTGTTTGGCTGCTGCCCCACAGATGCCAGTAGCCTGACCACTAGGAGTGTCCAGGAGCACTCCCCCTCCCCCTGCCATCTAGGATGACTTAGGAACCTGAGGGACTCAGTCCAAACTCAAAGTCTACAGCAGCGACCCCTCCTAAGGAAGGCAGATCATTTCCACATGAAGTTAGAAATCTCAAGGAGGCACATTGGGGGTGGTATGGGTATGAGGATGGACTCTCAGGAACTCAAACCAAACCAAACCTAAAAAGACTAGTCGATTCAGAAATTCAGCAGATGAACTCCAACCGAAAATGATCTCAGCTGATAATGAGGTTGGTGTTCTGAAGTCAAGTGGGAGACAATCTCACAGCCGTGCAAAGCCAGAAGATTTGGAGCACAAATCCAGGCGCCCTAATACTCAAAGGTCAGGGGTTTCTGAAAAAGAAAAAAATCGAACATTGAGAAAGAAACAATAATTGAACAACTAATTAAAGAACATTTTGTGAGCTGAAGAAAGCTTTGATTAAAGGGTCTCATGAAGGATTAATTAAAAGGCATATACTTAGACCTATCCTGGTGTAATCCAGAATTATAAGCTTCCAGTCGAAAAGACAATTACCTACAAAGGAATGAAAAACAGACTGGTATTGGCTTTCTTGTCTGCCAACCTGGAAGTTTGGGAGGCCAGTGGAACAATGATTTGAGACTCTAAGGAACAAAAACTGGCACCCAGTAACCCTAAATCCACACAATATCGTTCACTTGTGTCCCCAAGTTCTTTGATGGTCCTCCCTTTAAGGGGTGGGTGGAGCATTAAATTAACATGGGTATCAAACCAGGCAAAACTTTGTACTCGACCTGGGGAAAAAGATGGAGAGGTGCTACAGCCCCAAACAGGTAAATTAGGGTACAGATCTCAAATTGGTGATGTGTCTTTTTCTCTATGTGGTGCAGTGAATTGCTTAG
This sequence comes from Chrysochloris asiatica, assembly GCF_000296735.1. Lineage (NCBI taxonomy): Eukaryota > Metazoa > Chordata > Mammalia > Afrosoricida > Chrysochloridae > Chrysochloris > Chrysochloris asiatica. The sequence goes on from NW_006408622.1 coordinate 2,715,449, forward strand.
TATGGTCCTTCTAGCTGTAGCCTTTAGAGTTCTGGTGTGGCATTGTGGGTTAATGCACTGGACTGCAAAGTTGGTTTGAACTGTAACATCAAGCTTACCAGCTCCTCAGAAACCCTATACAGGGTCGCTATGAGTTGGAACTGACTTAACAACAACAACAACAAGCTATAGCCTTTGTGACTCCCACACAGTGACCCACCGAGGGCATTGGACAGCTTGCTAATAATGTAAGGCACATGGCATACTTGTGAGGGTGGAACCATGCACATAAGGTGTGTAGAACCCTAATACGGGGACTATTCAGTTTTGACATCTGCTGAGGCCTGGTATGGTGCTGTGAGTTAATGCCCTGGACTGCGAAGTTGGTTTGAACTGCAAGGTTGGTGGCTCAAGCTCACCAACTATTCCTCAGAAACCCTGTACAGGGTTGCTTTGAGTCACAGCCAACTTGATGGCACTTAACAACAACAACAAGCTTAAAATATGGAGTCTTGGTGTGCCACTGCAGGTTAATGCACTGAACTGCAAAGTGGGTTTGAACCACAGGTCAGCAGTTAAAGCTCACCAGCTACTCCTGGGAAAACTTATACAGGTTCTATGGGTCAGAACCAACTCAACAAGACTTAAAAACAACTACAACCAGCTTAAAATGGAGTCCTGGTGTGGTGCTATGGAATTAAACAGTGGGCCATAATGTCAGTTTGAACCATAAGGTTGGCAGTTCAAACTCACCAGCCGCTCCTTGGAAACCCTATACAAGGTTGCTATGAGTCTGTATAGACCCTATGGCACTTAACAACAAGCTTAAAATGGAGTCCTGATGTGGTGCTGCTAGAGGTTCAAACCCACCAGCTGCTCCTCAGAAACCCTATATAGGGTCACTATGAGTTAGAACCAGCTTGATAGCAAACAGCAACAACAAAAGCAACAGGCATAAATGAGTCATCTGAGAGGTGGATGGGGTGGGGTTCCCTGCATTGGAAACCTCCTGGATCCAGAAGAGAGAGAGAGACAGAGAAAGCTGTGAAACTGGAGACAGCGTAAGACAAAGACGTGGTGGCAGAGACATCCCAGCAGCAGAACCAGGAGGCCTGTGCCCAGAGCGAGAAAGCTCAGTGCTACGGGCAGGCTGCTTGCTGACAGAGTGGGTGCCTCTGGGCACTTGCTGGCGGAGCTAGAGAACTTTGTAACATTTGACCAAGCAGGGATGAGGCCAGTCATTCCCAAGTATCTGTCCTGATCCTGAATTGTAACCTGGTAAGGACAACCCCCAATGAGATGGATTGGCCAGGTGGCAGCATTGATGGACTCAAGTGTGGCAACAGTAGTGAGGTTGGCCCAGGATCAGACAATGTTTCGTTCTGCTGTGCATAAGGTTGCTGAGTCGGTACCAACTCTATGGCGCCTAACGACAACAACAACAACTTCTCTAATCAACTCCATAAGCTTTGTCTGAAAGTTCTGTGGGGTCATTACAACAAAAGATGAAACCCAGCAGAGAAATAGAGAATGCCATAGGAAGGACTGTTGGTGGCAGAATTGGTACAATGGTTGGAGAGAGGAGGCAAGCCTGCCCCTGCCCCATAGGAATCAGCCTTGGACTGCTGTTGCTGGTGGTTACTTTACCCCCATATAAAGTTAAAGGAGGTCAAGCTCGTCCAACCATCTGAGGTGCTGTTGAGTCAATTCCTGCTCAAGGCAACCCCACGTGTGTAAGAACAGTACTTGCTTCAATGGCCGGATTTCCATAAGCAGATCACCGGCCTTTCTTCCTTCCTATGGAAAGTGAAGTCTAAATGATAAAAGAACATTTGTCTGTGAGTTGGTCCTGACTCATAGTGATCCTGTATAGGGCTTCTGTGGCTGCACATGTTTATGGGAGCAGAAGGCCTTGTCTTTTTCCTGCAGAGTGGCCAGTAGTTTCAAACTGCTGACCTTGTGGTTAGCAGCTGACGCCTAACCCACTATGCTACCAGGGCTAATTAAGAGATAAAGAATACAAAACAATTAAAAACTTGTTCATCAAATATTTTTTCCAAAACTGTGAAAAGGCAAGGCTACTGACTGGGAGAATTGTATATAATTACATACATAAAATTAGATTCTTGTCAGATAACTTCAACAACTTAACAAAAAGACAAATAACCCAATCATAAAATGGGCAAAGAACTTGACAACTTAAAACCACAAATAACCCAGTCACAAAATGGGCAAAGTACTTGAATAGACATTTCACTAATGAGGACATTCAAATGGCCAATCATATGAAAAGATGTTCAGCATTATTAATGCCCATCAGCAGATGAAAGAATAAACAAAATGTGGCACATCCATACAATTGAATACTACTCAGCCAGTTGGAGAAATGATATCTTGATACATGTTACAGTATGGATGGTGCTTGAAGACATTGTGCTTAGCAAAATAAGCCAATCACAGAAGGCCATGTATTGACTGAATTTATATGCAAAGCCAAGACAAGGCAAATGTATAGAGATGAAAGTTTATAGCAGTTACCAAGTCTGGGAGGATGAGGAAGAAGGAGAGTTAACAGTGATGGAGAAATCACATTGATTGAGAGCAGAGTTGCACAGCCAATTGTTAAAATCGCTGTCACTAAGTTCACACCTGTGAAAATGTGAATTGGCAAAAGTTGTATGATACGTAGGTTTACAACAGTAACAACAACAGAGTAGCTGCTGAGGCTGCTTATGTACAACCAACACCTCATGGGGTTTGGTTCCTTCATGGAGGTTTAGGACTATGGTTTCATGGGACATCCCAGTACACTGGCCTGATAATTGTATTTAGTGTTTCTGTTCTACCTCCTAGTTTGTTGCTCAGTGCCTGGGCCTTAAAAACTTGCAAGTGTCCATCCAAGGCACTGTTCACCTGTAGCAATGGAAGAAGAAGGCGAGTCAGGAATAGGAGGAGGACATGGAATGTGTGGCTGGTTATAACTTCATAACACTTTGTCATGAGACCAGAAGAACGGGGTGGTACCTGGCTATCATTACTTAACGTTTTGGCCCAAGATCCCATAAAAAAAATCCTGAACAAAGGGGGAAATGCGGAACAAAATTTCAAACTCTCATGGGCGGCAGACTTTCTGGAGCCATGAAAGGTGGATGAATCCCTGAAACTATTGTTCTGAGATAATCTTTAAACTGTCAACAAAAATGTTCCCTGAGTGTTCTTAAAACCCAATAAAAGTTTAGTTTTGCTAGGAAAGAATGCCTGCCTTGAGCATTATGCTGTTTTAGGAGCTATCAAACTGACAGCTGCAACTCAGAAGCTTAGGTAGGACCCTCAGGGGGTCGATGAAGGTATGTTAATGAGGGAGGAACAGAAAACAAGGTAGAAAGGTTGCACAACTTGAAGAATGTAACCAGTGTCATTTAGCTCTGCACTAGGCACTTTTGAGTTGGAGCCTGTTTGCTGTGTCTTAACAACAGCCAAATAAATAAAAAGTAGAAAGCAACAACGAGAATGATCCAAAGCAACAAACATGGGACATTTACAATGTGTTAGCCAAGGTTCTAGCTTCTCAAGCATACTGTGTCCTTACCACAAACTGTGCTATGATTCCTACATCTGTTCCTCACGACTACTCTAATAATTCCTATCATTCTCGTACACATGACCCTTTGCAATGTGACTTGAAGAGGTAGAGTCTGTTTTTCCATCCACTGAAATCAGGTCTGCCTTAGACAACAGAATGTGGTATAAGTGACTTTTTGTGACTTCCAAGGTAGACCTTGTGGCTCCTACTTTTGTTCTGTTTTTCCATTATGTGAAGATGCCTGGGCTAGCCTCCTGAAACTATGTGGCCCAGCATCAGTCACCTGACCAGAATGAGGCCATCTCAGACCATTTAGCCCTAGTTAAATTGTCAGGTGAGTAGAATTACTTGAGGCAAGACCAACAGAACTGACCAGCTGCACCTGGCCCCAAACTGCTGACCTATAGCATGAAAAAATAAATAGCTCTTAAAATAGTTTGGATTGATTTTTTTCCACTGCAATAGATAACTGCTAAATCATCACCCATCCCCATTTTGAAAACCATGAAACAGAGGCACACCAAAATAGAATAATTTGACTGATATTTACCAAGTTCTAAAAGGTAATGCCAGGATTTGAAACCAGGTACTAAAGAACTGACCTTTTATAAAATTATCCCCGACGCAAACATTCCTCTTGGTTAGCTGCTGGCATGGATCCTGGGCTGTTACATTAATACTCTTACTGGTCTGTCTCTTAATGTCTATAAAAATGTCCCACCATAAAGTGCCATGGCTGTCTATTACAAAATGAAACAGTAACTCTTGGGGAGAAATGTGTGATTTTATGAAAGTTTAAAAAGTGATACTGGACAATTTTTGAATCACATGCAAAGCCACTGAGAGCAGTAAACAATGGAGACGAGCACATTTACTGAAAATAAAAAGGGAAATTTTTAAAAGAAAATTGTCTGGTTATTATAATAGAAATATTAATTGCTACCCAATAGTCATTCTTTTTTCACTGAGAGAATCCAGTTTTGTTCAGGGTGGTGATTTGTTCAATTAGCTTCTCATATCCCAGACTCCTTTTCAACTAGAAGTAACCATATGACCACATGTTGGCTAATGAAATATGAAAGAAAATCTACGTGGTGGAGTTTCTATAAAGGTTTCTTATAAATAAGGGATAGATTAAGCTAAGTCAATTTTCTGTCCTGAGCCTTGCCCCTCTCTTCTTTGAATTGGAACAAGGATCTGATGCCTGGAGGTGCAGCAACCATCTTGGGAATACAAGGAGGAGAGACACACACCAAAGATGGTGGAGCAGGAAACCAGGGGAACTGAATCGGCCATGTTTTCTGTGAGCAGTGGTCTGTTTGCCCTTGAGTTTTCTTGTCACATGAGAACAATAAGCTCTTTGCTTGTTTAAGTTGCTAAATTGGGTTTCTGCCAAATGCAATCCTGATTGATACAAATAGCAAAGGATTAAGAAAGACCTATAAGATGGTAACTGAGGCTATCAATGATCTTTGGCAAAACATAATAGTAACGCAAAAGGCAAATGGAAGTGAGGACTGTCACGTCATTCAGATACACAATTTTATTAGAAACACTAACTCCCACTATCACATTAGATTTTTTGTTTCTAAGCAAGTTTTTATTTGAACAATAACATATGTGTATGTATGTATATGTATATATACATGTATGTATAGGAAAGTCCACTAGATTGTTCTAAAAATTATTACACTGTCACAATTATAACCTCAATTTTGGTAAATGGTGGATAACATCAATTTTTTTTAAAAATAATCTTTGACTTCATTTTCCAACATAATGCCAATAAGATCTTTTTACTCTTGTTTACATGAAATTTTGCTTGTCTGCCCCCCAAAATAGATTCAATGTAAAGTGGTTTTAATTTCCCTTAGTACAGTTGTTCTGGGAAAATGATGATGTATCCTATACTTCTTTCAGAAGTAGTAGATCTTAGGAGACAAAGGTGTAGAAGACTTGAAAAATACAGGTAGGGGCTTGGTTTAATGGTAGGCTTTATTCTGCAAACTGTGGACATACATTCTTGTCTTATACTCCGTGGGCATTCCCAAACATCAAGCACCTTCTTGCCTACAAGCAAAATCCTTTACCTGTCACAGTCTCTGGTCATATACCAGTGAATCCAGAAAGCAAACTATGGGGGAGAAAGAAAAGACCCTCTGTGCATCCGAGTAGAACTGTGCTCCATAAAGTTCTCAATGGCTGCTCTTTCAGAAATAGATCACCAGGCCTTTTTTCTGAGGAACCTCTGGGCGGACTTGAAACCAATCTTTCAGTTCGCAGTTGAACACATGACCCCAAATGGCACCGCTCCACAACCACTACCACCAAAATAATAATAATAATAATTGAAGAACGCAAACATTATTTGGGAATTAAACAACTTCTTCCTAAACATTTTCTGGGTCAAAATTGGAAAAAAGAACACTTTATACCCAAACCTAGGGGGACATAGCTGAAGCTGCACTTAGAAGAAAATTTATAGTAAACAAATAAGTTGATAATTTTTTTAAAAAACAAAGAAAACCCTACTTAAGTATTTAACTCAAGAAATTAGAGAAAGAGCAATGCAAAATTGGACACACATATGCAGTTGTTCTTAAGTACTGTGGAGTCAGTTCTGACTCATAGTGACCCTGCACAAGGTTTCCGAGGCCGCAAATCTTTATGGGAGCAGAAAGCCTCATCTTTCTCCCGTGAAACTGCTGGTAGTTTCGAACTGCTGACCTTGAGGTTGGCAGCCCGACTCGTAACCATTATGCTACCAGAGCAGTAAGAGGGAATTAATAAAGATAAAAATTGCAAATAATTATATAAAACTGAAAGTAGTATAAAAGTAAATGAAACCAAATTTGATGCTTATTAAAAACACACGCATACAATTAAATAAGACTTCCTTCAAGCCTAATTTTGGTGGCAGTTGTGGGGGAACAAAAATATATTACTAGAAATGAGGAAGTAGAGACAGGTATATGCTCCTCGGTATGCATTTTTATGACCATGAACTTTAGTGGAAAATGGTAATTTCTAGGAAAATATAGACGATCACAGTTAAAAGAGTAATAGGTAGAAATTTCTAAGCTGGCCCCAAACCCCAGAAGAGGTGGAATGAGGATGAGAGGTCCGTCCGTCTACCTATAAGGAAGCTCCACTGCCTCAGTGTTTATCCTGACTCCTGCTGACCCATCCAGGGCTTCCAAGACTGTAATGGGGGGGGGGGGGGGGGGGTAAGGAGCAGAGCAGCCAGCCTTCTCTCACTCCCTCCTTGCTGCTAGTGGCTTGTGTAGCCAACCTTGAAGTATGCTGTCTGCTGGTTATCCTGCAGCGCCCCCAGGCCTCCTTTAGGAAGGTGGCTTGTTATTCCACACTGATTCAGACAGAGAACTGGCTAATGCACTAAGACAAGAATATGAAACCAGTGGCAGACAGAAGAGACAAATGCAATTCTAGTTCCTTTGTAATATAATTTTAGGAAGAATCAACATTTTATTCTAGCAAACTTACTCAGAATCATGGCATAGTTTGCAAATGAATCCCTTTATTTTCTTTCATAATATCTAACAGTTGTCTCCTTATAAACACTGAACATTTCTTGTTACACTTATTCTTTGTTGTTTTCTGTGCTTTTGTGAACTTTGTGCATGGAGTACTTTCATTTCTATTTCGAATTTGTTGAGGAAATTGAGAAAAACCATTGATTTGTGTATATTTATGTAGAGTCCTGGTGTGGTGCAGTCACTGGACTGCAAAGTCGGTTTGAACTGCAAGGTCAGCGGTTCAAGCTCACCAGCCACTCCTTGGAAATCCTCTACAGGGTCGTTGTGGGTTGGAACTGACTCCATGGCGCTTAACAACAACAACATGCAGCTATAGAAACTGATCTTTACATGAAGATACTAAAAGAGAACTACAGTGTTTTAAACAGTTTTAAGTTCTGATAAGGTTCTTAAGTTTCCAGATGTTGTAGAGTTGCTGGTGAACTTGAACCACAAACCTTGAAGTTCAAACTGACCTTGCAGTTCAGCGCATTAACCCACAGAACCACACCACGACTATAGCTCTATAGTGCCTTCATTTATTTCCCCATATTGATGGAAATTCTGGTTATTTCCAGTTCTATTGCCCTGCACCCAATGCTGCAAGAAATATACTTGCCTAAATCTTTGTATTCTGATGTCTTCAGTTTAGTAGTGTCTGGAGACATCTCTGGTGGCCATGATCCTCAGATGCACAAGAGAGAACAGTAGCTCCCTGCTAAGACTTTGTTTCAATGTCATGTGGACAATGAATCTTAGTGAATTTAGACTTCCTTTCTGCTGAGTTTGAGTCTGAGTTAGGGGTCCTTTAAGAAACCCAGGCGTTTGAGGACGGTAGGGAAGGTGTGGTTCTTGGGTCATGGACCCATGCCAACCTCAGTGACATTGCGGCCTCTAGGATCCACATGGGTCCTTCAGTCTCAGAAGACCAAAGAACATGCTGCTGGATGCTCTTTCTCTTGGTTCCATGTGTGACCTGGGAGGTGAGTGGCCTCAGGGAGACTGGTACTACCTGGGAACCTCCCTACTGTGTTGCAGCCACAGGTGGGCATCGTAGGGAGAGGGCTGCCCACCACAGGAGAAAGCACAGTCCTCCATCAGACCTTGGCCTGCATCCTGAGGGCTAAGGTCTCTACTCTGGTCACTTCCCTGCCCCATGCACATCACCCCATGCACATCGCCCATTTGGCCACCAGCCCAGGAAACCTTTCCTGGAGGGCGTGGGTGTTTTGGGGGGAGTCTTTCTCCTCAAACCTCTCCTTACTCTATGTTTCTCGAAATGTTGCCTGGATGCAGCATGCCCTCTGTTCGTTTAGGAAACCACAGCTGGAAATTCTAGGAACAGGCCTCCTTCTGCTACGTCCCTTCTGAGATAATAAGCCTGCATAGGTTGCTAGTGAGGAGACAAATGGAGCGCAGTAGGTGGACAAAAATGAAATATGGAATACTGTGTAAGAAATCTCCTGCCACCGCCATTTGTAATTGTAATAGATAGTACAGTTACTTTGTAGAGAATGTAGCAATTCACCCTCCCATCAGCAATGACCTCTGTGTCTGCTTTCTTACAACCTCACCAGCTCCAAATGCTAACCCTCACTTTAATTTTTGTCACCATCATGGGCACTGCTGTCATTTGAATGTCCCTGACACTTAGAGATGTCTAGTCTTTACACGTGTTTATTGGACATCTGCAGCCCTTCTCTGTGAATCATTTGGTTCTATCTTTGTCCATTTTTCTATTGGGTTGTTTGTCTTTTTCTTATCAGTTTGTAGGAGCTCTTTATTCAAAATCAGGAAGTCTGGAGAGTGAGGAGAATCATGCAATAGGGACAGATCTCAGGGCTGAGCTGTGGGGTTCATCCTGAAGCAAGGGGCAGCCGGCACCAGATGGCCAGATAGAAGAAAGAAGCCCCATCAGAGCAGACTTGACTTCATTCGTTCATACATGCCCAAGACTTGCAACTAGGAAAGCAGGAGCGGGCAGGGTCTGGGTTAGGGAAGCATATGACCTGCCAACCCTGAGACTCCGAGAGTCCTTAATTCTAGAACATTATCTGTGTTTCCATCCAACACCCACAGTAGTGTCCACTGAATGGATGATTCCCAGGAGACTAGAAAGGTGACTTGTACCATCACAGAGGGAGTCAGTGACTGAAGCAGGAGCAGGGCTTGAGGCAGTTGCTTCCCTATTCTGGCCTTTCCACTCCACATCAGTGTCTTTATTTTATTTGTTCACTACTCTTCATTGTATTTACTTTTACTTACCTCGCTATTTGTACTTTTTCTAAGGACCTGTAAATATACGTGTGGAACAGCAGTGTGTACACAGTAGGTACTTAATCACTGCTCCAGAGACCGTCTCCGCTTGTTCTTCCACCCCACTCCCCATCCCCGACAGGCCAGCCCCTGCCATTGACCCTTGGCGGCGCGGTGGGGGCCCGGAGCTGGGGCATCCCAAGGCCCGCAGCTGCTGGTGCGTCGAGGCGGCTCCCTGGCATCTGGTGCGGGCTGCAGGGCAGTGACGCTGGGCGGCAAGTACGCGCGGCCAGATGGGCTTTTTATGGTCGTGGCCGAGAAGGTCATTCTTATTAGTGGCTTTTACAACATTCACTTTGAGACACTTTATTTTTAGCTCCTTGAAGGCTAGCGCAGGAGAGACCTGCTGACTTTCTCTCGGTGTGTGCCCACCCATCTCCGTTAACCCCCTGGGTGCCAGTGGCTCCTCCTGGCTCCTAGGGCGCAGAGTTGGGCTGGAGAACCAGTGTCCGTCTGGATCTTTTGCGCACGGGATTCCATGTCTCCATCAGCATCCGACCCTACGGCTTGTCCTGCGCCAAACGTGCTTCGCTCTTGATAGCAAACGCAGACCTCTCAATCCTCTTTTGCTCCTTCTACGCGCCCCTCTCCTCCATACCTCGCTGCTGCACTTCCTACCCCCCTCCCCCGTTGCCAGCTCAGAAAGTGCCCAGTGACCTTCCCCCAGGCCTGTCCCCAGTCCTCTCGCCAGGCTCGGGGCGCCATCTGGGCTGATGGAGCGCTGTGGGGTCCTGTTGGGGGTACTGGAGCTGGAGACCCAGGTCTGCGTTCTCAGCAAGGCCCTGGACTTCTCCGGGCCTAGTGTCCTCTGGGGTCGTGTGGAGTGATAGCCCCCCCAACCACAGGGTTGGAAGGGGACGAAGGAGAGGTGGGTGAGGCTGGCCTGCCTGCGGGAGGTCTCTGAGGGGCGGCTATTAGACCGGCGGCGCCTCAGTTTCCCCCTAACCCCTACCCCGCACCCCCTCCCGGTGGGGGCTGATTGCTCATCGGGCTCCTCCGCTCCCGCCCAATCCAATCAGCATCTTCTTGCCTAGAACAGCAGGAGGCGGCGGGCTGAGAACAGGGGCGGGGGCTGCAGGCCGACTCCCTGGCGGCCTCGAGTCTTCCCGCAGCTGACGGCGCAGGCCTGTAGAGCAGTTGGAGGCGGCGGCTGGAGCGCGCTCCGGGAAGGGTCGGGGGCCCAGCGCCCTGTCCTGGCCATGAGCTCCCTCCAGCGGCGCGATCGCAAGGCGTCTGCTGCCATCTGGTGGTGGCGTCACGACAGCTGCGCCGCAGAGCAGGGCTGCCCGGCCAAGGGGAGCAGGCCAGGAGTTCACCCATCCCTGACTCTGAGCCGTTACCCACCGACCACAACCCTGAAGCCCCGCGTCTCCGCCCTCAGATGCTGCAGGATTCTCCAACCAGGCTGGGAGCCGCAGCAGGAGTCCCCAGGGATGCACTACCGTTTAGTGGTCAGTGCCTGGGGTTTGATACAACCGCTCAGGTGTGGAGCCCATACTCCAACAGGGGGACAGGCAGCAGGGCCCTTTGCTTCTCTGATCCCAGTTTGTTGTTTTTTTTAATGTAAAGTGGAGTTGGCAAAAATGCAGTGCCGAGGATGGCCTGGCTGGTAAAGCCCCAGCCCATGTTGCCCTTTGAGAACCCATAGGCCACTCTGCTGATCATTTCTCAGATTGTCATTCACTGACTCAGCTCCCTGGGTGGTGTGAACAGGTAAGGTTTTAAATCTACCCAGAGGCACCACTGAAAACCTATGGAGTTTAGTTCTACTCTGACACATGACCGGGGTCACTTGTGAGTTAGAATCACTAGCCTGGTAGCGTTTTTTTTGTTTGTTTGTTTGTTTTGTTTTTTGTCTTGTTTTGAACTGGGGATGCAATCCAGGAGACCTCTGCTGAGGTTGGAAGATGACGAACACTAGTGTAAGATGGTTCCTGTCTGCTGTGGACAGGTCCACCTGGTACCCATGGGCTCCTCTAAGCTCCTAGAGGCGAATTCTCCGCCTACACACGCTCTCCAAACCTGGGGAGACTGCCCCAGGCCTCGTACCTTAAAAACCTGCTTTCTGAAATAAGATGATATGCGTGGCTTTTTGGGGGAACACCCCCCATAATGACACAAATCAGGGGGCATGCTTTTGGGCTATGTCCCCAAAAAGTTCCCAGTGAGGCATTAAATGCCCTCCTCATTCCTTTAATAAGATGATGAAATATCTTTTAAAAATGCTTTTTTCTTAAAAAAGGAAAAACAAATGGTAGTGTCTAGTTATGTGCTGAGTAAACATGCACAATGCTATCAGACTGTTGAATTGGCTTCCTGCATGATCCATAGGATTGTCCGGGCTTTCTTCCTATTCCATTGTTGTCTGAAAGCTCTGCTGAAACTTGTTGAGTGTCACAGCAACACACAAGCCTCAGCTGACAGATGACAGGTGGCTATGCTTGAGTGCATTGGCTGGGAATCGAACCTCAGTCTTCGGCATGGAAGCTGAGCCCTCCTATCATGTGGCTGTAATTCATTCTCAGCATGCAGCAAAAGGTGGTCTACAAAACCGGGCGTGACAGCCAGGTACATGAATGTGGGGGGTGGGGGCATCTCAAGAAGCTGTAGCCGCTTTGCCTCTGAAAACGTTAGCTTCAATTCCAAGGTATCAAATATTTGCCTAGCTGTTCAACATTTCTTCAAATAATATACTTGAGACTAATTCATATCTAGACTCAATGTCTTCATCTCTCCCAGGCTTCCCTCCTGGATTAGCGTGTCTTGTCTATTCTGGGAGGAAGTTGTCCTGTATTCTAAAAATAGGCCTTGAGCCCGGACACCGGTACACAAGTCAGTTGAGGCTTTATTGCCTCTCCGCCGCACATGGAGGTCCCTTTTCCCCCGATGTCTGCGTATCACCCAGTCTCGGTGGGAAGCAGGTGGCATCCTCACTCAGACCTTTATAAAGGGGAGTCTGTGAGGAGGGGCAGCCCTAGGTCTACTAGCAATAGATGTGGGGCCAGAGAATGAGGAGTTACCAGAATCTGGAGGCCACTTGACTTTGCAGAGCACCATCTGACAGAGGAACCTCGGGAATGGATGACCCTACTATCCATCCCCTAGTCTTCTGCTGGACCCAGAACCCCTTCCAACTGGTACAGTGTTCACTCAGGCTCTGGATGTCACTGCAAAGTGACCAGGGTTTGCCTCTGTCACTCTGGCAGGTTGGAACCTCAATTTCCCCATAAGGAATGTATCGTCAAAGGGCCAGGCAGGTGATCTATGAGGACTCTTGTAGGATTCCATCCCTCTCTTTTGACCTCCCGCTCTGTGACTTCATCCAGAAGCTTCCCTGTGGGTCAGCCATGGGGGAGGTGCACAGAGCAGCAGGTAAGGGACAGAGTGGCCCACAGGGCTATTTCTTGGGACCCCTCTACCTCAATAGGACAGTATCCTTCCATCTCTCCTTGGGCTGGCCACAATTTGTCTCTTTCTCTGTGAGTTCCCATGTCCCTTTCTCATGGCTCACCTTCTGCCTCCCTCCCCACTTCTCTGTGCTATGGAGGATGGCAGGGTGGTCACCACCCAACTCTCCCATGTGACTCAGTAATAATGCAGCCTGGCAGGGCTCTATGCCGCCTGCCCACCATGTTGGAAGGAGCATGCTGGGTCCTGGGGAGGTCTTGGTTTGATCCCTTTCCTGAACTGCACTCAATCACGGTTACTTTATTTCTTACCAGGGTTTCCACATCCTCTTGTTTTCATCCCTCTCCCTGCTTTGGCCTGGAATGAGGGAGGAGACGTCTTGCATCCTACAGCTGCTCTGGCCACCATGAAGCCCTAACTGAGATCTCCAACTGTGTTCCTAGCCGGCGTGAGTGATGTGGGGTGCCTGGGCTCAGGTGAGGGTGGGACTCCACCTCCCATTCCCATCACTGGACAGGGGCACATCCAAGGCCATTGGTGAAACAGTCTGCCTTACACGGAGAGGTTGTGTAGCATAGTGACTGAGCCTGTTTCCTCTTGGATTGAACGGGGATGAAAATCTTCCCTGACAGACTTGCTTAAGGACAAGATAAGGGTATGTTTGTGAAGGTTCAGAGAGGGTTGTTGTTATAATTAAGTGGCAGAGATTTCTGCTTCCCCAGCGAATACACACACAAGGGAAGACGGCAAAGCAAAGGTGGGAGCTCCCAGAGCGGGGGTGAGGAGGCAGCACAGAGAGAGGCTGTAGATAGAGACCCCAGGAGAGGCAGTGTGGCAATCCAAGGGGGACAGAGGGGAGCGTCAGCCTCCGCTTCAGCTCTGGTTTCAAATGGAATGAAAGAATACTTGAGACGAATGTGCCCTCTGTGAGGCATGTTCACTTGTGACGGAACCCCTAGTGACAGGTCTCACCCTGAGCACAAAGAAAAACCCTACTCTCCTAATCTGCGGGTGATAGATCCAGCCAGCTAATGCAAAATGAATCTTCATGTTATTTTTGCTTATTTTTAAGTCCTCTGGGTGCATCATGGCTGATCGGTGTTCTGACATTTTTCTTCCCTCATTAAGAAAGATGCCCCTGGTGAGTTACCTGTGCTGCACTCAGAGCAGAAAATAAATATCGTTGCCATCCACTTCCCTGCACACTCTGGGTGTAATTAAGACAGAGGCACCTGCAAGAGAGAAAAAACAGGGTAGAAAATGGCTTAGTGGTTACTGTTCACAAGAACTCCCCAGTCTTTAAAGCCACCCAAATGTCACTCCTTTTATAACACCCTGGCACATCTGCCAGGGTCCCCTCCACCTTGGGAGCATCATGCTTTGACTTGTCTCTCTCTCTGAGGACTCCTTCTTCCCATTGGTTTTATTTCTCTCCCTGAACATGTCTCTCATCCGGGTCAGGCTAGCCAGCTCTGTTCTCCTTTCTTTTAGCCAAAGTTCTCTGCTTTTTTTGCAGGGGGGAAACACCCTTCACTGGCAATATGATTGGCGCTGCGAATTAATGTGCTGGACTGCAAGGTAGGTTTGAACTGCAAGGTTGGTGGTTCAAGCTCACCAGCCACTCCTCAGAAACCCTATACAGGGTTGCTATGGGTCAGAACCGACTCGATGGCACTTAACAACAACAACCCAGAGCCCTGATATGATGTTGAAAGATAAGCTCTGGACTGCTAGCCATGCTAACCACAATGTTGGCAGTTCAAACTCATCAGCTGCTCTTGGAAACCCTGTATAGGGTCTCTGTGAGTTGGAAAAATGATACAACCTGTGCCCTATGCTGGGGGTAGTCAGGAGTGGGGAGTGAGGGCAGAACCACATACTCCTGACCCAAATGCAGGGCTCAGAGTTGAACAATAAACTAAACAGACATCAGAACAAATCCCTGGATCTCGCCTTCCCTGGGAGGTACAGGTTAACATGCTTGGCTGCTCACCCAAAGGTCCATGGAAGACAATGACCCGGGGACCTGTTTCTGAAAAATCAGCAATGAAAAGCCCCATGGAGCACAGTTCTACTCTGACACACGTGCGGAATCGACTCAATTTCAGCTGTTGGGTTCCTTCTGCTGAGGCATCAATCTGGGAGAACCTGCCTGAGAAACAAAGCCAACTCCAAGGAAAGCCACGCCTCTCAAGAGGGCCTGGGTCCTGATGTCACTGTTTGAGTGCTGGGTCCATGGCAGCTGGAGTTTGTCCTTCTCTGTTCTAAGCATCCCTTAAAGAGGGAGGTCCCAAGCATCCTACCCTTTTCTAACTATGCCCAGCCACCTCCCTGGGGCTTCGGGAGCTCCTGCCCCCGGGAGAGGCAGCTCAGCATCTGGAAGAAGCACAGGATCTGAGGTCTGCCTGGCCCCCAGCTCTTGGGCTGGTTAGAGTTGCCGTTGCTGCAACACAGGAGCATCCTGCAAGTGGCAAGTGGACGAATTTAGCGTGTCAGGCATTTTCAATGCTCTCGTTTCCTTTTATTTCTCTTTTTCAAAAGGGGTAGTTCACTGAATGGGTATCTGAGGCCAGCTTTGTACACAAATGTGGTCCATAAATTTCCAACAGGCTCTGTGAGATGAACCTGCTCTTCCTGCTAAGACCGACCTGCCTGTGTGTCCGGAATCTGGGATCTGTAGCAGCTGGTTTCACTGTTTGAGGATCATCTCTGCCATGTTTGCACCAGGAAGTTGTCCTCCTGATTTGGAAAAGGCGTTGAAGGTTGGATGCCAGGCTCTGTTTCCCCCCCACCTCCCCATAAGCCCTGTGCCACTTTGGGCCCCTTTCCTCTCCATTCCTTCAAACATTTTCATCAAATAGTGAGCTTCTGTTAGGCATCTAGTGTGCGCAGCCTGGAGTTCTTGGGTGGTGCCAATAGTTAATGTGCGCAGCTGCTAACAACCACAGGGTTGGAGGTCTGAGTTCACTCAAAGGTAACTTGGAAGAAAGTCCTGGCAATCTTCTTCCAAATAATCAGCCATCGAAATCCACCTGGAGCACACCTCTATCCTGACACACATGGGGTCACCGTGAGTTGGAATCGATGTAACGGCAATTGTGTTTCAGGTGCACACTTGAGTGCACCCCAACTTCCAGTCCAAGTTTAGTTTCTCCCAGAATTCTCTTTCAGGGCCCAGTTCTTTTTGTCCATTGCAATCATCATGATTTGTCATTAGTGGCATTTTGCTGTTTATTGGATTCATTCCTGTCTCAGAAACGTTGGCTGCTGTGCCCCCTCATGTATGTCAGCGTCTAACACAGGGACAAACACAGGTGTGCCCTCCGGGAACATCTGCGCAACAACTGAGTGGGTGGGTGTGAGGAAGAGTGGGGTGCTGTGCGTGAGGACCCGGCCAATGAGGGCGATGGATGAGGCTCGAAGCGCAGACCAGAATCAGAGCCCAAAGCTCTGAGAGGATACACCCGGCCTGTAGGGCTGGGTTCACTGTATGGACATCGAGCCCATAAAGGAGGCCCAGGAAGTGGTGCAGTATAGCTCCTCAGGGCCAGGACTCTGGTGGGGGCTGGGGTGAGCAGGAGCGCACAGGAATCGGAGGGTCTCTCAGCAGGAGGGTTTGACAGTCATAGGCCATCTGGGCAACTCAGCCCCTTCCTGACTCCACTCCGGCTGCTGACCAGCTCCTCCAGGCTCCGTGAGGTTCATCTTTGTTCCCCCAAGCACTCAGCTCAGTTAGGCTGCCCTGTGAGCCTGCTGGGCTCTCCCTGCTGCCCCTCAACCTCCCCTGGGAGTTTGTCACTGTGCGCTCCATCTATGAGCTCGGTGAGCCTCTTCTGGCAGGTTTCAAGTTATGTGTCTAAGAGTGAGCCCCTCAACCCCTCCCATATCCTCACTCCTAGGGGAGTGCTTCAGCATGGCTGCCTTTGAACCAGGGGCCCACACATCAGCTGTTGCAGGGCTCTGTGGCTGGGCGGGGCCCTGGTACCCAGGACTGAAATCATGGCAAGCTTACTGAAGGAGGAACTATAGGGAGTTCCAGCCAAAACGTGATCATGTGTGCCTCCTGCTCTCCCCAGCCCCCACTTCCCAGGGGGCAGGGGTAGACTCTGATGTTTCTCACCTGCCCCGTTTTATGTGACACAGGGCTGGGCTGGGCTGTGTGGCAGGTGATTTATACATCCTTGTCATCATCCAAGGGAACTAGCTTTCAAGTATACAGGCAGCATCAACATGATGTCCAAGTGTCGTATGTACACTTGATACAGATCTGGTACAGGCAGATGGGACAGGATGGGCTGGGTAGCCTAAATACACTGTTTGCCACCAAGCCAGCATAGTTCATCCAGACAAATGCTACGCAAGGGATTTTTCATCGCCTAAGTGCTTTGGTAGCGTAGTGGTTACGAATTGGGCTGCGAACCTTCAGGCCAACAGTTAGAAACTACCAGCGGCTCCGCGGGAGAAAGATGAGGCATTCTGCTTCCGCCTCGGAAACCCTGTACAGGGTCGCTATGGGTCGGAACCGACTCGACGGCACTTAAAAACAACAACAACAAAGTCCATCTCAGTTCATCCTGTGTTATTCACAGTGAATGGCTGGTCCCCAGTGACCCATTCAGAGGATAGGTTGAGGGTGCTAGGTTTGAACACTTGCTGGTGAACCAACCAGAAAAATAACACTTCCACGGAGTCGATTCTGACTCCTAGCGGCCTATAGGAGAGTAGAACTATGTCACAGGATTGCCGAGACTGTAATCTTTATGGGAGCAGGCGGCCACATCAGTCTCCCATGGAATGGCTGGTGGGTTTGAACCTCTGACCAAGCAGCTGAGTGCTTAACCACTTTGTCACCAAGGCTTTTCTGGTGGTGAACAAAACAAAACAAACACATTGCCTTCGAGTCCATTCTGACTCATAGCGACGCTGTGAACCCTCCAGTTTCTCCTTCAGAGTGGCTGGTGGGTTTGAGCTGCTGATTTTGCAGTTAGCAGCCCAACATGTAACCCATTATGCCACCCAGGTCAAATCTTCAACTTCTCCCCATTCACTCCTGTACCTGCAAAGTGGGCATTTTAACTCCCGCAGGAGGGCTTGGAGGATTAGGCAACACCTGAGCCAATAACGAAGCATACCTGGCTGCCCCAGAGGCTGCTCTCCCTCCACTGCTGGACCCCTTGTCCCTGTCTTGCATTCGTGTTAGCTGAGCAGAGGTTCTGGGTACATCTGGATGCTCCATCCCTTCCCGCCTTCCCGCAGTGGGCCCAGCTCTGGACTGTGTATTCTTTATGCTCAAAAAGTATTCGTGATTAACAGGAATTCAGTCAACCTTTATGGAAATAGCAAAGTACTTTGTGAACATACCCCCACCCCATTCCACGGCCCACCCCTCTACAATACTTGTCTGCTGTGTGAGCAGGGAGGAGAGCAACAGTGTAGGGGACCTGCCAGCTAAGAGACGGAGGCCTGCTGGGCTCACAGCCTTGTGTGGCAAGATGCAAGACTAACTGTGTCCTGAGATGCTCCGGCGGCGTAGTCTCCTCCTGGCCCTCATCTGCCAGTCAGTTCCTCCATTAGCCCTTCATCTCTAGGCTGGCTCTGGTGGAGCCCAGAGTCGGCAGGGGGCTCCCTGAGTCCCCCCGAGCAGTAGACTGGATGAGGAGTTAGCAATTCACAGACGCAACTCCACTCTTCAAGCCTGCAGGTTCTACCTGCAGATGTGGGGCTGGTGCGTGGAATTCAAGAGGTGCCATAAACGCTTCGTTATGTAATGGTGCTGTTGGGAAGCTGATCTCTACCACTGAAGGAGGAGGAGCTGGGACCTGAATAGTGATGTGCCTGTTCTTACATCTGCCTCTCTCACAATGGTCCAGTTTGCCATCATTCCAGACTGTGCCCTTGGAAGCAGAAATAGTTCAAAATCTAGAACGCTGGACACTGACATTTGAGGCTGGTTCCCCGGTATTTTTGTTTGTTTGTTTGTTTGTTTGTTTTAATGCAGGGAAACTTGCTTTGAAAAACACAAGTACACATACTCTCACACACCAATGGGTCCCACAGAATTCTGGTTCTCAAAGCCTCAGAGCCCGTTTTGATCTTGCCTGAAACTGGTTGTCTTTGGAGTTTGACCCTGGTGAGTTTTAGCGAACTTTCCCTTTTTCTTTTTGGCTTTAGCAAAAAGAAATGTATTCTGTCACAGTTCAAGAGGCTCGATGTGCAAATCAAAGTGCTGCTTCTAGGGGCAGGTTTCTGTCTGTCGACTCTGGAGCTAGGTCAATGTCTCCTTTCAGCTTCTGTGGAGATCTCCATGCGTCTTGGCATCAATCTTTCTCTGAATCTAGAAGTTTCTCAGAGTACAGATGGATGCTAGGTCCAAAAGGACACACTCCACTCCTGGCTCCTCTTTCTTCGTGATAGTAGGTCCAGCTCTTTATTTTTACAAAACAAAAACAGCACTGGGAATTTTTATCTCCTCTCCTCTTCCCAGTATGGACTCCTGGTGTGGCGCTGTAGGAGCAGCAATGGACTGTGAACCACAAGGTCGATGGTTCAAACCCACCAGCTGCTCCTAGGAAACCCTATACAGGGTTGCTATGAGTTGATGACACGTAGCAATACCTTCTTCCCAATAGATGGTGTTGTGGGTTCTGTGTTGGGCTGCTAGCTGAATGGTGAGCAGCTTGAACTCACCAGCTGCTACGTGGGAGAAAGATGAGGCTTCCTGCTCCCATAAAGATTTCTAGTCTCAGAAACCCTATACTGGGTCACTATGAGTTGGTCCAGTGCAGGGGGATTAGATGTTGTGGAAATGAAGTATGGAGGCAGAGAGCAGGCCCTCTAGTTCCAACCCTGGCCCTACCACTTGTTCACTAAGGGACTCCGGGAAGTCTCGTTACCTCAGTTTGCTCACCAGGAAGATGGGAATAATGGTTCCTTCACTGATTGGAGGTGTGCCATCTCCATTGAGGACTGGAGAAACAGAGGTTGTTGCTAGGACTCTGTGAGGTGGGAGAGCAGTGTGACTGCATGCGTCACTCTAGAACCAGTATCCGAGTTCAGGTCTCATCTCTGCCAATTGTTGGCTGTTTGGCTGCGGAGTAGTCACTTCACCGCCCTGGGCCTCTGCTGCAGCTCCTGTAAAGTAGAGATGCGAAGAAGAAGGCCGGCCTTGCAGTTTTGTGAGTCAGTTCATAGGAGTTGGTCAGATGGTCACATATATAAAAATACCGACCACAGGGCCTGGCACATAGAGGTGGTCACCAAGGTTGACCTCTTGTCACTGTCCCCCAAGTTGACACTGGCACCCAGGGTCCTCCATTCACTCCTCCAGGGCACAGCCCTGCCCCCAGGACCTGGTGTCGCAGGGACCAGGAGAAGCCTAAGACACATCTACTTTTGAAAGCTTCCAGTCTATTAAGTCATACAAAAATGCCCAAGTGGGTTACACACATTAGGGTGAATTGACTAAATTTACATTCAGCTACTTTAAACACAGACACACACAGATGCTCCCTGTAAGCCCTCATTGGACATCAACAACCATCTCCATGTGGGGCACTTCCCACCCTACCCTGTCCTCCCCTTGTTCTGAACAGGCCTTGAGATGGGTAGGGGGAGGTCAGGGAGTAGAAATAAGCCTGGTCCCAGCCTAGGCAGAGGGAGAGATAGGGCTGAGGAATCTGGAGACTGGCTGCCACCCCAGCCTGGGCATCTTCAATGCCGAGTGTCCTGACTGGCCACAGTGAGGAAGCAGGTGTGGGTGGGGCAATGAGAGGCAGACTTCTCCTTAAGGAGCAGCCCTTGTCCCCATGAACTTGTGCAAGTGCTGGTGGGACATACTGAGATACCTTGTAATTCAAATGAGTTTGGAAGTCTCAACTCTGTCCCGATGCTTCCTGAGACCCATTGTCAGGAAGTCAGTTCCTACAAAGTTAGTTAAGGCAAGGTTCCTGGGGTGGTGGGAAGCCACAACTCCCCAGCTGGCTTCCCCCTGGCTCCTGGGGGCCCAGGCCTGGAGTCTCCACTCCCAACAGATGCTTCTGGGGCCCAGCCTGGAAGTTCCTGGCAGATGGGATCAGGTTTGACTCCCATCTTCCTTCCAGGACCCCCACCCAGTCTCTCAATGTCTCTATCCAGCTATGACTCCCTGCCCCTGGGGGAGGGTCTTATAGGTGCAGGTGGTGCCCCTCCCTGTGGAAAATGGCTCTGATCTTTGGACCAGGTACACCTTAGATGTACATTTGACCTTCCTGCCAACTGCAGAACCTAAACTCCAGCCAAGGGCTGCTTTCCCAGGGTCCCGAGCAGGGTCCCATGGTCCAGAGAAGTTGTTGTTTAATGGGGCCATGACAGAAATGTCAGTTTGGGAAGACAGGTGGCAGGTGACCAAGTTTCGCTCTAGAACTTTACACACAACAATGAAGTTGGACATCTGATAAAGGAAGATACAGCATCAAATTCAACAAGCTTTATCAGTGTGACTTCAGAGCAGGGCCCTTGAGGGGTATGACTGCTTTTACCCTCACCACAGCAAGTCAGAAAAGGCCAGAAAGACTCAGTGCTAACACACAGGATGCAGACCTGAGCAGGAACACCTTCAGTTCCCCAGTAAGCAGACCTTTGAGCCAAGGGGTCTGAATACCCACCCAGACTTCAGTTCAGTGTGGAGGTTCTTGATTTGGAGCACAGGTAAGATTTGTGGTTTGTCAGTTGTTGTCAAGTTGGTTCTGACTCACGGCGATATCTGCACAAGAGAACAAAACCTTGCTCACTCGTGCATCATGGACACAGTAGTTGGCATGTGTGAGCTCGTTGTTACACCACTGTGTCAATCCATCTCATGGAAGGATTCCTCCCATTTTTTTGACCAAACTGGGTTCCATGCACCTTATCTACATTAGCAGCAAGCTGTCTAGTTTGTATAGTTCCACCCAGTCATTGTGTAGGAGTCACAAAGACTATGGTAAGAAAGGCTATATTTAGTAATTCACTGTTCTGAACCTTCTCTGAGAAGCTCTCTCTGACCACACAGTAAAGCAAATCCCATGTAGTGCTTCCCACATCTGTGGTCACTGAGTGTAACTCCTCTGCTCTTGGTGTGTAAAAGCCCCTTGGAGGGAGGGACCACCCTATAGTCACAACACCTAGAATTATGCCTTAGGCAGGATTGATTCTTCATAGACATTTGTTGTTCTCAAGAAAACAGTGATAATCCTCCCAAGCCAAGAATTTGTTTAGGAGACTGAATCAATAGAGAGCTACCAACGAGTTCATAACAACCCATGGTGACTTGTGTCCAACAAAACTGCTGACGTGTTTGAGTCCATTGTTTGACTATTGTGCCAACCTTTCTCACTAACAGGTTCTTTCTCTCGTCTGTGCATCTACAGGAGTATAAAAGTCCAAACCTAACCCAACTACTGTCAAGTCATGCGTGACCTGTGTGTGCTGAGTAGAATTGTGCTCCATACGGTTTTCAGTGGCTATAACCTTTTTTTAAGTTTTTATTGTGAATTGAGTGATAGTTTACATGGGAGAATATCAGTTTTACACTCATTGTTTCATTGCAAGGATTACAATCCCCTTCGTGCATCATCATTCAACAGTATTTGCTTCTTTCTAGTCCATCTGTTGTTTTGTTTTTGTTTTTGTTTGTTTTGGGCAGGGAATGTACACCAAAACACACAGGAATATATAATCATTTAAACAACCAAAGCGCACATTCTGCAAGCCTGCCTTCTAGCTGCCAGCACTCAGTCCCTCTCTTTCCATGAGTCTAGAGTCCTCAGCTGCTCCCTCTCTCCATGTCCTCATCTCTGCCTCCACCTCTGGTGTCGCTGCTTCTCTGGATAGGGTCCCACATTCCGCTCATGCTCTTCTCCCTTGATGGTCCTAGGGTCCTCTGTTTATGGAATGTAAGATTAACTGGTGGTGGTGGTGGTGGTGGTTATGTGCCATGGAGTTGGTTCTGACTCATAGTGACCCTGTACAGGGTTTCCAAGGCTGTAAATCTTTACGGGAGCAGAAAGCCTTATCTTTCTCCCGTGGAACAGCTGGAGAACTGCTGACCTTGCGGCTAGCAGCCCGATTCGTAACCACTATGCTACCAGAGCTCCTTGTAAGATTAACTACTCCCCCCTTTATTTTACAAAGCTTCTACCTTTACAGTTGTGACAATCGCAATTAGTCATGATAACAACTACTCACTACTAAATTATAAGAATCTTATCCCCATCTCTGGGGTCATGGTGTGGCGCTGTGGGTTAATGCGCCAGACCGCAAAGCCGTTTGAACTGCAAGGTCAGCAGTTCAAGCTCACCAGCTGCTCCTTGGAAACCCTATACAGGGTTGCTATGGGTCAGAACTGACTCCGTGGCACTTAACAACAACAACAACATTCCCATCTCATTTTACCAGACCTGTCTAGACAAGATGAAAACTATTCAGTGGGGATTCTACTCCACACTCTAAAACTAAACTCCCTCTTGAAAACTTGGAAGCCAGTCACTTAGTGCCTTTATAGTGTCTACACCCATCTCAGGTAGCCAATGTCTAAGTTGCCCATCCCTATCACCCCTGCATACAGAGGGGGTTAAGATGAAGACTTCTTTCCTCTCAATTGGTGTTTTGAGCTACTACATCCATAAGTGGCTACAACCTTTTAGAAACAGATTGTCAAGTCTTTCTTCTGAGCTGCTTCTGGATGAGTTCAAACCATCAACCTTTCAGTGCTTAACCATTTGCGTCACCCAGAAAAAGGATTGACTGTATCAGCCTGGAATCCACTGTTGGAGGCTCACGGGTTCCTACCAGTCCCTTTTATCTTACGTGCAACTGTACACACGTCTGAAACTCTCTGCTTGAGGACAAGCTCTGGCCCAAAGAGCTTTCTGTGGGTAGGCCAGGTGGGAAATCCAGCAGTTCATGCCAAAGGAACAGCTTTCAATTCAAGGCAAACAGAAGTTAGTAGATAAATATCCCGGCTCCCTTGCCCTTAATGTGGACCAAGGACCGGTCTGAGTTGGGATGGAGTTGCTGGCAGCAATGATGCCCACTCACTCACAGACTCTGTATGACTTCCTTCTCTTCCAAGTCTCACGATGTCACTCCCCTAACAGGGCCTGAAAACACCATCCCTTGGTTCAATCTGCTGGGAACCGAGCAGCCTTTTAGTGATGAACCCATGCTCTGCACCAGAGGTGCCCTGGCATCCCATCCTGGGGTCCTGGATGGCTGGATGTGGATAACTTAGGATGATGATGAGGTGAGTGGGTGTTCCCATTGAGCTCCAATGCTGGGGCTCAGGTTCCTGATGAAAGAAGTCCTTTGGCTCCTGTCCCCTGCCCCATGGATTAAACTGAACAAAGTGACAAAGTTGTCATTTGGGCAAGTCACATGACCCAAGGCTGCAGGACGGGTAAGATGGGAAAGAAGGTTGAGGTGAGGAAGTAAGGTGCTAGAAAGCAAAGGCACAGGAAACCAACTCTACCCCAAACCAGCTCTGTAACCAGATACAAACAGTAGCCCTGGTGGGAGCAAAGAAAGTTTGGCTGCTCCTCGCTCTCAGAGATCTTTCAAAGAGTTTTATTTTCTTGCCAGTTGGCTAAGAAGCAAAAAATGAACAATAGATTCAAGCTGAAATAATTTGCATTTATGATGAACACAAGGAATATCTACCTTGCATTTTCCTAAAAAAGAAAAATTAAACTCCGTTTTTAATTAACTGATAAACTATTAATCAAATTTTTGCAATGTTAGGTGACACATTATTCATTTAGATAGAATGACTGTGAACTTAAACTAATCAAATCTGATTTGCCCACATAGGCTTGATTGAAATACATTTTAACTAGCATATACAAAGAGAAAATCGTGGATTTCTTACCTAATCTTCAGAGTATACTGCTGAGTTAATAAGGGCAGTTTTTTTTTTTTTTTTTAAATGAGACCACCATTTCTTCATCTGCATATTAAAATCAAGAGGAACTTAATTGCAAAACACATATTCCTGAAATCTAATCATTACACTGCTTTAGGGTATTTTATTGAAGCATGTTAAATTATGGACAGAATATTAATGATGAAGCTAATCAAACCCAATTAGTCACTTCTAACAATAGTCACATAAATATACAAGTCAGGTACTAAAGTACTGTAGCTATGATGTAAAAATTGTTAAAATATTAAATGCATGGGATATATATGAAATCTGCATGTGGACTTTAAAGCCACAAATGATTGGGTAAGTCACTTTAAAGAAAACAGGTTTGTCAGTGTCCTACAATATTTGGCTAGAATGCACAAGTTTCCACATATTCAGGTAAATTCGGAACCAGGAGATTAATGAGTCTATAATCAATCAATCAGCAAATTCTAATAAGATGACTTACCATATTCATGACCTGGATTTCACTCTTGTTTCCAGAGTTCTTTCTGTCTTTTGTCTTCTGACTTTTTCAAGGCCTATTGGAAAGGAAGGTCTGGGGTCTCTGGGAAGATGGATGGCGGATGGAATTTTCTGGTTCAGAAATTTGCTGTCTGCGTTGTCCCCCTCTTGTCTCCAGGGCTTAGTGTGGGCTCTGGGGCCAAAGCTGAGTAGGACAGGGTAGGGAAGTTGTTGCTTGGTGAACTTCCTGCTTCCTTCTGGCTCTTTGGCTGCTGGGTGTCCCTGGCCACGGCCTGTGAGGAATCTTTGACAAAGACTCCAAGCCCGAAGCAGTAGGTAACATGGGACCTGGGCCTGTCACTGCAGACCTTGCGCATTTCAAGCCAGTTAGTTGCCTTGGAGCTATGTGGCACCAGATCCCAGCGCACACAGGATCATGACCTATGGGTTGGTTCACCGTTTGCCAACTCCTTTTCCAAGATGCACATTCCTGTACCCTGGCCTCTGTTTCCTACTGGAATCCCAGCTCCAGGGATTCCAGTAGTCCTGGGTAAACCTCTGTCCAAAACATCCCAGATGAAGCCACTCTGTCATCCACGCACCCATCCCATACCAGATGCTGTCAGATCATTCCACCAAATGGAGATTCCACGGAAGTTATGCTCCAAGGGGTTCTCTGGCTGGTTTTCCAGCTGTAGATCTCCAGGCCTTTCTTCCATGGTGCCTCCGGGTGGACTCAAATCTCCAATCAGCAGCTGAGCATGTTAACTGTTTGCACCACCTCAGGACGCCACACAACTCCTAAATATTTTCAAAGACAACAAACTAAGCCCACTGTTGTGAGTCGATTTTGACTCAGCGGCTTTATAGGGGAGAGTAGAACTGCCCCCGGAGTCCTGATGTGGCACTGTGGGGCAAAGCACAGGTCGATGTGAAGTGAACCACAGGGTTGGCGGTTCAAACTCAGCAACCACTCCTTGGAAACCCTATACAGGGTCACTCTGAGTCAGAACCGACTCGACGGCATTTAACAACAACAGAACTGCCACGTCTTTCTTCTAAATTGTAGTTGTTGCCGTTGTGTGCCATCGAGTCGGTTCTGACTCATAACAACCCTGTATAAGGTTTCCGAAGCAGAAATAGTATTGCTTTTTCTTGCACAGATAGTGGCAACCCTGTTTTCCTCTGAAGAATCACTCTTCCCCACCTTGCAATTTCTAAGGATTGAAGGAGTGGCTCTACTCTGTGGAAGCGTAAGCGGGCATGTGATCCAGGCCTGACCAATCAGCGCATTCTATATCCTGCGATTGGCTCACCGGTGGACACGTGACTAGAATGTACTCCTGTGGCTTGTGCTGGACTGATAAGGACAGTGGAGCCCTTGGGTGGTACACTCAGCTAAGTAAGCTTATCTGCTAACAGAAAACTTGGAGGTTAAAGTTCACCCAGAGGCACATTCACAACAGACTCAACAGCAATTGGAAGTATAAGCAAAGAGAAGCCCTTTTCCCAGCGGGTATCCTGGGAGGAGAAGTCAGAGCTACAGCCTGAGAGAGCCTGCCGGAGACCGAGACTCCCATAGAGGAGACCGAGTCTCCGGACAATGCCCGAGCTACTGAATCCAGCTGTACCTGGGCCTTTCTTTTCTTTTTGAGCTGTGTTTTCTGTCACTTGCAACCAAGAGTCATGGCTAATAGAAGAGAGCGTAGAGACATGATCTAGGGGAGACCAGACTCTAGGAGCTCCAACAATCTGACAGTGGGACAGTGTGGGGTGTCAACAGCAGGACACAGCCTTCAGTTCCCACAGCTAGGTCATTGGGAGACCGAGGAAACGTGAGAGAAATTGAATCTGCTATTGAAGGATCTACAGGGCTTGTGTTGCCACCCTGTACGTCAGTGAGTGTTTGGGGTCAGTGAGTGTTTGCGAGTGGAGTAAATGTGCCCATCCTGTAGGGGAGAGGGTGGGGCATGGAGTGGACATGAGTGAGTATGGTCCATGGGGGTCCATGGCCCAGTTTGTGACTGGGTGACTTGTGATAGCAACTTTATGAGCCAAACATGGACCAATAACACAAGCTCTTTGTTCTGACAGTCTGGCAAGCATTCCCTTCTCACCTGGCATTCTAGGCTCTCCACGATCTCTGCAGCTTTCATTCCACTGCTCAAGCTGCAACCCTCAATTTAGTCCCCTACTACCCTTTCACACCCTCTAGAATGCTCCATCCCTTTCCTATTTCTTTTGTGAGGCCCAGCTCCTTGCTACTTTAGTGAAATTGGACTGGATGCCTTCAAGGTCAGCTGAATCTTTGACATCTTGACTGGCTCTGTTGTGTGAAAGGAAACTGATGCCGAGGCTGTGTCTACACTTGTAGCAGCAGAGACAAAAACCTACATTGCCGATGCAGAGTTAAGCACAAGATTTGAGCAGAAGCTGACAACATCAGCCAGAGGTGAGCAGACAAATTTGCAGCAGAAACATTGGAGCCCTCAGAGGACATGGGAGTGATTTTGAAGTCATTTCACTTCTAATTACTTGGGAGAGGGGATGTATTAGCACATGGAACTGATGAAGAGCTGCCTCCTCAAAGTAAAGTTGTGAATGCGAATGGAGCAAATCTTTTGGAACCTTAATTTGCTGATAGGTCACAACTCAAAATGAGAAGAAACAGCTAAAAATTGAATAAGTAGGGTGACAGGATACAACTCTGACATGCACTTTTCATAATTTTAAACCATTCAGTAGCCTCTTGTTCTGCTCTAACGACTATACAGGTTTCACATGAGCACATTTAAATGTTTGGAATTTTCACTCTTCTAAATGTTACACCCTCGGAAACCCTGTACAGGGTCGCTATGGGTCGGAACCGACTCGATGGCACTTAACAACAAAAACAAATATTACCTATAGTTTTTTTATGATCCACACAGTCGAAGTCTTTGCACAATTCAGTCCATAATACTCCCTATTGCCAAAACTTACGTTCCCACCAAAGTGTTAAAGTTCTAGTTTCCCCACATCACTTCAATACTTGATATTCTCAGACCTGAAATTTTTCTTACTTGCTCCATTCACGTCATCACAGGCAACTATACTTTGAGGAGACAGCTCTTCCCCAGTCCCATTTGGAGAGACTTCCAACCTGAGGGACTCATCTTCTGGCACTATATTTGACAATATTCTAGTGTTCTTCATCATATTTCAATAGTCAATGATCTGACAGTGTTCCACTGCTATTCATAAGGTTGTCAGTGACTATTCGGAAGTAGTCCGACTCTCCTCCTTCATAGTCTGGCTTCCTCTAGAAGCTCAGCTGAATCCTGTCCACTGTGGGTAATCCCGCTAGGATTTAAAATACCTGTGGCCTAGCTTTCAGCATCACAGAACCTCACAAGCCATCACAGCACAACAGACTGACAGATGGGTGGTGGATTAGGGAAGCTAATAGGTTATAATTCACGGTCAGCCTCTCCTCAGCTGCCCCCACAGGCAGGCCTCTCTCCACCCTGGCAATGTTAGAAAGTTCTTTTAGGGCTGTTGATAAATGCCAATGAAGTGCCTGGAGGCACCCACTCAGGAAGCCACCTCTCTGTCTTGTGCTCTGACTCTTGATTTTGCTGCTGCTGTTCCTTTGCCACCCCTCTAGTGTCATAGCTTCTGTCCCTGAATCAAGGAGGTTCCAAGTGCAGGGACCTCGGGGCCCAAACGACACGCTCTACTCCTGTCTCTTGTTTGATGGTAGTGAAATCCCCCACCATGCTTCTGAGATGGCTCATTTTATACCCATCAGGGATGGCAAAATTGACCAATCACCCACCATAATCCTTGTTAACAATCCTCACAACTGATTTATATACTCCATCAGCATCTTCCCCCACCTTGTTTTATCCAGATCCATCGGGGCAAAGTCGTTTGGTGGGAGTTCACAAAGACTATGGCTAGAAGAGACATTAAATAATTCACTGTACTATAATCAGTGAGGTGTTCTGGTGTGGCGCTATAGGATAATCATTAGACTGTAGAGTCAGTTTGAATCGCAAGGTCGGCAGTTCAAACCCACCAGTCACTTCTTGGAAACCCTATTTGGTTGGTTGGTTATGTGCCGTGGAGTCGGTTCCAACTCACAGCGACCCTGTACAGGGTCTCCGAGGCCGTAAATCTTTACGGGAGCAGAAAGCCTCATCTTTCTCCCGTGGAACCGCTGGTAGTTTTGAACTGCTGACCATGAGGTTCGCAGCCTGATCGTAACCTCTACGACCCTATACAGGGTTGTAATGAGTTGGAACTAACTTGACAGTACTTAACAACAATAGTCAGACTCTACTCTGTTGTTATCCACTGAAGGGGAGAAGCTGAGGGAGGTAAGAAAAGAGAAGGGTCCACCTTTAGAACTCAGTTATCACTAATAGAGCACCAGACTTTTCTTCCTCGTCTAAGTCTGAAAGCTCTGCTGAAATGTGTTCACTATGGAGGACATGGCTGATATTTAAAATACCAGTGGAGTAACTTCAAGAATTGTCATAATCAGGGCTAATCCATGAGGCTTACACAGTGCAACCCGTATATTATAGCGGGGGAGGGGAGCATTCAGTCTTTGGGCCATATGTTGTTGTTAAATGCTGTTGAATTGGTCCTGACTCTCAGTGACTCTGTATAGGATTTCCAAGGAGTGGCTGATGAGTTTGAACTGCCAACCTTGTGATGCAAATCGACCTTGCTTTAGCCCACAGGGCCAAACTAGGACTCCGTGGCTCTGCCAAGGCAACCACAATTCCAGCCATCATACTAGGGATGAGTTAATTAAATGAGCAAATATAGCAGGCTCATTTTTAAGTTGATAATTTTGTGTGACCCATGAATGATGTTATAAATATCCAAATAGCTCTTGGCAGAAAGAAGGTTCCTCACCCATGTCTTGGAGTCCTGGTGTGGCACTGTTGGTTAATACATTGGACTGTAAAGTTGGCTTGAACCGTAAAGGCCGGTGGTTCAAGTTCACCAGTTGCTCCTCAGAAATCCTGTACAGGGTCGCTATGAGTCAGAGGCCAACTCGACGGCACTTGGTAAGTAGTAACCCCATCTTATAGCCTTGTAAGGTACAGAACTGTAGCACAGCCTGTCTTCTTCCTGCAAGTACTAGATCTGGGACTCTGGTCTCATTTTGTGAAGAAGAGGGCCTGCATTGAAGATTGTTGTTGTTGTTAAGTGCCGGCGAGTCGGTTCCGACCCATAGCGACCCTGTACAGGGTTTCTGAGGCTGTAAATCTTTACGGGAGCAGAAAGCCTCATCTTTCTCCCGCAGAACAGCTGGTAGTTTTGAACTGCTGACCTTGAGGTTCACAGCCCGATTTGTAACCACTACACTACCAGAGCATTGAAGTTACCAGGCTTCTATATCAAGTCAAGGGGAGCTTCTTCTAGTGCTGAAGTGGTACTCCATTGCCCCAGGCTTTACTGCAGGGGAATCTACAGCATCCTGAAGAAGGCTTATTTTCTTGCCTGGAGACTGAAGGGGAGAAGCTGAGGGAGGTAAGAAAAGAGAAGGGTCCACCTTTAGAACTCAGTTATCTGGGTCGAGAGCCCGTTTGCAGCAGAATTTGCCCCACAATGTTTCCTGCCTCACATTTGGCAGATGTTCCTTCACTCTAAATGCAGCCGAGGCATCTGCCCTTTCCCACCGGGGCCTTTGGCAGATTCTAGAAGGGGAAGCAGGTCCCAGGGTCAGGTGAAGCTGACAGCACCAAAAGGTCACATCTTGTGGCTGGAGACACACCTGGATGGTTGATTAATATCTACCTGGACTCCCCCAGCAGCCCAGCCTTATCTGCTTTACAAGACCCCCTAGACCCCAAAAGCTGAGCAACTCTGCTTCACTTAATATAAGAGACAAAATTTGCGGGGAAAGCTCTGAATTGAGGTGACAGAATTTTCCTGGAAGCTCTAAATCGATTTCTCTGGAAATGTCTTGAAGCTCATTTGCTACCCTTAGCAGCACCATCATGTACCAAATCACAACAACCCCCCCCCCTTTAAATATACATTCTGAAGAGTTTGTATACTTGTGTAACCAGTTTTTAAATCTTCCAAAATACGTAGTTTTGGTGGATTTTCCTCTGATTAATTGGAACCATGAATATTCACAGTGATCAGCATCAGGGAAGTCTGGCATTTGCTGGTCAGATGTTAATAGGAACCTCTGCCGCGCTGGGGGCTGGAACACGGAAGCGATAGCCATGACTTAGTGACGCTTGTTCTCCACTTGGGGCCGCAGATCTTTCAGTTATCAAAATCACTAAACCAGAGATCAAAATAAAATGTACTCAGAACCAGGCTTTTCATCATATCACAAACTGTTAATCAAGATTTTCAGAACTAATGAAGCACAGTTAATCACGTTGCCACTCACTAAGAGTATCATAATTAATATATTTGAGTGAGAGCAAAAATGCCGTGTTGTTAATAAATAAGTTACTTTAAATATTGTTTATTTTTATCTCTATCTTATCCTTTTAATGTGGGAGAAAGATGAGGGCTTTCGGCTCCTGCACAGATTTACAGCCTTGTAAACCCTATTCTTGTTGCTAAGTGCCTTTGAGTCGGGTCCTATTGATAGCCATCCTGTATGAGGTTTCCAAGGAGCGGCTGGTGGGCATGACCCCCGACCCTGTGGTTCAAACCAGCCTTAAAGTCCAGTGCATTAACCCACAGCACCACACCAGGGTCAATATGAGTTGGAAGTGACTCGACAGTGTTTAACATCCATTTAAGAAATCTGTTTTGTGTATGTTTTACCATAAACTTAATGAAATGATACCATAATACACATGTGTACTTTTGCTTGAGATCTCATCAAAGCAGACCCTGAGATAACTTGGGTTGTTGTTAAGTGCCATGGATTTAGTTCCGACTCATAGTGATCCTGTATAGGGTTTCCAAGGAACAGATGCTGGGTATGAAATGCTGACTTTTCAGTTAGCATCCCAGTGTTTAACCTACAGCACCACACCAGGACCCTAAGGACTTGGGTGGTTGTTGTTAAGTGCCATCAAGTCGGTTCCAACTGACTTGGATAGGTTTTCCTAGGAGTGGCTGGTGAGCTTGAACTTCTGACCTTGTGGTTTAAGCAGACTTTTCAGTCCAGTGCATTAACCCACAGTGCCATACTAGGACTCCAAGGACTTGGGTACAAGTCATTTGTTTGGGAGGTAATTTCAGGAAGAACGAGGAAGGGAGTGGGGCAGTGGGATGGAAAATGATGCATTAATGATGGACTTGCCTCATGCCCATAGGGCCCTCTGAGAGATCATTTAGAATGCATTCAAAATTGTCCCCTCAAGAGATGGTAAAGAAGGACTTCTGTCCTTCATTGGTTGACAGTTCTTCATTGTCCTTCATTGGATGAGATGTTGCTTCACCAACACTTTCAGGCTACCCTTACAGGCTGGGTAGGCAAGCTTCCATAGTCCTGGAAGAAGCCTTAAGTGTAGGAAGCAGAGAGAAGCCAAGGCTGGGGGTGGGAAGTGCTCAGCTTTTCTGGGAACTGTCCACTACAGCTGTAGGTGAACTCAAAAGCGGGC
The DNA here is from genome assembly GCF_000296735.1 of Chrysochloris asiatica. Classification (NCBI taxonomy): domain Eukaryota; kingdom Metazoa; phylum Chordata; class Mammalia; order Afrosoricida; family Chrysochloridae; genus Chrysochloris; species Chrysochloris asiatica. Next base: position 2,748,230 of record NW_006408622.1, read on the forward strand.
TAAGGAGATATGGGATGGACCATCTACGGAATTTGCTAAAAAAGGCGTATACTTGTAATTTTTTTTTTTTTTACAGAAAAGGGTGTGTGATAAGAAAAAAATGAAAATCACACAGCTCAGAAAGTGTTGATGAAATAAATGGTAACTAGGAATAATTGATGTTAGAGCCCAAGCTTCCATCCTTGTTAATACCCACCCCTCCTGATTACCATCCTCTCCTCTTTGCCCTGGCATCCATCCCAGATTATTGTATGGGTGAACATTATAAAATCCTTAAGAACCACGTAGTAATCATACTGCTTAGATTGTCTCAGAGCATAGAAAAATATCTACTATGCCCCTGAGTGGAAAGACTTACTATTGAAATTATGATCATTTCCCTTGGATTAGTCTTTAAAGTTAACATAATTCCAATCAAAGAGCAGAGAAACTCATTCTGTCAGAAAATTTCTGCTTTTCTTTTAAAAACTCTTAAAAGGCACCCTTCAATGCTTTTGAATATTATTTTTTAATCAATTGAGGTATAATTTACATAGAAAAAATGGCATCCTTATAAAGAGTACAATTTGATTCAGTTAGCAGCTGAAATACCACCACATTTGAGATACAGAACATTTCCTCCTTTTCCCTTGTACCTTTTTGCAGTTCATCTCCACCTGTGTCCCTTTCCCCAGGCAATCACTGATCTGCTTTCTGATACTAAAGATTAGTTGACATTTTGCAGATTTTATATAAGTGGAATTATGCACTATGCCTTCTTTTGCGTCTAACTTCTTTTGTTCAGCACAATTATTTTGAGATTTAGCCATGCCATTTGTTTCATTTATTGCCAAGTGGTTTTCATTGTATGTCCATCCCACATTTTGTTTATCACTTCACCTTTTGTTTAGTCATTTATGTTGTTTACAATATTTGACTGATATGAATAAACAATGAACATTCGTGTATGACTCTGTGGACATAGAAGAGTTTTCTATTGCTACTGTAACAACTGGTTGCACATTACCATCCATTCTCTCAATTTGGTCAAAAGTGTGAGTATAGTGTAGCTCAACAGGGTCCTCTACTTCGAGTCTCAAGACTGAGTGAGGTCAAGGTGTCAGACATCCTCTTCCAGGAGAAGCCATTCCAAGGTCTTTCAAGTTGTTGGTCTAATTCATTTCTTTGTGCTGTAGGACTGAGGTTCTGTTTTCTTGCTGAGAGTTTGTAAAGGCTGCCCCAGTCTTTGCATGAGGTCCCCTACATGTCAAAGTACTAGAGGCTCTTCAAATCCTTCTCTTACTTTGCACTCTTGGACCTCTCTTACTGTATCTCTATCCTCAGCTGGAGAAAGTTCTCTGCTTTTCGGGACTCTTGTGATTAAATTTGTCCCACTAAGCATTCTGTATAATTTTCCTTAATTACATTTGCAAAAACCCTTCTGTTTTATTCACTGGTTCCAAGGATTAGGGTATGGGCATCTTTGGAGGCCAATCTGACTACTACAGAATGGATGCTTCAATTTCTCTTGGATAGATACCTAGATCTACTGCAAAAGATCTCTTTAAAGTGTTAAAAAAGCAAAGATGTCACTTTGAAGATTAAAATGCACCTAACCCAAGACATGCAATTTTCAATTACCTCATATGCATTTGAAAACTGAACAATGAATTGTTGTTGTTAGGTG
>NW_006408622.1:2754520-2756207 GCF_000296735.1 Chrysochloris asiatica
AGAAGGAAGAGAATGAGTGGAGTGTGAGATCCCTACCTAGAAAAATGACAATGATGACAGAGGTGACAGCCAAGGCGACCTCAGAGGCAGTGACGTGGGTTCTAGACCCATACACTGAGGCAGAGGCCAAGGGCTACTTGAATTAGAGGCCTAAGACAAGAGTGAGGCAGTATGGCATTCAAGAGACGTCCCTGACTAGACAACGACTGCATCCTGAGTTGGTTGTACCCTGTTTACTTCCGTAATAAACCTCATAATTATGAGTTCTGTGTGGCCATTGCAATGCATTATCAAGTCCAGAAGTGAAGCAGAGAGTCTGTGGGAGGGATGGTCGGTGTCAGAATAGGGTAAAGAAGATTGTAGGGTGGAAGCATGTCTGACCTTCCCTTATAGTAATCAGCGTTAGGCTGATTTTGAGTTTGATTCTCTTTCCTTCTTATGAAGCTAGGGGAAGTCAAATATGGTCTCCACTTGGTTAAGCAATGACCTTTTGCTTTCTTCATGAATGATGTTCTTGATGTCATCCCACAACTCTGTGGTTTTTCGGTCATGAATGTCTAATGCTTTGAATCTGTTTTGGAGATGGTTTCTAAATTCAAGTGAGATATATTCAAGGTCATATTTTGGCTCTCATGAACTTATAACCCTTTCAATGTCTTATCCCTTTCTGAGATCTTAGTATTAATCTTCTGAATTTCTATTCACAGGTTTCATATTGTTTCAAAATTTGCATTTATTTTGTTTTTCTGACTTATTCTAAAGTTTTTATTGTGTTCTCTTTGCTTTCCCTAATCTTTCATCGATCCTTTGAAGATAGATAATTATTATTTTTTGAATTCTTTTTCAGTTAGTTCTTTTCTTATCTAGAAATGTTTCCTGACTCTGCATCTTGGTCATTTGTTTGACTCATATGCTCTTGTTTCTTTGTGTGAGCTAAAATTATCTGTTGTGTCCATGGTATTGTAGAATTATCATACTTTAAAAACAAACAGTGCAATTGTTGGGCCTGCAAGAGAGAAATCTCTGGTGGCCTCCAGCAATTCAAGGAGCTCGTGAGATGGTTGTGGAAGGGATGTGACAGCAGAGTTCCTGGCGCTAGATGGAGTTCCTATTGGCCTTGCTGTTATCTATGTGCAGGGTAGTCAATTTAGAAGTAGTTTGTAGGGGCTCTTGATGAACCTGGCTTCAGTGTCTGTTAGGACTGCAGGGAAGTAGTAACTGGTTAAATGCTGGTCAGGTGGCTCTGTGGGGTTTGTAGTTCCAGAGCCAAACCCTCCTGAATTCAGGCATCAAAGTGGCACACCAAAGCGCTACAGCCAAACCCCTCCCCCCCCCATGCTGGCTTGGTTTCTAACTTTGAAGCTCCAAACTCCCAGGAAGCAGGGTGTGTGCTGGAGTGTGGGAGTTGGCCACACCTCTGGTCACCAGGGGAGTGTGGGGAAAAAGAAGAAATTGTACATTTTCCGTTGCCTATACATATCTGCTCTGCCAGGCCTCCCTTCCCTGCCCAAGATGCTCACAAGATGGAGGAGCTTCGTCCAGCTGCTCACCAGTCAGTCTTCCTCCCTTGCACTCCATCCACCATGCACTAGTTCAGGGTGCCAGAATTTTCATCTGTGTCTATTTTATTTTGTCTCTTGTAGCTTTTTTGTGAAGGGTCCTTGTATTACATCTGCCTAGTCCACCA
>NW_006408622.1:2757842-2762421 GCF_000296735.1 Chrysochloris asiatica
GCACACCTTTTGCCTCATTTTTCTCCCGTAGAATGGCTGCTAGTTTCGAGCTGCTGACCTTGAAGTTCGCAGCGCAACTATACATCTACAGTAATCTGAACATAGTAATTTTGTTCAATAAAGAAAGTGATTAGATGGCTTTTTATGTTTTGTATTTTTAAATTTTTCTGTAGGGAATAACAACTTTTATAAGAGACTGGGGATATAAAGAACAAGCAATGTTATTTTAAGCAAATCTTGATTTGGTGCATACAATCCCATGAATCTCTGCTATGCATTGTAAACATTTTCTCCCAGTTAGTGGCCTCTTTTTTTCCTAGAATGACTTTCGAAGAGCAAAAGGTTTTGATTTTGATTAAGTCCAGATTATAATTTTTAAAAAATGGTCTGGCTTTTTGTGTCATATCTAAGAAAGATTTGCCTACCATAAGATTACAAGGATTTTCTCTTAGAATTTCTATAGTTTAAAAATCTACATTTAGACTATGATCCAGTTCATGTTCTTTTTGTATGTGGTGTGAGTTAAGAGTTGATGTTCGCTTTCTTTTTCTTATGGCTATCCAGTTGTTCCATTTACTTAAAACACTGTCATTTTCCTTCACTGAATTACAATGGCATCTTAGTCAAAAATCAATTGAAAATCTATGTGTGGGTTTATTTCTGGGCTTTATATTCTGCTACATTGTTTATACTATTGTCAGTGCCTGTCTGTATTGATTACTGTGGGTTATGGTATGTCTTGAAATCAGGTAGAGTAACTCCTCCAGTTTTGTTCATCTTTTTAAAAAATTGCTTTGGCTATTACATGCCATTTATATTTCCATATATGTTTTAGAAATAGCTTGTCAATTTCTACCCAAAAAAAAAAAAAATCCAATTGAAATTTTTATTAGGATGGCCTTGATTCTATAGATAAATTTGGGGAGAACTGACATTTTAACAACATTGCAGCTTCCAGTCTATAAATATGGTATATCTCTCAAATTAATTAGGTCTTTAGTTCCTCTAAACATTATTCTGCATGCTCTGCTGAAGAGAGTTTGCATTTCTTTTGTTAAATTTATTCCATAGTATTTTATGTTTATTGATGTCAGTGTAAATGATATTTAAATTTTTTTGGTTTTGAATTGCTTCCTGCTAGTATCTCAAAATACAATTGATTTTTATATTTTCCTTGTGTCTTTTGATGTTGCTAAATTCGCTTGTGAGTTCTAACAGTTTTTGTGCAGATAGTTTAAGTTTATAATATAAATGATAATATAATTTCAAGAGGCAGTCTTAGTTATCCTTAATGATTTTTTGTGCATCTTATTTTATCTCTTGCTTTACTTTACTTTGAAATTTTATGGTATTTATTATAGTATTTTATTTTTATTTATGTCTGCAAGGTGTGGAATCACTTTACAGAAGGCCTTGGGGCCTTTGATCTTAGTTTTTTTTCCAGCCAGAGCAACCCCTGAGGCTAATACATAGGGGCTGGTTAGACCAAGAAGGACCGCTTGGAGCTTGGTGCTGACTAACCCTCATGAGGTATTGGCCATGTGGTGAGGCCAACAGAGTCTTGAGCATGGAGTCTACAAGAGCTCCCTGGTTGGTGACTATGCACCATGTTTCGCTCTCTTGTAGGACATGGAAACTTCATGCTGTGACCCCAATCTAAGCATCTTCATTGGTACCCTTTTTTGGTTGTAATGAATGTGTAGCTGTGAATCTGGCTTTCCTCTGTGAAGTTTGTGAGTCATTCTAATGAATGAACAAACCCAGACAGCTGCAGGCGCTAGCAGCTTTCTAGCTGGCACTCTGAAAGAAGGTGTCTTTCTAACATGAGCTCAGGGTGGCTGGGACTGAGAGTAAGGGCACTGGAAGAGTGTCTGGTGATAAGACTGGAGAAGTAGGAAAGTGACGACTGGGTCCATTTACACATATTGGGAATTGGATTCATATTGATCTTCACCATAAAGTTGACAATAAAGATGTGTGCCCACTGTGCCCCTTGTTTAGAGCATTGTCTTATTGCAACAGCTAGAGCTTCTGGTGTAACATCTAGTCTTCCACTATATGGTAGGAGCAAGCATCTCCTACTTGCTCTCAATGTTAAGGAAAAACATTCACTATTTCATGATTAAGGATAGTTTCTCTGTAGATTTGTTTTGAAGATGACTTTTTATTGTGAATTATGTGATAGTTTACATAGGAGAACATTAGCTTTATTTACATTCATCCTATCATATATTGTTTCATTGCCTTGAAGATGACTTTGATGAAATTGAGACAGTTCCTTCATGTTCCTAGTTTGTTGAGAGTTTTCCTCATGAATACTGCTGTCTGTTGTTAGATGCTGTCTAGTCCGTCAGTTCTGACGCAGAAAGAAACACTCCTAGTCCTCGCCATCCTCACAGTCGCTGCTGTTGTTAATCTGTCTCCTTGAGGATTTTCCTCCTTTTCACTAACCTTCTACTTTACCAAGCATGATGTGCTTCTCCAAGGACAGTTTCCTCCTGACAACACGTCCAAAGTTTGGGAGATGAAGTCTTGCCCTTAACAACTCAACGTGCTGCAAAGACAGGAAATAAAGGCGAATTTCTCAGAAACTGCAAATATTTCCATCAGGCTAGAGCCCAGTGCCATCAGGTTGAGGCTTATGATGGAGTGGTGTGTCCTGTGGACATTTATCAGCAGTCCTAAAAGAGCTTGGTAACATTAGCAGAGCAAAGAGACAGGCCTGCCTGTGGGTGCAACTGAGGAAAGGCTGTCCTGACTGGAATAACTGGGCCCTGAACATTTCTGACCCTGAATCGTAACCTGTTAGCTTCCTCCTGGTGTGGCACTATAGGATAAGCACTGGACCGCCACCCATACGTTCAGCAGTTCAATCCCAGCAGCCGCTCCTCGGAAACCTTATAGAGAGTTGCTATGAGTTGGAACCAACTTGATGGCACTTAACTACAACAACATCTTTGCTAATTATAGGAGTCCTGGTGTGATGCTGTAAGATAAGCACTGGACCGTTAACTGCAAGCAGTTCAAACCCACCAATCGCTCCTTGGAAAACCATATGCAGGGTTGCTATGAATCAGAAACCAACTCAACAGCACTTAACAACAACAACACACAGTTGAATGCCTTTGTCAAATGCTTATTCTACATTTATTGAAGTGATTATATAGTGCTTTGTTCTCTTAAGATGGTGAATTACATTGGTTGACTTTTAAATACAAAATTAAATGTCTTTGTCATATTTTGGCATTATATTTTGGTGGTTTTAGGAAATGAGTTGAAATATTTGCTCCGCCTCTCTTTTGTGAAAGAGTTGTTTAAGATTGGCATTCTTTGAAAGATTAATAGAATTCATCAGTGAACCATGTGGGCCTGAGTTTTTTTGTTGTTGGAAAATTTTAAAGTAAAAATTCAATGTCATTAATAGATACAAAGGAATATTCAGATTTTGTTGCATCTTGTGTCAATTTTGGCAAGTTACATTTTAAAAGAAGTTGTCCATTTCATCAAAGTTTTAAAATATGTTGGCATAAAGGTATTCATAATATTCTCTTATTACTTTTATAATGTCTATAGGATCACTGGACTCCTGGTGTGGTGCTGTAGGATCAGCACTGGACTGTAAACCACAGGGTAGGCAGTTCAAACCCACCACCTGATCCTTGGAAACCCTGTGCAGGGTCGCTGTGACTCAGAACTAACTCAATAGCGCTTAACACAAACCACAAAAACAAGATCAATAGTGGCAATCTGTCTTTCATTTTTGATACTGATAATGTTTTGTTTTGTTATCTTTTTGTGTTAATCAGTCTGGCTGATCTTTCTAAAGAACCAAAGTAAATACCTGTGGAGCAGACATGAGCCCAGTGCACAGTGAGGAGCCAAGCTTGGCTGATCCTGTAGCTTGAAGTAGACTCACCCAGCGAAGCATTGCCCAGACCAGCCAACCAAAGTCAATCCAAAGCTACAGGTCTGAGAGGCAATGATTGCTGTTTCAGTAGCTGAGTTTGGAGTAGTTTATTAAACAACCATAGCTAACTGATTCAGTGTGTAGGAACTTGATTTTATTTAACCAGTTCCCTAATCGTGGACATTTAGAAAAATGAACTATTCCAAATAAAGTTTAGTTCATTTTAAAAAAGCATACTTACATTGTTGTTGTTAAGTGTCATTGAGTCAGTTCCAAACCATAGCGACTCTGTATAGGGTTTCCAAGGAGTGGCTAGTGAATTTGAACCCCCAACCTTGTGGTTCAAACTGGCCTTGTGGTTCAGTGCATTGTCCTACAGCACCACAGCAAGGATACTGCAAATCAAAACAACAATGAGATATCATCTCACCCTAGTATTAATAGCAAAGTTCTAAAAAACAGAAAACAACCAATACTGGTGAGGATGTGGAGAGACTGGGTCCCTTCTACATTGCTGGTGGGGCTGTAAAATGGTGCAACCACTGTGGCTAATGGTATGGCGCTTCCTCAAAAAGTTGGAGATAGAAATACTGTATGCCCAAGCAATGCCTCTGCATGGTATATAGCCTCAAGAAATAAGATCCATAACACAAGTAGGTAGTGGTTATAAAT
>NW_006408622.1:2763486-2765437 GCF_000296735.1 Chrysochloris asiatica
CTGCATCCTACTTTATTGAGTAGCAACTGGGTTCTTTAAAGTTCATGAGTGGCCATCTAAGGACCTGGTCTGTCCATATGTGGAAGAAAACAGAGTAATGAAAATTGAAGATGTTTGGAATCCATGAGTCCAGTGTACTAATGGGCCACATGAACATCAGTCTCCACAACTCTGAGACCAGAAGAACTAGGTGTTGCCCGGCTACCGTTACCAATTGCTACAAAAGGTATCACATCAGAAGGACCTGGAAAAAGTGGGAGACAGTATGGAACAAAACACAAAACTATAAAAGAGACTGACCTTACTGGTCAGAAGGAGACTGGAGGAACTCAAGATGATTACCCTTGGCCACTTTTCAGGTCTGGAACTGAACTCACTCTCATGGCCCAATTTCCAGACACGTAGTAGATTTGTATATAGGAGGGACAACAACACTAGTAAGGTGTGCTCACCATGGAATGGTTAACCATTCACAATCAAAAGGGCAACACTTAGCTGGGGACAACGTTCAACGTTCAGAGGGGTTGGGAAAGAGGGTGGAATGGAAATAGAACCCCAGGGAAGAAACAGGATAACTATTGTTGCTTGGAGAGGATTGCAATCATTGAGATGAAATTAAGTGTGTGAATTGTTGACTGTAAAACTGATCTGCTCTGTAAACCTTCAATCAATTCACAATAAAAAGTTTCAAACAGAAAAATTAATTAATTAAAAAAATAATTTAAAAGCATATCTATAAGATCTATTTTCAGAAGAATTTTGGAGTCAAAGGGTTTGCACATTTAAAAATTTAAAATGCACTCCTAAATTATGCTTCCCAAAGCTACGCTGATTTACATTCCCACCAGCAGTTTAGAAGCATCTATTTTTCCTCACACTCTCCAACAGTGAATCTTAAAATCTTTTCATTTTCATCAATCTAATAAATGAAAAATAATATCTACTTAAATATGCATTTCCTTGAACATTAGAGAGGTTGAATAATTTTCCATATATTCATTGGCCGTTGGTATTCCTTCTTCTCTGAACTGCCTCTATATATTCTTCATCCACATTAATAATTTTGTCTTTTCCTGATTATTTGTAGAAGATTCTTATATATCCTGCCTGTTAATCTATTGTCTGTTGAATACAAGGATAAGTCCAAACATATTGTTACAGAATCATAGACACCTTTAGTAAACAAAAATATCAAAATGTGAAATAACTTGTTTCTTGACATATCCTCTGTCTAGATCTACACACATATGACGAAGATGTTTTCCTGTCTCTAAACCTTCCTGCAAGGAGTCTGTGACCTTGTCAAAATGACAGTTTTGGCATCCTCAAGGGCCTCAAATCTTGTTCCTTTTAAATGTGCTTTTATTTTGGGAAACAAAAAGAAGTCTAAAGGGGCAAAATTAGGGTTAGAGGGTAGATAGGGTAAGGTTTCCCAATGAAATTCTTAAAGGGGGAGTCTTGCTACCCTTGAAGAATGAGCAGCTGTATTGTTATGATACAAAAACAATTCCATGGCACAACTTTCCTGACCTTTTTCTCACCAGTACAGTTTTCCATTTTCTTTCAATTTCTTAATAATGAGCCCCAAGATCATCCTGTGTCTTTCAAGAAATATATCAACATCACCCTATACAAATCTCTGGAAACAGTTGCTGTGATCTTCTGGGCTGACCTCTTTGCCTTTAATTTAAGTGACCTCAGAATCCACTGTGTTGATTAGCTTTTACTTTCTGGATTGTATTGGTAAATTCAAGACTCATCCCTGGTTACAATTTGTCTAATACAATCATCTTCAGTAGCTTCATTAGCTCTTTGAGCTAATGGACTTTCGCACAGTGCTTTTGGCACCCATTAAGCCCTCCTGAATTTAGAGATCATCTGAAGAACAGATTTGATGAATTAAACACTAAAGACCGAAGACCAGAAGAGTTGTGGGATGACATCAAGAATA
>NW_006408622.1:2767416-2769811 GCF_000296735.1 Chrysochloris asiatica
ATCAGGACAAGATGTTAAAACTGAAAATGCCAAACCATTGGAGGGCCCAACTTCAGAAGTTGTCACTTTAGTGATAAATTTACAGTCTTCTTCCACCAGTTTCTGGTCTTTAGCTACAGTCTCTAAATTTGCCAAGGTTGATGGTCTTCCCTCCCTTGGCTCATCTTTGAAGTCTTCCTGACCTATCTTAAAATGCATGATCTATCTGAAACTGATGTGTTATGTGGGATACCAATTCCATATACTTGTTGCAAAGCTTTAATGATTTGGAAAGATGTAAACTTGAATTTTGATTTACAAGAATTGATACTAACCCTTATCTCAAAATATTTTTCCATGGCTCAGAAAATATATTTTTTGGGGGAGATTGTGAGGATGGGTAAGAGTGAGGATTAGGATTGGGACTGTGGTGATGTCTAGGCTAGGCCTAGGATGCCATTTATTGTTAGGGCTATAGTTAGGAAAGGTTAGTGTTATGGGTAAGTGTTAAGCTAGGGTTAGGAATAAGACTTGGTCTAGTTTTTAGGGTTACATTTAGGGTTGTTTACTTATTTCTTTTTCTCAAAATCTGTTTGGTTTCCTCTTTCATTTGAAGGTCTGTAACTATCTTATTTCCTTTTTTACTTTATGGGTTTTCTTGTTGCTGCAACTGTATCTCTAGTTCTCTGTTTTCAGTCTTATAGGTCATTTTACTTTGGATGCTTCTGTATCTGGGTTGAGTCTAAGTGATATTGTCATGTATGTTAGTCTCAGGTGTCTGCCGTTGTTGGTTCTCTGTCCAAAGAACTCCCTTTAGTATTTTTTATAAGTTTGGCCTGGTTTTAAAAAATTCTCACAATTTTTGTTTGTTTGAAAATGACCTAATTTTACTATCATATTTGCTGGACAGTTTTGCTGGACTAATTGACTCCAAGCCTCTTCAATTTTTATCATTCTTCTTTCTTCTGCACATGGAGAGACCAATAGCTCATGAGCTTTCAAGATCCGCAATGCTACCCACCAAAGTAGGCGGTAGATCATTGTCATTGTGGACTATGATATGCCAATTGACCATGGTGTCCTCTGAGACTATGGTTTGGAGCCCCCAGACCCAGCAACTCATTGCCTTATGATGTTTGATAGTATCTAACATGTTTTCATCTATGTGCCCGCTATATGCTCCACCACACTCATAGTTGTATTTTCAGGAAAGGTAAATACTCATGTACAAATATCCTCTTTCAAACTCTTATATATTTGTGGGGTACATATTTCCATATATATATCCCAGCCTTCCTCCCATTTAGCCCATATCTACACACAGAACACTGTTGTTCTAAGGTTGTATAGATATCACTATTTACCTCTATCCCCTTTAGCCCTTGCAGACCTTCCTGTGTCTTCATCTACCTTTATCATTCGTCAGCCACCCTCCTTCTTCTTGTATACTGCTCCCCTCCTTCTTATCTATTGCCCTCCCTGTTACCTGAGCTAACATGTGTCTACCCTCTAGCCAGTGAATTCTTAAATAGCTATCCTCTCATCTTTCATAATGTTAGAGAAATTTTCTTTTAACAACTCTTGGACAAATTTTCTATGTTTTTTTTTTGGTTTATTTTTTGTTTTGTCTCTCCCTGTTCTGGGATTCCTATCACACATAAATTATTCCTCTTGCTAGTGTCCCACGTAAACCTTAGGCTTTCTTCAGATATTTTTGTTCTTTTATCTCATTCTTCCTCTAGCAGATGATGATTGAGAGATTTGTCTTCAAGCTCAGTCATTTGACTTTCCATCGATTCAATTCTACGTCCTTGCCCTTTTGATGTGTTACCTATTTCTGAAATCTTAGTATTAATCTTTTGGCTTTCTAATTGCTCTTTTGTATGGTTCTCATTTTTTCAGTTGTTTTGTCAGTTTGTTTCCTGAATTTTTCCACAGTCTTGTCTGTTTTCCTTAACTTCATCTGTTGTTTTCTTGATCTTTCACACAAGTCATTGACATTACTTTAATTAGCATTCTTTTAAATTCCTAATCACGTAGTTCTGATACCATTTCTGGTGTTATGTTTTCTGACTCTGTATTTTGGTCACTTGTGTGAGGCACTCTGTCTTGTTTTTTTGTGTAAGCTGAAATTGTCTGTTTTTTCCAGGACATTGTGGTGTCGTAGTTATATTTAGTTGATGATTGTATTCAGGTGGCTGTGGTAGAGACTGGAACTGTGAATGCAGTTAGTTCTCTGCTCACTGTTTGTGTAGCGTAGTTCAGGGTATGTTCATGTGCCTCCAAAAGTAGGGATGCTATGGCAGGCACCTGATCTCATGCAGAGCTGAGGGTGTGCAAGATGGGTGCCACTGGCTGCTTGCTGAGTGAGTGAAGGTGGGGGCTGGCCACACCCCTGGCTACCAGGAGGACATAG
>NW_006408622.1:2770547-2772227 GCF_000296735.1 Chrysochloris asiatica
GAACGGTCCTGGTCAGAAAAACCTCCTCTGTGAATATGACTGTTGGCACTTTGAGCCGTGTAATATCAACTCAACCTCCAGGGATGGGAGGGAACTGGAGATTAAATTTGATCACGTGAGTGGCAATTCAATCAACCATGTCACATAATGAACATTCTAATAGGTGAAGACACATAGGAACAGTCTAATGCACTAACAAGCCATGTGAACTTCAGCCTCCACACCCTGAGACCAGAAGAACTAGATGGTGCCCAGCTACTGCTCTGAAAGGAATCTTGGAGAGAGTGGGAGACAGTGTGGAACAAAACTTAAAATCTTAAACATTGAATGGAGACGAGTGGAATTCCTGAGGTTATCCTTAGGGTCTGGAATTGAATTAACTCCCATGACTCGATGTTCAGCCAGACAGTAGACAGATTTATAAGACAAACAATAACACTAGGGGGAATATGTACTCCTTACAATGATCAACCATTTGAGATCAAAAGAGCAGCATTTACCAAAGAACAAACTTAAGAAAGAAGAAGGAATGGAAATCGGAAATACAGGGAAGAAGTAAAATAAATGATGTTACATTGTGGGGACTGCATTCAGTGACAAAACCCAAAATATATATGAATTGTTATATAAAAAATTGATTTGTAGACTTTCACCCAGTTCACAATTAAAAAGAAAATAAGAATGTAGTACTGATAAAAACTATAAAATGTTTAAACCTTAAAAACGTTATGCTAAGCAAACTAAGCCAGTCCCCAAAGAAAATATATTGTATAAAATATATCAGCCAGGTGGCATCATTGATGGCGTCAAGTGTGGCAGCAGTAGTGAGGTTGGCCCAGGATCAGACATTGTTTCGTTCTGCTATGCATGGGGTCGCTATGAGTCAGTTCCAACTCGATGGCACCTGACAACAACAACAACAATATTTCAAATAATGTATGAAATGTTGAGGACAGACCAATTCATAGATACAAAAGGTTCAAAGGTTCTTGAGAGTTAGAGGGAAGAGATAAGGTGAGGTGAAATATTCTTTATGGGGGTGATGAAAATATTCTAAAATTAATTGTAGGGATGGTTGTGCAACTCTGACTATTGCTAAAAAATTACATTCTATACTTCACTATGCTGAAGTTCTGAAGAAGACTTAAAATATTTATTGATGAAGATCAAAGAGGGCAACCTTTGGTATGGATTGCATCTCAATGTAAAGAAAACAAAAATCTGCACCACTGGACCAATAAACAACATTCTTGGGGTTTTTTTGTTTATTTGTTTTTACACTCCTGTCCGCTATAAGCCTTAATCAAAGTCACTAGGTTCTAGTTCTGTGACTCAGCAAACAAAGCTCCTCAGTTAAGTTCCTGGAGGAACCCAGCTCCACAAATGAGCATCCTGTCCATAGGCACTAAGTTTTACTTGTTCTGTGGGATGTGACGCCCACCACTTTGTCTGGTACTTTGGCACTTGGTGCTGCTGCTGCCCCTCTGCCATTTATCTGCTGCTATGACTTTTCTGAAAATGTAAAGAAAACAAAAATCCTCACCACTGGATCAATAAACAACATTCTTAACAACAGAGAAAGGATTGAAGTTGTCAAGGACTTCATTCTTCTTGGATCAACTATCAACACTCACGGAAGCAGCAGTCAAGAAATCAATCGAGGGAGAACAAACAATATGG
>NW_006408622.1:2777207-2789799 GCF_000296735.1 Chrysochloris asiatica
TAATACCCACTTGACCTGGCTTCAATGACTGGATGATCAGAGCTCAACTAGAAGAAGAAAGAAGAGGGAAAAAGAGTAATCTGATACAATTTGATGAACTTGACCTACACCTATGGATGCAGTAGCTCAAAAGAGGGATCAAATCTTTGCAGCAAGGATCGTTCCCATCCCCTCTATACACAGATTAGATAGGGATGGGCAACTTGGATATTGGCTACCCGAAGGGGGGGGGGGAAGGGCGCTACAAAGGCAAGAAGTGACTGGCTTACAAGCTTTCAAGAGGGAACCTAGATCCAGAGGGCCTGGAGGAAGATGGAATCTCTACTGAGTAGAATCTAATCTGTCTAGGTGGGGCTGATAAAAGGAAATTTGGATGGGTCTCTTGTGATACAATGGTGAATGGTTGTTATCAGGACTGCTTGTGAGGTTTGGAAATGTAAAGGTAGACATTTTGCAGCAAGGAGGGGAGTGATTGACTTTGTAGCCTAGGAGCGGAGGTCTCTGGGACCATTAAAGGGGAAGAGCAGAGAGCAGGACCCTACCCGAAGAGGCAGTGACACCAGAGATGGAGGCAGAGACAGTGACGTGGAGAGATGGAGCAGCTGGGGACTTTCGACCTGGAGAGGAAAAGGAGCTGTGTGCTAATGACTGAGGGGCAGGCTGATGATGCATAGAATGGATTGTAACCATGGCAATGAAACGATATACAATAGGATGAATGTAAAACTGATGTTCTTCCATGTAAACTATCACATAATTCACAATAAAACATTATTTAAAAAAGATGTCAGCTTGAGAACTAAGGTGCACCTGACACAAGCCATGGTATTTTCAATAACCTCATATGCATGTAAAAGCTGGACAGTGAATAAGGACGACTGTAGAAGAATTAATGCATTTGAGTTATGTTGTTGGAGGAGAATATTGAACGTGCCATGGGTTTCCAAAAGAACCAACCCATCTGTGTTGGAAGAAGTGCAGCTAGAGTGCTCCTTGGAGGCCAGGATGACCAAACTTCGTCTCTTCATATTTCGGACATATTGTCTGGAGGGACCAGTTGCTGGAGAAAGATATCATGTTTGGTAAGGTGGAGGGTCAGAGAAAAAGAGGAAGACCCCCAACTAGCTGGATTGGCAATGTGTCAGCATCAATGCACTCAAGCATTACAGGTCTCTGAGAGGTGCAGATAGTTTGAACTTGGCTGGTAACTAAAAAGTTAGTGGGTCCAACCCCTCCACCCCGTCTAGCAGTGCTGTTGAAGAAAAGGCCAGACAATGTGCTTCTGTAAAGCTGCGAACCAAAAACACAAGCTTGCCATTGGTCGGAATCAACTCTATAGCACAAGACAAAAACATTTTGAGTTAAATATAAGATTGTTTCCCAAAACAGCATTTATCAAATACTCGATTCCTTCTGCTTTAATTTGAAATGTCACATTTTCCTTGGAACTAAATTTTAATCAAAGGTTGCTTCTAGAATTTCTGCTCTATTTCATTAATCTCACATAGTATTAAGTCAAAGTATGTTGTTGAACCACTCATATCTTTAGACTGTATTTTGGTATCTGCAGGCAAAGTATTCCCCATTGTTCTTTTTAAAAGCATTGTTATTCGTGGCATTTACTCTTCCAAGAACTTGAGAATATTAACATATTCATAACAAATTCTATGTGAATTACATCAAATACGCATGTATAGATTCATTTGCACAGAATCATAGTTTAATAACATTGCATCACTGCATCAAGACATGTAATTTCTATCTGGAATTTCAGATGTTCTTAATGATCTTCAGTAAAAATTATTTGTCTCCATGAGTTGTCTGAGAGATCTTGCACAGTTTTTATTAAGCTATGTTCTAGCATTTGTTTTCTTTTCTGTCGCTCTGAAATGAGGCTATCAAAATGACATTTTATATATACATATTAGGCCAAAACTCAGATTTAATGGCATTTATGAGGTAATGCAAGTTTTTGTAACGAATACCTCTGTGAACTGAAAGCCTATATATACACAAAAACATTGGTGTAATTACTTGTTTAATTCTATGTCCTTTTGGCTGATCGTTTTTAGGGCAGGAGTCATATTTTGCTGAATTTGTATTTAATACTTGAATAATACCTTGTATATATTGGTGGTGGTTGTATGCCGTGGAGTTGGTTCCAACTCAAAGTGCCCTGTATAGGGCTTCTGAGGCTGTAAGTCTTTACAGGAGCAGAAAGCCTCATCCTTTTTTCCAGTGAAACAGCTGGTAGTTTTAAACTGCTGACCTTGAGATTATCAGCCTAACTTGTAACCACCATGCTACCGGAGTTTCTTTGTGTATATTAGAATCTCAAAACACCTTAATTAAGTAAATAAATGAATTAGTGGATAAGGAAAATAAAAGGATTTTAAAGGATCTACATAATAGAATGGAGTCCTGGTGTGGCACTGTGGGTGAATGTGCTGGACTGCAAAGTCAGTTGGAACCACAAGGTCGGCAGTTCAAGCTCACCAGCTGCTCCTCGGAAACCCTATACAAGGTGGCTAGGGGTCAGAACTGAGTTGATGGCATTTAGCAATAACATAATATATAGTGTTGCTTTTCCCACTCTGGGTATATGGAATAATGCATTTCTTTAAGTTCTTTCTGCTTAACTCTGTTTTCTCTTGTGATCATGTCTTACTTTGTAATTTAAAAAGAGAAAGATTTTCACTTACAAGAAAGAAGAAAATCATAATGAAAGAGCATCTTTGGGGTGCTTTATGTGCTATTTACATAATTTAAAAGGAGTCCTGGTGTGATCTTGTAGGATCAGCATTGGACTGCTAACTACAAGGTCTGCAATTCAAAACCACCAGCTGCTCTTGAGAAACCTTATAAAAGATGGTTTACCAACAACAAGGGTGCATATCAACAAGAACATCAATTAAAAACATAGAAAAGCATGTGAACCCTAAAAGCTGAAGAGAGAGGCAGGTTTCTCAACTATATACCTGGCAGGTTATTAAAATTTAGAGGTTTAATTTTTCAGTCTGTGAAATGGGATACCTTTTGCCTTGCCTTTATCTTTCCCTGCCCATTCAGCAGGCCTGTAGGGTTGGGAGGACCAGGAGGTCAATAATATATGCAGCTAGCAAGAGACAGCATGGCGTCATTTCCTCCAACAGAGATCCCCATGAGTAGCAGCACCCTGGAGCCCTGGCTTGCCTGTGAATAATGAGCAGTGGTTTCGCTTGGTCACTTGCATCACTGAAGAGTCAGAAAAGCACAAGAAGGACACACCCGACAACTATGAGGGCACTCATAGATGGATCTGTGAAGAGAAGTATAGTTTTGCTCTCTCTATCCCGGCTGTGGGGAGCACAGTAGCTCCAAAGGATAAGGAATGCGTTGTAAAACAGAATATCGGCGATTCCAGCCCACCAGCCACTCTTGGGGAGAAAGATGAGGCTTTCTGCTCCCGCAAACCACTTAAAACCCTGCAAATCCTATTGTTGTTGTTGCGACATGGCGTCGAGTCCGTTCTGATTCATCGCTACCCTATACAGGGTTTCTGAGGAGCAGCTGGTGAGCTTGAACCACCGATCTTACAGTTCAAACCGGCATTGCAGTCCGGGGCATTAACTCACAGCGTCACACGCGGACTCCTGGAAACCCTACACAGGGTCATTAGGAGTCAAAACTGACTCCATGGCACTTAAGAACAGCGAAGCTGCTGTTCACATGTTTCTAAATAAAAATAGCTTGTTGCTATGTTATTACCAACGAAATAGCACTGCACGTAAGGAAAAATAAATGTTCCCCCGGAGGAAGGTTGATGCATCAATTCTAGCGTTTCGTGATGTGGTGGTGGCGGCTATGTGCTGCGGAATCGGTTCCGACTCTTAGCGACCCTGTACAGGAGTAAATAGATCCGTTTTGGAAGAAGTGCAGCCGGACTGCTCCTAGGAGGCCAAGATGGCCCAACTTCGTCTGGCATACTTCGGACATAATGTCAGGAGGGACATCATGTTTGGTAAGGTGGAGGGTCAGAGAAAAAGAGGAAGACCCCCAACGAGATGGATTGGCCAAGTGGCAGCATGGATAGACTCAAGCATGGCAACAGTAGTGAGGTTGGCCCAGGATCAGGCAGTGTTTCGTTCTGCTGTGCATAAGGTCGCTATGGTTGGCCCAGGATCAGGCAGTGTTTCGTTCTGCTGTGCATAAGGTACCAACTCGATGGCAACTAACAACAACAACTCTTTATGGGAATAGATAGCCTCATCTTTCTCCCGCGGAACAGCTGCTAGTTTCGGACTGCTGACCTTGCGGTTCGCAGCCCGATTCGTAACCACTATGCTACCAGAGCTCCCCTTTAAACCCAAATGGGAAGCTGAACAGTTGCACCAAGCTGTCTGGACTACACTGGTAATACCGGGGGAAGAAGGCCATGGGTGTATAGTTTAGGGGGATGTAAGCTTTTTTTTATAGACAGCACCCTAAGTTCTGCTTACTTTGAAAGCCCTTGGTTTCCTTTTTAAAACATTGTCATAAAGGCAGTCAGAGGTCACTCTTCACGCAGTGCATCTTCTGTGCAACGCGATACAGAACTGTACTTGCACTGCTATTCTACGGAGGTTTTCCCCCTGACTTCCTTATTCTAGAAGATGTAAACCTATCCATATAGCAGACAGGCTAGTACAACCTCATGCCAATTTCCAGCTTCAGCTACAATAAATGCCTGGTCAATTTGGTTCTTCTATACTGGTACCTAATGGAGTCCTGGTGTGGGGCTTAGGAGAATCACTGAACCACAAAGTCAGCAGTTCAAACTCACCAGTTGTTCCTCAGAAACTCTATTCAGGGCCACATGAGTCAAAGTTGACTCAGCGGTGCTTAACAACGACAACAAAACTGGTACCTGGTTCTCCTTCTTTATGATTTTGAAGCAAGTTCCAAACATCTTATCATCTCACCTATAAATATTTCATTCTGTATCGCTAAGAGTCAGGGACCCTATTTAAAAATAACCACAATACCACTGTACCCCCTAAAAACCCTAATAATACGTCCTCTCATGAATTCTTTTTAACTATCTCTGTTTTAAATATAACACACATATAGAAAACTACATGATAAAGTATATGCTTTGTGAAGTTTTATAAGGCACACACCCTTTTAACTAACTCTGAGGTTAAGAAAGAGACTTGGCTGAATTCCCTAGGAATCCTCCATGTCTCAGTCCTAAACCTCCTCTTCCTAAAATTAGCTACTATCCTGACTTTTCCACCATTCCACTTACAGTCTGTTGGACTGTGGTTGCTTGCATGTTGCTGTCATGTTGGAAGCTATGCCACTGATATTTTAAATACTAGCAGGACCATCCGTGGTAGACAGGTTTAGCAAACCTTCCAGATTAGGACAGAATAGGAAGAAGGAGAGGCAGACCACTTCTGAATGGTTGTCTTTGTTCATTGGTTGTTGTTGTTGTTAAGTGCCATCGAGTTGGTCCTACTCATATCAACCCTGTATAGGATTTCCAAGGAGCGGCCGGTGAGCTTGAACTATTAACCTTGGAGTTCAAATTGAATTTACAGTCAACCACATTAAACAGTGAATGCAATGTCATTCTTCTTCAATTTGTCATTCCCAGCATAATAGGCTCTATGGTTGTCTGATTCAGAATGGCCAATACCAGTCCGTGGGTTAATGTGTTGGACTGAAAAGTCTGTTTGAACTGAAAGATTGGGGGTTGAAGCTCACCAGTTGCTCCTTGGAAACCCTATACAAGGTCGCTATGGGTCAGAACTGACTCGATGGCACTTAACAACAACACCTTGAATATCAGTCTTTATGCGTCCCATTTCATTTTTGATGACTTTCAACTTTCCTAGATTCATACTTCATACATTTCTCGTTCTGATTATGAATGGACGCTTGCAACTATTGCTTCTCATTTTGAGTTGTGCCCCATCCGCAAACCAAAGTTCTGAAAGTTTTACTCCATCCACATCATCGAGGTCAACTCTACTTTGAGGAGGCAGCTTTTTCCCAGTCGTACTTTAAGTGCCTTCCAGCCTGAGAGACTCACCTTCTGTCACTGTATCAGATGACAGTGTCCCACTGTGATTCCTAATGTTTTCAGTGGTAAAAATTTCAGAAGTGCACCACCTCTTCCTTCCTAGTCTTAGTCTGGACACGCCACTAAAACCTGTTACCAGAAGTGACCCTACTCATATTTAACATACCAGTGGCCTAACTTCTGACATAACAGCAACATGAAGGATGAGGCTTGTAGGATACAAGGAAAATTTGGTGATTCGGCACTAACCCATTTGGGCAGGTGTTTCTCCTTGCTAGTGCTCTACTAGGCCTGGTGTGCTGCCATGTAATAAACTCTTGACCTCAAGGTCGGTTCGAACTGCAAGGTCTGCGGTTCAAACTCACCAGCTGCTCCTTGGAAACCCTATACAGGGTCGCTATGAGCTGGAACTGACTTGACGATACTTCACAACATCAAAACAGTCTTTAGAAATCAAACAATATATGGCATTAAGCAAATCTGCTTCAAAAGACTTCTTTAAAGTGTTCAAGAAGTGCAAAGATGTCTTTTTGAGGACTAAGATTCGCCTAACCCAAGCCATGGTATTTTCAATCACCTCATATGCATTTGAAAGTTGGACAATGAATAAAGAAGACCATAGAAGAAGCAATAGATTTGAATTATGGTGTTGGCAAGGAATATTGAAATTATCATGGACTGCCAGAAGAACAAACAAATCTGTCTTGTAAGAAGTACAGTGAGAATATTACTTAGAAAAGGTGGTGAAACTTTATCTCTTATACTTTGGACTTGTTATCAGGAGGGACCAGTCCCTGAAGCAGGACATCATGTTTGGTAAAGTGGAGGGTCCGTGGAAAGAGAAAGACCTCCAACAAGATGGTTTGACCCAGTGGCAGTAACAATGACCTCAAACATAACAGTGATTGTGAGGATTGTGTTTTGTTGTGTTGTGCATAATAGGGTCATATGAGTTAGAACTAATTTAATGTCACCAAACAACAGCACTCTTTAGCTACTGAGACTGCGTGCAGCAAAAAGAAAGTGTGTCCTGTCCTCTTCTTCCTTCAACCTGTGAATAGACCAGCATCAAGACTGCCCGTTGAGCTGTGGTGTGTGGACAGGTATGTGCCTATCATTTTGCTGGTGCCTTCTCCCACCTCTAGATCCTGGTCTGATTACTGTATCAGCTCCCAACTTGTCCTTGTTTCTTAAAAATATATTTTGACCATTTTAGGTTGGAATGTTAATAATTGCCTGCCTCTGCATGATGCCTGGTCCTTGTTCTGATAAGGAGTAACCATCTAGACAAACAGGCATCCGATAGTAAATTATGTCCTGTCCTTGTGATGTTGACTGGGGCATCATGACCACCTTGTGATTGAGTAGGAACGTTAGAACTGTCACCCGTGAGTAATCATATCAAGAAGTAGGATAACAAATGCTTATCCCACAGTGTCATTTGAACACCAAGTGCACCTCTTTGCTGTGGGTGTTCTGGTAGTAGACTTCTTAATAATAATAAAGACTTTTCTCTTTCTTTATCCAGAAGTGTTTGTTAACTAGACTCCGTAACTCCAGGGCATGAGATCAAAGCTTTGGGGTAACACTCATGCTATTTCTGTTATAACTATGATAGTCCTTACCTTTCAGAAATATATACTAAAATATTTATGGATGAAAGAAATATAATGTAAGAAATTTGCTTCAAAATTATTAGGGAGGCAGTGATAGGTGGAGGTACAGATGTAATAAAATTGGCTGTGAGTTGGTGGCGGTTGAAGCTGGGTAAGGGACATGTTGGGGTTTATTAAGCCATTTCACCTTTTTATTTGTTTGAAAGTTCCCACAGGGAAAAGGAAACTCCCAGGTAATTCTGCAGATCATCCCTATGGGGGAATCCCTAGCTTGTGTGATGTGCAGAGTTGGTTTTCTAGTTGTTATTCTCGGACCCTCCACATGACAGGAAAATCTTCAACCCCTTCCAAGGGCTGGCGTTCTCGTGTACCCTCAAGGAAAGGTCATCCTTTAAGGTGGGTAAAACCAGTTAGACTATGTTGTTGTTGTTGTTAAGTGCTGTCGAATCAATTCCGACCCACAATGACCCGGTATAGGGTTTCCAAGGAGAAGCTGATGAGCTTGAACCACCGACCTTGTGGTTCAAACTGACTTTGCAGTCCAGCACATTAAACCACAGCACCACAGTAAGAGAGTAGAGTACTGAGCTCAAATGGGTGGTCTGTTTACAGCACACAAAGGGTAACATGGGCAAGGTCTTGGGACTAACGCTTTCATTCTCCAAAAGGCCCCTTAGGTTGTCTCGGGGATTTGAAGAGGTCAGGTAGCAGCTGCTGAGGGTTGAACTACATGAGGACCACCGCTGGGCCCATCACAGCTGCTCAGGGGGCTTCTGGAGAGGGGGTTATGGGACTACAGTTTTTAGAAATTATCCATCGCTGAGAATCCACTAATGAACATTTACTGAGAGCCCACTGTATATGTCCCAGACACTGAGCACTGGGGGTACAGTAGAGAATCAAAGAGAGCTTTTTTCAGAGATGAGGATAAGATTCTTATGATTTCAATAGTGAGTAATTATTATCATGACTAATTGCGATTGTCACAACTATAAAGGTAGAAGTTTTGTAACAAAAAGGGGGAGTAGTTAATCTTACAGTCCAGAAACAGAGGACCCTAGGACCATCAAGGGAGAAGAGTATGAGCAGTATGTGGGACCCTAACCAGAGAAGCAGCAACACCAGAGATGGAAGCAGAGATGAGGACATGGAGAGATAGAGCAGCTGAGGACTCTAGACTCATGGAAAGAGAAAGACTGTGTCCTAGCAGCTAGGAGGCAGGCTTACAGAATGTGCTGTTGGGTTGTTTAAGTGATTATATATTCCTGAGTGTTTTTGTACACATCCAAAACAACAACAACAACAAAAAAAACAAAACAGAGGGAATAGAAGCAAATACTGTTGAATGATGATACATGGAGGGGATTGTAATCATTGCAGTAAAATGAAATACGATAGGATGAATGTAAAACTGATGTTCTCCCATGTAAAATATCACTCAATTCATTCATAATAAAAACTAAAAAAAAAAAAGAGAGAGAGACAGAGCTCCTGTCCTTGAGACAAAGTCTTTGCTTTCCTAGTAACTCTTTCCAAAAGCCCCCCTAGGCTCCCTTCCTTAGGTGGACAATACTATTAACTCACCACAAAATGTAAGGGAGTTTCCCAGGGGTGTGGCCTGCAACACCTTTTATCTTACCAGAGATAAAAGGAGAGAGAAGTTAGCAGAGAAATATGGACCTACCATCAACAAGAAAGAAGACCCAAGAGTGGAATATATCCTTTGGACCTGGGGTTCCTACATGGTGAAGCTGCTAGATCCAGAGGAAAATTGATGTCAAGATGCATGGAGATCTACAAGGAATGTTGGGCTCCAGATGCTGAAAGGAGACAAGGACTTTTCTCCAGAGCTGACAAAGAGAGAAAGCCTGCTCCTAGAGCAACACTCTGAATTCGGACTTCTAGCCTCCTTAATTGTGAGGGAATACATTTCTGTTTGCGAAAGCCATCCACTTGTGTTGTTTCTGTTAGAGCAGCTCTACATAATGAAGTCAAGCAACTTAATGATAAGTGGATAAAATATTGAAGTTTTCAGGGATTGTATTTTACTTGGATCCGCAATCTATGCAGCAGTCAAGAAATAAAATGATGGATTGCATTGGATAAATCTGTTGCAAAGACCTCTTGAAAATATTAAAGAGCAAAAATGCCACTTAGAAGACTAAATCATGGTATTTTCAATGACGTTACATGCATGTGAAAGCTGGACAATGAATAAGGCAGACTGGAAAAGAATTGAAGCATTTGAGTTATGGTGTTGGTATGTGAATTCTGGTATTGAAAGTACCACAGACTACCAGAAAAACAAACAATTCTATCTTCGAATAAGCACAGTCCAAATGTTCCTTAGAAGCGAGGATGTTGGCAAGACTTTGTCTCAGGTGCTTTGGACATGCTATCAGGAGAGATCAGTCCCTGGAAAAGGACATCATGCTTAGTAAAGTAGAAGGTCAGCAAAAAAGAGGAGGACCCCCAATAAGGTGGATTGATACAATAGCTGCAATAACACAGTAGTTCAAACATAACAACAAGTGTGAAGATTGCACAGGATCCAGTAGTGTTTCCTTCTGAGTTCTCAATTTGAGCTGATTCCATAGCACCTAACACTATAGAGGAATTACCTATTGTTCTCGTTAATTCCGTGAAACTTTGATTTCTATATTTTGAGACTTTTTCACTGAGTGCATGGATCTTTTATGGTTATGTCCTCTTGTTTGATTGACCCTTTAATCATTATTAACTGTTATTCCTTGCTGGGTTTTGCCTAAAAGTCGATTTTATCAGGAATTAATACTGCTCGTTTCTTTGTTACACATAATATTCTGTGTTGAGTTCAATTTGTGAATTTTCTTATCCTTCCCTTTGTCTAATTGTTTTAATGCTCTCTATATCTTTATGAAGGAGCTCTGGTAGCATAGTGGTTACAAATTTGGCTGCTAACCTCAGGGTCAGCAGTTTGAAACTACCAGCTGTTCTGGGGGAGAAAGATGAGGTTTTCTGCTCCCGTAAAGATTTGCAGCCTCGGAAACCCTGTGCAGGGTCACTATGAG
Source organism: Chrysochloris asiatica (assembly GCF_000296735.1). Classification (NCBI taxonomy): domain Eukaryota; kingdom Metazoa; phylum Chordata; class Mammalia; order Afrosoricida; family Chrysochloridae; genus Chrysochloris; species Chrysochloris asiatica. Next base: position 2,787,920 of record NW_006408622.1, read on the forward strand.
TCGGAACCGACTCCATGGTACTTAACAATAACAACAACATCTTTATGATTTTCCTCTTTTTTTATTTTGGTGAGAAGGTTTATTAGGTTTTTTTTTTAGGTTGCCCCGTAATTTATTATTTTCTCCTCAAGCTTAAAGCAGTTCGTTCTGTTTTGAAATCGTCTTGACTTCCTCTCCATTTGAAAGTTCTGTAACTGCGCTCACGATTTTTCTTTTTACTTTGTGGTGGTGGTTATGTGCCGTGGAGTTGGTTCCGACTCTTAGCGACCCTGTACAGAGTTTCCGAGGCTGTAAATCTTTACCCGAGCAGAAAGCCTCAATTTCTCCCGCGGAAGAGCTGGTAGTTTCAAACTGCTGACCACTACGCTACCAGAGCTCCTTTTACTTTGTAGTTGTCATAATTTACAAACTGACTTCTCTGATTCTCTGTTTACAGACTTGTAGGCTTATTTTACTTTTGATAGTTCTATATATATACGAGTTGGATTCCTGGTGTGGTGCTGTGGGTTAATGCGTTGGGCTGCAAGGTCAGTTTGAACCCCAAGATTGGCGGTTCAGGTTACCAGCCGCTTCTTGGAAATCCTATACAGGATTGCTACGAATCAGAAACGACTCGACGTCACTTAACAACCACAACAGCAACATATTTGAGTTGGCATTTGTGTGATGTCCTGTATGTTTGTTGTCCGCTGTTGTTTCTCTGTCTAAAGAACGCCTTTAGTATTTCTTGTAAGGTTGCACTGTCTGGATTTTACAGTTTTCCTTAATTTTTAAAATCTGGAAATGCCCTAATTTTGCAACCGTACTTGAGGAATAATTTCACTGGGCACATAATTCTTGTTTGACAATTATTTTCTTACAAAATATTTAAAATGTCCTCCCATTGTCTATTGTTTGCACCATTTCTGCTAAGACGTTAGACCCTTATAGACTCTCCTGTACTGTTTTTCTGAGCTGCTTTCAGAATCTTTTCCTTGTCTGAGTTTTGGAAGATTTAATATGTCTCAGTGATTTTCTTTTGGAGTTTGTTGAGCTTCCTTGGATGCATATTTTCTCCTCTTTCATGATATTAAGGAAGCTTTCTCCCAAATCTTCTACACTTCTCTGGGTGCATTTTTTTTTTTTTTTTTTAAATTAAGACTCTGTTCTGGAATTCTGATTACAGGTAAGTTACATAAGGAGCTCTGGTAGTGTAATGGTTATGAGTTTGGCTGCTAACTCAAGGTCAGCAGTTCCATACTACCAGTGGTTCCTCAGGAGAAAGATGAGGCTTTCTGCTCCCATAAGGATTTATAGCCTCAGAAACCCTATACAGGGTCGCTATGGGTCTGAACCGACTCCACAGCACATAACAACAACAACATTCCCCTTGATGATGCCCTACGTAATTTTAGGATTTCTGCTTGGTTATTTTTTGTCTTTGTTTTCTTTTCTGATTGTTCTTCTAACAGATTGTTGTTGTTAAGTGCCATTGAGTTGGTTCTGACTCATAGTGACCCTGGATAGGGTTTCCGAGGAGTAGCTGGTGGATTTGAACTGCCAGCCTTACAGTTCAAACCAACTTTGTAGCTTATCCTATAGCGCCACACCAGGACTCCAGATTAGTATTAAGAAAGTTGTCTTTGATCTCACTAATTTTGACTTCCATTTATTCAATTCGACCTCTTTGCCTTTCAAGGCATTATCTATTTCTAAATCTTAGTATTAATCTTCTGGGTTCCTTTTTACTGTTTTGTATGGTTTCTGAGTTTTCATTCATTTTTTTTTTTTTCAGTTTGTTCTTGTAGTGTATTTTTGAATTCTTATAGAGATTTGTCTGTGTTTTCTTTGATTTTGCCTTCAGTTTCCACTTGCTGACAGTACCTAAATATCACTCTTTT
>NW_006408622.1:2797029-2800885 GCF_000296735.1 Chrysochloris asiatica
TTTCTTCCACAATTTCTTACAATTGTCTTTGCCTAGTTTAGGTATCAAAGTTATGCTTGCTTCATAAAATGAATTCAGGAGTTTTCCATCCTTGATCAATTTATTCTCTTGTTATAGGTCTGTTCAAGTATTCTACTTCAGCCTGTGTTAGTTTAAGTGGCTCATGTGTTTCTAGAAATTTGTCTATTTCTTCTATATTTTCAAACTTTTTGGAGTACAATTCTTCATAATATTCTGTTATCCTTTTTATCTTAATTGGCTCTGTCATGACAGCACCCATATATCATTTCTTATTCGTGTTATTTGTATCTTCTTCTTTTTTGCTAGATTTTCCAATAGTTTGTCAATTTTATTAATCCTTTTTAAAGAACCAACTTCTTTTCTTGTTGATTCTATTATTTTCCTATTTTCTATTTCATTTATTTCTGTTCTAACCTTTATTATTTCTTTTCATCTTGTGGCAGCAGGCTTACTTTGTTGCTCTTTTTGTAATTGTTAGAGATGTTTAGGTAAGGTGTTGATTTTGGTTCTTTCTTCTTTTTGAATGTGAGCATTTATTGCTAGGGAGTCCTGGTGTGCCACTGAGGGTTAATACTCTGCAAGGTAGGTTTGAATAACCAGATTCAACTCAGTGTACTGAGGAGGCATGCTTGATCCTTTATCTGAAGAATCCTTGCCTTTCAGATGGAATTTTGGGCAGCTTCATCCGTAAACAAAGGTCCAGTTCATCAAATTGTAACAATTTATGCCTGTTCCCTGTATCAAACGTCTTTATTTTCATCTGATCAAATTCTGGTCAATAAGCCATCCAAGTTACTTTGGGAGTTCTCACATGCCTCCCCCCAATTCAGACCAGCTGGCTGCTTCACTCTTAACTCTAGCCCACAATGTCTAGGCCAGTGTCCTTGGGCTCAAGAGTCCGCACGTCTCCCTAAACTTCAAACATGCCAGATTCTCTTCGCTCTCACACCTCAAGGTCTTCTTGTGTCTATAGAATATGGCCAAACTCAGCCCATGTCTTCATTGCTGCATTTCCCCCACTTCCACTCACAAGTTGACCAGGGCAATAACCAGTGAGTGTACAAGACTGTTCATATGTCCCCTTTGAGTTAGTCAGTCTTAGAAAGGAGTTTACCCTGGTGGGCTGATTTTTCTTGCCTTGATGGTCCAAGGCAAATAGCTTGCCTGATATTGGCACAGCTACACAGTCTGCTCTCCCTCCCCCCCCCCCCCCCCCCCCCGCTTTTGCTGGGTTTTCTTTCAAGAAGAATCTTCTGCTCTTTTAGCTCTTCCAGGTTGGTCTGCATGTCTTTTCAATGGAGATTGTCCCATCTTTGAAGGTTCTGAGTGGGGCTCAGGATGCCACTTAATGCCCCATATTCCACAAAGCCTATTTTCCTGGGTGCATTCTAGTACACCTTTAACTAATCCAATCAGCTTTAGGCTGAAGGCAGGCTTACAAGGTTTCTCTAATCATATTTCCCAACATTCCTTTCTACCCCACTCAAGTGTCTATATTACAATAGTAGGCAAGGGAAACCAATATCCACAAAAAAAGTCAAGCACCTTAACATTATTTCCCTTCCTTTAGTCATTTAGACTATGTCTTGATCCCTATATTATAAAGCCCTATTGTTCCAAGGCTGTGCATACATCACAATCTACCTTTACCCCATCCCTAAATATTCTTCTGAATTCTTTTTCAGTTAGTTTCATTACCTTTTCTTCCTCAGAAACATTTTCTGGCTTTGCATCTTTGTCATTTGTTCGTGCCGTTCTCTCTTGTTTCTTCATGTGAGCTAAAATTGTTGCCTCTGGGACATTGTGGTGTTTTCATATTTGTATTTAATTGATGATTGCATATTGATGTGCTCTTAGGCTCTCACCATCTGTCTCCTGTGGATGTATAGAGAATGGAAGCATGTGCACTGTTCTTTGTTCGTTGTTTGTGCACCTCAGTTTAGGGTGGGTTTGGCTGATGTTGGCTGCTGTAGATTGTTGATAAGGTGGTATAGGAGCTGGTACTAACTTTTGCCCAGTTGGTGGATATTCAGAGGGTATGGTTGTGTCTGGGCTGTATGAACATGGTTGCCATCTCCTGTTTGGTGGTAAAGTGGAGAAACACCTTCACCCCCATTCTCTTCCACCACACACACATCACAAAGCAAAACAGAATAAATCAGCAAGCAACCAAGAATGAAAAGAAAAAAATAATAAAGGAGAAAAAGAATTCAGAGCAGGCAGGGACTAGAAGAAAAGAATACAATAACTAAAAAGAGAAAAGAGGGATAGGAAAATGAAGTTAAAGAAGAGAAAATAGTAGGAAGAAATTATAGTAAAAATAACCCTTAGAGGTCAGGGAGAGGGAAGATGAAAAGAAAGAGTAAAGAGTAGTTAAAAATAAATAAAATGTCCAAAAACTGGCAGGGATGGGGAGTAAGAAGAGGGGATGGGGAGGAGGAAGAAGAGGGGAAATGAAAGACAGAAGAAAATAAAGAAAAACAAAAGCAGAGATAAAAAGGATAATTGCAAGGGAAGATGGAGGAGAAAGAATAAACAAACAAACCAATGAAACAACAAACAGAAGAACACAAAGCCCCAAACAAAAACAATAGTGCAACTGTTGGCACCAGACAGGAAACAACTCTGGAGGGCTCCTCCAAGCCAAGGAACTCACGAGATGGGTGTGGGAGGGATGTAAGAGTTCCTGACCCTAAATGGAGTTCCTATTGGCCTCAGTGTTATCCATGTTCAGGGCACTCAATTGGAAGTAGTTCACGGAGGCCTTTGATAGAGCCAGTTTCAATGTCTGTTAGAACCACAGAGCAGCTGGGGGCAGGTTGATAGATTAAATGCTGTTTTGGTGGTTCTGTAGGTTTTATAGGTAGGTCCTAAGTTGAGTCCACCTGAACCTAGGCACCAAAATAGCACACCAAAGCAGGGCAGCCAGCTCCTGCCTCACATTGGCATGGCTCCTAACCAGGTGGCTATGAACTCCTGGAGAGCAGGCTCTGTGTTGGGTTAGATAAGGTTGGGAGCTGGCCATATCTCTGGTCACCGGGGAGCATGAGGAAAAAAAAGGAATCACACCTTTCCAGTAGCCAGTGTAACTTTGCACTGCCAACCCACCTTCTGTTGCCAAAGCTGCTCACAAAGGTTCAAAATGTTCAAATCACATATGGCCAGCCATTTCTCAGTCTCCCTCTCTTGCCATCCCTGATTAGTTTCTTCTTCCAGCAAACACTTAATGTACTTCTCTAAACTTGCTTCTGAAGTTCAGGGTTCAGGATTTTCATCTGTGTCTCTTTTATTTGGTTTTTCGTATTGTTGGTGTTGAGGGTCTAGGGAGTGTGTTTGCTTAGTCTGCCATCTTACCAGAAGTCCTTTGTTTTGAATTTCTTATCATGCTATTTCTTCCTTAGAACTGTTTTCCTAGTCTGTATTTTGGTTATTTGTTTGTGCCACTCTGGCATTCTCTTCATGTGAACTGAGATTGCCTATTGTCTCTGAGACATTATAATGTTGTATTGGTATTTAATTGGTGATTGTATGCTGTTGTGTTTCGTTTTGTTTTGATATATCTGAGTAAGCAGGGTGGGTTGCCACTCTACTTGCTGTTCGGCAGGATTTGGGCACTCATGTGACAGAGTGTGTGTGCACAGTCTACTTTCTGCTCACATAGAGCAGCTGAAGCCAGGTTGTTTCCCACATCTACTTTTCCCACACCTACCATTGATGAGGTAGTGCCTCTTGTCCTGAGGAAGCGGCTACAGGAGATGAGGGTATACCTGGGCTGTGTGGAAATGATTGCTGTATCCTACTGGGTGGTACAACAAACAAACAAACAGCAAGAGTT
>NW_006408622.1:2801450-2805754 GCF_000296735.1 Chrysochloris asiatica
TCTTCAGCGTTTTGTAGTATTCCATTGTGTGTATGTACCAAAGTTTGTTTAGCTGTTCTTCTGCTGATGGGTATTTAGGCTGTCTCCATCTTTTTTATGTGTATTTTGTAGACAGCATATTGAAGAATCCAGTTTTCTTTTCCATTCTGTTCTTTATTTCTCTTGATGGGAACATTTAATCCGTTTGCATTCAATGTAATTATCAATAGTTGTGACTTGATTGTTGTCATTTTTCTGTGTATTTTTGTGTGGTGCTGTTGGATTCTTTGTTCCACATAATTTTCTATGCTGAGTTCATTTTTTGTGTGTGGGATTTCTTGTCATTTTCATTTCTGTTGTGTTAATGTTTACTGAATCTTTCTGATTTTCCTCTATAATTTTTTGTTCCTCTATAATTTTGATGTTGTTGTTAGGTGATACACAGGTGTATTATTTTTCTTTGAGGTTACACTCTAACTTATTAATTTTTCCCCTGCTTAAAACAGTTTGTTTTATCTTGAAATCTACTTGACTTCCTTGCCATTTGGAAGTTTTGTATCTGTACTATTCCCTCCTTTTGCTTTGTAGTTGACTTCATTATACATTGGTATCTCTGGTTCCCTATTTTCAGTCTTATAGGTTTGTTTTACTTTAAATCCTTCTATATCTGGAATGAGTTCTGAGTGGTTTGTCATGTGTGGTAATCTCAGGTTGTTGTCTATTGTTGTTGGTTCTTAATCCAAGGAACATCCTTTAGCTTTTTTTTTTTTTTTGGTAAAGTTGGTCTGGTCATTACAAATTCCTTTAAATTCTGTTTATCAGGAAATGTCCTAATATTGCCCTTGTATTTGCTGGGTACATGATTCTTGGTTGGCAATTGTTTTCTTCCAGAGTTTTGTATATGTTATTCCATTGCCTTCTTGACTACATGGTTTCTACTAAGAAACAGGAGCTTTGTTTTATTGGTTCTCCCTTGTAGGTAAATTTTTGTTTTTCCTGAGCTGCTCTCAGGATTCTGTCCTTTTCTTTGATTTTTGGAAAGTTTGATTATGATATGTCTTGGTGGTTTCCTTTTGGGATCTGTCCTGTTTGAGGTTCAATCAGCTTGTGTGCTTATCTTCTTATGTTCCATGATGTTAGGCAAGTTCCCAACAGCTCCTTGACAATTTTCTCTGTATTTGTCTCTTTCTGTTCTGGAATTCTGATCACCTATATGTTGTTCCTCTTCACAGTGTCCCATATAACTCAGACTTTCTTTGGATTTTGTCTTTTTTTTTTTTTTTCTGATTGTTCTTCTAGCATACCAGTATTGAAAGCTTTATCTTCAAGCTCACTAATTCAGGCTTTCATTGCTTCACATCTACTCCTTTGCCTTTTCAATGTTTTTGTCCATGTCTGAGATCTTAATATTGATCTTCCAGATTTCTAATGGTAGGTTTTGTATTGTTTCAAACTTTGCATTTATTTTGTCTGTTTGTTCTTGTAATGTTTTCCTGAATTATTCTAAAGTTTATATTATGCTCTCTTTGCTTTCCTTGATCTTTCTGTCAATCCTTTGAAGGTACCTAATTATCATTCTTTTAAATTCTTTTTCAGTTAGGTCCATTACCTTTTCTTCCTCAGAATTGTTTTCTGGCTCTGAATCTTGGTCATTTGTTTGAGCCATTCTCTCTGGTTCCTTCACATAAGCTAAAATTGCTTGTAATCTCCAGGACATTGTGGGGTTGTTATATTTGTAAAAAAAACAACAACAACATACAGTATAGGTGTTGATCCTGGAGGGAGGAAATCTCTTGGAAGCTTTCTTATGTTCAAGCAGTTCACAAGGTAGCTGTGGAAGGGATGTGACAGCAGAAATCCTGGTCCTAGATGGAGTACCTGTTGGCCTCGGTGTTATAGATGTTCAGGGCACTCAAACAGGAAGTAGTTTGAGGGGCCCTTGATGGAACTGATTTGAGTGTCTGTTAGGACCACAGGGGAGCTGGGGGCAGGGTGACTGGTTAAATGTTGGTCTGGTAGCTCTGCAGGTCCTATAGGTGAGCCCACCTAAATCCAGGCACCAAAATGGAGCCGCCAGCCCTATATCACACTGGTATGACCCCTAATGGCACAGCTCTGAACTCCTGGACAACAGGGTCTGCACTGGGGATGGATGAGGGTAGGAGCTGTCCACACTTCTGATCACCAGGGATGCATAGGGAAAAAGAAGAGATTGTACCTTTTCAGTCATCCTCACAGATCTGCTCTGCCAGACCTCCCTCTGCTGCCCGAACTGCGTACAAGATGGTGGAGCCACATCTTGCCTGCTGTTCACCAGTCAGTCTCCCTCTCTCACCACCCCTGGTTGGCCTCTCCCCTCAGCAAGCACTCCATCCACCTCTCTAACCTTTCTTCTGAGGTTCAAGGGTGCCAGAATTTTCATCTGTGTCTGTTTAACTTTTTCTCTCATATCTTTGTGTAGAGGGTCCATGTCATGTGTCTGCCTAGTCCACCATCTTGCTGGAAGTCCCTTTATCCATTTTTATTTGGATTATTTATTTGTCTTTTGTTGTTGAGATATGGAAGATGTCTATAAACTTTAGAGATCAATTCCTTTTCAGATATGTCACTGCCAAAGTTTTTCCCCCAGTTTGTGGGTTCTCTTTTATTGTAATCTTTTGATACATATAACAGTTTGATTTTAAGGAGGTCCCAGTCATATATTTTGTCTTCTACTGTTTGTGAGTTTTTAAATTATGTTTTAATGTGTACTTAGTCCATGTAGTAAGACCGTTAAATATGTCCGTGTGTGTGTGTGTATATATATATATATACCTTAAGGTCAGCGGTTCGAAACTACCAGCCGCTCCGTGGGAGAAAGATGAGGCTTTCTACTCCCGTAAAGATTTACACCCTCGGAAACACTGTACAGGGTCGCTATGGGTCGGAACTGACTCAACAGCACTTAACAACAACAACAACATATATTGATGGTCTTTATAGCTTTTGGTTTTACATTTAGGTTTGCAAACCTATTCTTGAGTTTGTTTTTGTATATGGTGTCATATATAGCTTCTGTTTATTTTTCTGCAAATGAATACGAAGTTTTTCCAGCATAATTTGCTAAAAATATGATTTAATAGATTTTGGCTCCTTGTCAAAGATCAGCTGTCCATACATGGATGGATTTACTTCTGGATTCTTAGTTATCCTGTGCTGGTATAACAGAAATACATGTGGATGATGTTAATCATGAAATAATGTCCTTTTTTATCTCTTATGCTGGTTTTTGCCTAAAAGTTTATTTTATCAGAGATTAGTATTGCCACTCCTGCTCATTTTTTATAGCAATTAGCTTGGTATATTCTTTTCCACCCTTTAACTTTTAATCTGTTTTTGTCATTGTGTATAAGGTATGTCTCTTGCAGACAGCATATTGAAGGACCTTGTTTTCTTATCCATTCTGCCACTCTCTGTCTCTTAACTGGTGCATTTGATCTGTCAACATTCCGAGTAATTATCGATAGGTATGAATTAATTGCTGTCATTATGTCTGTTTTCTTGTGGTGCTGATGGTTTCTTTGTTCTGCATGCCTTCCTGTGCTGAGTTCATGTTTTTGTGTTCTTTCTTGTCAATTTTTTCATAGTTTTAATGTTTTCATGTTCTTCTTGGTTTTTCATTTTCTTGGTATGTTGTAAAGTGTTGATTTTCTTTGAGGTTACCCTATAATCTAATAACTTTGTCCTCCATTTAAAACAGTCTATTTTATCCTACAATCTACCTGATCGCCTCACCACCTAGATCTCTGTTCCTATGTGTTTACCTTCTTTCACATTGTAATTATTTTGATCATAGACTGACCTCCCAGGTCCTCTGATTTCATTCTTGCAGTTTTGCTCTGTTCTTGATGCTTCTATTTGTTGATTGAGTTCCAGGTATGTCACGTATGTCAATTTCTGGTTGTTGTCTGTTCTTGTTGATTTTCAGTCCACAGAACTCCCTTAGGAGGCTGAGTGAATGACTTTAACAAACAGAATGTATTCTTTCACACTTTGGGAGGCTAGGAGTCCGAATTCAGTACACAAACTTTGGAAAAAGGGCCTTGTCTCCTTTCAGCATCTGCAGGCAGCATTCCTTGGAGATCTCCATGTGTCTTGGCATCAACCTTTCCCAGAATCTAGGTGTTTCACAGTGCAGGGATCCCAGTTCCAAAGGGCACACTTCACTTGTGGATCTTCTTTCTTGGCATCAGTATGTCCCTCTATCTCTGTACTGTAGGATAAGCACTGGACTGCGAACAACCAAGGTCAGAGGTTCGAGCCTACCAGCTGATCTACAATAGAAA
>NW_006408622.1:2806601-2808857 GCF_000296735.1 Chrysochloris asiatica
GCTATGAGTCGGAACTGACTCCATGACACGCAACCACCGAGACCATGGTAACTGATTTTGTTTTCCTGACTTCCTTTTCACAGTTCTCTTTGTTAGTGTAAAAAATCTCTGACTTGTTTTCATAAATTGATTTCGTACCCTGCCACTTTGCTGAATCCTTTAAAAAGTTCTAGTAATTTACTTACTCAGTCTCTAAGGTTTTCTACATATAGTGTCATGTCATCTGAAAATATAGTTTAATTTCTATTGTGTGTGTATGTGCCAATCTGAATGCCTTTAATTTCTCTTTCTTGCCTTATGCCTCTGGGTAGGACTTCCAATACAAGACTGAATAGGAGTGGTGATATTGAATATGCTTGTCTGGTCCTTCTTTAATCTTATTCCATTGAGGCTCCTGTTCACTGTTGGGTTTGTGTGCTGTTTTGGTTGTTAGGTGCTGTTGAATCAGTTCTGACTTAGAGTGATCCACGTACAACAGAACAAAATACTGCCCAGTCCTGCAGCATCCTAACAATTGTTCTTAAGTTTGAGACCATTGTTGCAGTCACTGTGCCAGTCCATCTCCTTGAGGGTTTTCCTCTTTTACACTGACCTTTACCAAGCATGACGTCATTCTCCAGGGACTGATGTCTAGAGTATGTGAAGTGAAGTTTGGTCATCCTATCTTCTAGGGAGCATTCTGGCTGTTCTTCCATGATTCATTTCTTAATTTTTGGCAGTCTATGATCTATTTAATATTCTTCCAACAATTGATTCAAGAGCATCAACTCTTCTGTTATTTATGTTGAGGACTTTTCCTTCCATTTCTATAATTTTGAGCCTTTTTATCAAGAATGGGTGATTGATTTTTCAAATGCCTTTTCTGCATTGATAGATATGATCATATGGTTCTTTTCCTTTGTTTTATTTATGTGGTGAATTGTATTGATTGTTTTCTAATGTGGAACCACCCTTACATACCTGGTATAAATCCCATTTGATATATTTTCTTTTCTTTTCTTGTTATGTTGCTAGATTTTATTAGGCAGGATTTTGCTCATAATTTTTGCATTCATGAGGAATATTTGTTTATAATTTTCTGTTTTAGAGCTCTTTTCTTGGCTTTGGTATTCATAAAATGAATTTAGGAGTATTCCCTCTTTTTCTATGTTCTGGAATAGTTTGAGGAGAATTGGTGTCAGCTCTTCTCTGAATTTATTAACGAAGCTGTCAGGTTTTTGTTAGGAGTTTTTATGACCTAGTCAATATGTTCTTTGGTGATGGGTCTATTCAAATTTTCAACCTCAGTTTCTCAGCCTCTCAGGTAGGTAGTGTGTTCCTAGAAATGTGTCCATTTCTTCTGGATATTCTAATTGTTTGAACTAGAGTTCCTCATCACATTCTGTTTTCTTCCTTTTAATTTCCATTGGTCTGTTGTCATGTCACCCATTTCATTTCTTATTTATGTTATCTGTGTCTTTTTCACTTCCTTTGTTAGATTTGCCAGCAGTTTATCAATTTTATTAATCCTTTCAAAGAATCACCGTCTAGTCTTGATTCAGTTTGTTATTCAGGGTTTTTTGTTTTTTTGTTTTTTTTTTTCAGTTTCCATGAATTTTATTTCCCCCCACCTGCTCTTCCAGTTGTTTGTATCTAATGTTATAGTAATGTGATCTGAGAAGATGCCTTTTAGTATTTCAGTGTTTAAAAATTTATTGATGCATATTTTGTGGTATACTCTATGTGACACTGTAGGATCAGCACTGAACTGCTAACCACAAGATCAGCAGTTCAAACCCATCAGGTGCTCCTCGGAAACCCTAAATAGAGTTGCTATGAGTCAGAACCAACTTGACGGCACTTAACAATAACAATAGCATGTAGTCTATTCTCCATGTGCACTGGAAAAGAACGTATACAGTATTGTTCTTGGGTGGAGTGGTCTGTATATGTCTTTGAAGTCAGAGTGGTTGTGTTGTTTAGCTTTTCTGTGTTTCTGTTGGATTCCTTCTTGTTGTTCTGTTCTTCATCAAGAACGGTGCACTGAGTCTTCTAGCAAGTTGGCGGAGTACGCAGACACACTACACAGTCCCTCTACAGCAAAGATACAGGAGACCAAATGAAGCAGATCCTGAAGATAATCCTGGAACCCTGAACTTCAGAGGAGGGTTAGAGAAGTGTAATTAAATATTATTGGGGGAGAAGATGAGCAGGAGCACTGGAAAAAGGAGACTGACTGGTGAATGGACTGAGCTTGGCCATTCTGAACTTTTTTTT
>NW_006408622.1:2809382-2811042 GCF_000296735.1 Chrysochloris asiatica
GTAAGCCAGTCACTTCTTGCTTTTGTAGCCCCCACACCCCATTTTGGGTAGCCAATGTCCAAGTTGCCCATCCCTGTCTACTCTGTGTGTGGAGGGTGTGGGAATGATTCTTGCTATAAGGACTTGTTCCCTCTTTTGAGCTACTGCTTCCATAGGTGTAGGTCATTTTGAACTTTTGTGAGCAGCTTTGGAGACAGATAAATGGCAGGCTACCAAGGAGAATCAATAAGACTAAACTCTGATTTCTCAGCAGAAACCATGCAGGCAAAATGGCAATGGGAGGAGATAAGTCTGAAAGAAAGGGAGGAGATAAGTCTGAAAGAAAAATACTTGCCATACAAGAACCATATATTCAGCAAAGTTGTCTCTTGGATGGTAGTGGTGGTGATGGTGCACCATGGAGTCAGTTCCAACTCATAGTGATCCTATATGGGGTTTCCAAAGCCGTAAATCTTTATGGAAGCAGAAAGCCTCATCTTTCTCCTGTGGAATGGCTGGTAGTTTCAAACTGCTGACTTTGAGGTTAGCAGCCTGTTTCTTAACCACTATGCTAGCAAAGCTCCTTGCCACTCAGATAGGAGGGCAAAAGGAGGGCATTTCCAGATGAAGAAAAATGAAAAGAATTTGTAATAACCAGACCTTTTTTTTTTGCAGCTTTTTATTATTGTGTAATGACATTGGATGATGTACATTTTCAAATTTTACTGGACTTCTGGGCATCAAGTTAATATAACTTAATAAAATAACATGTTCATAATTTATATATATGATATATGCAAACAGAAATTTACATTTAAATCCTCCTCTCATCTTCAAGTTGGACATGAACTTAGTTATTGTAGCTAAACACATAATTCTAATTTCTGGATAGAAATGGTGTTTGCTCTCTGCTATCTTTTAACTGACATTATTTCTGCCAGAACTCTCCATCATTATTATTTTTTAAATGTTTTATTGTGAATTATGTGATAGTTTACATGGGAGAACATTAGCTTTACATTCATCCTATCGTATATCGTTTCATTGCCAGGGTTACAATCCCTCCATACATCATCAACCAACCAAAGGGTATACACTCCAAGCCTGCTCTCTGGTCATCAGCACACAGCCCCTCTTCCTCTTTGGGTCTAAAGTCCCCAGACATGTCATCGTCTCTGTCTCCATCTCTGGTGCCACTGCTTCTCTGGGTAGGGTCCCGCATTATATGCAAGTGTGGGTTTTCTTGTGCATATGCCTTCACTTATCAGCTGGACGCTTCACTCTCCACTCTAGTCCTCTGTGGCTATGTCACTGACTCTGGCCTGAGGAGTCCCTAGGTCTTGCCACACTGCTGGCCATACAGGTCTTCACTTGGGTTCACAGGTGTCTATTGAACATGGTAGGGCTTAGCTTGCTGCTTCATTGCTGTTTTTATCAGACCAATATTTTTTTTAACTTTTTATTGTGAATTAAATGTTTACAGAAGAGATTATTAGTTTTACATTCAACAAGTCATACGCTTCGTTTGATTTCAATGATTGCAATGCCCTCCATGAAACAACAATTACTTCACTTCCATCTTATAGTTCCTATTTCCATTCCACCATCCTTCCCATTCCTTCTCAACTTTGTCCTTAGATAAATGTTACCCTTTTGATCCTAAATGATTGAGCATTCTATG
>NW_006408622.1:2812016-2814092 GCF_000296735.1 Chrysochloris asiatica
CAATCTTCTTTCACCAGACCCGTCTAGACAAGATGAAAACTATTCAGTGGGGGATTCTACCTTCCCATCCACACTCTGAAATTAAACTCCCTCTTGAAAACTTGTAAGCCTTTATAGCCCTCCCCCACCCCATTTTAGGTAGCCAATGTCTAAGTTGCCTATCCCTATCAACCCTGTATGCAGAGGGAATAGGATTGATACTTGATGTGAAGATTCCTTCCCTCTCAGTTGGTATTTTGAGCTACTACATCCATAGGTATAGGTCAAGTTCATCAAATTGTATCAATTTACACTTGTTTCCTCTATCAAAAAAAAATTTTTTTTTTTTTTTTAATCTTCTTCTAGTTGAGTTCTGATTGTCAAGCAGCTAAGTCGAATGGGTACTATCTTCAAGTTTGGGCATTTTTGTGCATCTCCCCTCACTTTATATCAGGTGGATGCTTCACTCTCAGCTTTAGCCCTCCATGGCTATGCCCTTGTCCATGTGCTCAGGAGTCCCAGGTCTCACCACACTTTGGACCAACCAGCACTTCCTCTTCGCTCTCTAATCTCCAGGTCAACAGGAGTCTATGGAACATGGTCAAACTCAGCCCATATCTTCATTGCTGCCTTTCCCCCTCTTCCACTCACATGTAGACCAATGCAGTCACCAGCAAGTTTACATACCTGCTCATGTATTACCTTTGAGTTTCAATCTTGGAGGAGGGTTTGTCCTGAAGGGAGTTGATTGCTTGCCTTGATGGCTCCCCTGCAACCAACTTGCTTGTTCTTGTAGCGGCCAATCAGACTGTCATTTTTTTTTTTTTTTCCCTGCTGGTTTTTCTTTCAAGAAGTGTCTTCTGTTCCTCTAGCTACTCCAGGCTGGTCTACTTGTCCTTTCAAGTGGGAATATTCTACTTCAGAAGGTTCTGGATGGGGCTCAGGATGCTGTGAGCTTTTAAGATCCCAGTTGCTACTCAACAAAGAAGGTTGTAGAATATTGTCTTTGTGTACTACTTAAAACAACTGACCATGCTGTGCCCTGAGACTATAGTCTTGAGCTCCCAGGCCCAGCAACTCATTGCCTTAAGGTGTTTGATAATATTAAATAAGTTTGCAACATTTTCCCTCCTGTAGGTTCTACCGCATTCATAAGTATGTTTGCAGCAAAGGTAAATACCCATATGCAAATATCCTCACTCAAACTCTTATGTATTTGTGGGTATATTCCCACTCTCTCTCCCATATCTGTTCAGCCTGTGTACTTGTCCATGTATGTATCCGCAGAACACTGTTGTTCCAGGGTTGTATATAACACTATTTACTTCTGTCCCCTGTAACCTACTTATGGAATACTTTTATGTTGAACTTTACTTACAGGATGTTAAATCTTAAAACTAGTGTGTTCCTCAGAAAAAGGTTAATGGAAACATCAATAGCTTTTCAGATTTGATAGTTGCTGCCTCAAAAGGTGCTTTTACAGATATTAAATTAAAAAAGAAAAACCCTCACTGTAGAACACAATGAATTGCTTTTATTTTCAGGAAGTAGACACATGTCAGTATTTAGTGGTCCTGAACATAAAAGTGGAAAAATGCAGCAATTTTCGAGTAGGTCAAGCGTACCAATTTTGGGGATTTGCCGTGCACACCCAAGTTCTTTCTGACTCCCTGCTGAGGACCGTGGGAAGCAGCAGCACCAAAACCAAAGTACGCACCCAATTCAAGGTTCTTTTTGTTCAAGTTATCAGACTCCAAACTAGACCAAATGGATGGCAGGATGACCAACTGAAATCCCTGCTTGTTGAAAATGTCTTCTATGTCTAAAAGCAAAGCAATGATAGGAACAGAAAACATTCAGGGGGATCATGCGTGCTTACAAGTGTCTTCATGTGGCCTTTCTCTGAGTTTAATCACCTAGGACTTTGAGAGCTGGCAGGGCTGAGTGACCCTGGTGACTGTTATTACCATCAAAACCTGAGCTAAAACAGCAAATCAGCCAATGATGACAGCAGATGGTGGTGGCAGGGCTGAGGACCCCATGTTGATGTCCCAGACTGGTGGAGAGTAAATCAATGTGGTTACAGAATGAAATGAG
>NW_006408622.1:2814642-2823478 GCF_000296735.1 Chrysochloris asiatica
GCCACATTTTTTCACATTCAATAATGAAACATTTTAATTGGGATTCCATCAATTCCTGGATTCCTGTTTTTCTCTAATACCTTTAGTACAACTTGATCTTTTGTTGTTGTTTAGTAAAGTAGAGTCAGTTCTGACCTGTATAGTGTTTCCAAGGAGTGGCTGGTGGGTTTAAACTGCTGACCTTGTGATTAGCAGTCTACAGGGACTAGGATTCACAACACATATTTTTGGGAAACATAATTCAGTCCAGAACTGGATGAGTTTTGCCCTATATGTTTTTCCAACCTCTCATCTATCATTTTATCTTACTGTGGAGGCATCCGTGTTGCTGTGATGTTGGACATTAAGTATCTGATATTTCATAGATCGTCATAGTCACCTATAGTGAACAGGTTTCAGTGGAGTTTTCAGACTAAAACAGACTTGGAAGAAGGACAAACTAGACCAATTCTGAAACTTATTCACCAGCTACAGGGTAGACACATGTTAACATGGGTGACAAGGTAGGCAATATGCAACAAGCGGGAGGTTAGCAGAGGAAAGAAGAAGATAGCAGGAGACACAGGGTGGAATGCAAGAGTTAAAGTGAATACAGTTCATTGCTATTAACTGTTGGCACATGAAGGGGATTGCAACCAAGTAATGAAGCAAAGCATATGATTTATTGAATGTACAACAGATGAACTACACTCTAAACATTCATTCAGTTTACAATAAAAAGCTGAGAAAATAATATGATGCTGAAATAGTTTTGAAGATTTTAGGGAATGTTTCTGGACTTTAAGATTCATTAAAAAAAAAAAAGATGTACTGATGGAGAGAAAGGTAGAGAGGAATTTGAAAAAGAAAGTATAGTAGGATGTTAACTGTAATTCCAATTTACATGGAAGGTATATGTGTATTAAACATAAAATTGTTTCAACTTCTCTGTATATTTGAAAATTTTCTTAATAAAATACTGCAATAAAATTTAAATAATATTAATACATCATGACCAAATGAGATTCATAACAGGGATGCAAGGATGGTTCAATATTGGAAAATCAAAGTAACCCACCATATAAGTAAAGCAAAGAATAAGATCCACATGATCATATCGACTGATGCAGAAAAGGCATTTGACAAAATCCAACATCCACTCCTAATAAAAATGCTCAACAAAATAGGAATAGAAGGGAAAGTCCTCAACTTAATTAGACTGAAAGCATTCCTTTTGCAGACAGGAACATACAAGGATGTCTTTTATTTGCACCCCTATTCAATGTTGTGTTGGAAGTCTTAGCCAGAGCTATAAAGCACAAAAGGGAAATTAAAGGCATCCAAATTGTCAAAGAAGAAGTAAAATTCTCTATTTATAGATGATATGATCCTATTTTTCATAACCTATGTCTAAATTTCTCATCCCTACCAATTCAGTACACTAAAGAAACAAGGCTGTTCTTTAATATGAAGAATCCCCACAACTGCACCAATAAATAATATCGTGTCAAACAGAAAAGATTGAAGTTGTTAACAGTTTTATTTTACTTGGATCCATAATCAATGTTCATGGAAGCATCAGTCAGGAAATCAAATAACGTTTTGCATTGGGCAAATCTGCTGCACAAAACCTCTTTAAAGTGCTAAAGACCAAGGATGTCACTTTGGGGACTTGGGTGCCGCTGGCCCTAGCCATGAAAAGGAGCTCTGGTAGCATAGTGGTTATGAATCAGGCTGTGAACCGCAAGGTCAGCTGTTCGAAACTACCAGCTGTTCCGCGGGAGAAAGATGAGGCTTTCTGCTCCTGTGAAGATTTACAGCCTCAGAAACACTGTACAGGGTCACTATGAGTCGGATGACTCCACAGTACTTAACAACAACATATGCATGTGAAAGCCGAGCAATGAATAAGGAAGACAGGAGAAGAAATGTTGCATTTGAATGGTGTTGGTGAAGAATGCAGAAAATACCAGGGCAAACTAATGTGTCTCAGAAGAAGTACAGTCAGAATGCTCATATATCCTTGGAAAAGTAAATCATGCTTGGTAAAATAGAGGGTCAGGGAAGAAGAGGAAGAAAACCCCCAAGGACTTGGACTGACAGAGTGGCTACAACAATGAGCTCAAATATAAAAACAATTGTGAGGATGGCGTAGGCCCAGGTAGTGTTTTGTTCTGTTGTACTAAGAATTTGAACCAAGTCCAAAGCACTTCACAGCAACAACATACCTGTGGTGGCAATCCTATTTGTGAATGATTTTTTTGTTGTGCTGATAAGACAATGTTAGTGTAGGGTATGTCTTGAATTATTATCTTGAATTATTGGAGCAGGGATGGAGGAAGAGAGAAGCCAGGCCACATGAAGATCACCAAGATGCCGAAGAATGAAAGTCAGAGACAAGGACCTTTTCCCAGAACCAACAGAGAGAGAAAGACTTCCTCCAGAGTCAGCATCCTGATTTTACTCTGCTAGTCTCCTAACTGTGAGGTAAAATGTTTGTTAAAGCTACCCACATGTGGTACTTCTCTTATAGCTGCACTAGTTAATTGTGACACCTGCTAAGGTACATCAGCCAAGCACAACCTATTGCAGGGGCCCACTCCACCTCTAACTTATGAATAATAACAACAATTTAAAAAATAATAACAATTTTAAAAATCTTCTTTCAAGTTATTGCCCTTTGGACAGTTTGTGCTGATACACAGATGAGAAGCACCTGGCTCCCTCCTCTCCTTGTTGACTACACTCTACCCAGATTTGGAGCAGTATCATGGGCTGAGCTGGGTCTCCCCACAATATGTGTCAGGCTGGGTCATGATTCCCAGTGGTTTGGCAGTTCTGTGATCATTCCCCAGGATGTGACCTCATGTGATAAAACCAATAAGAGGAGTAAAAGTAGAATACACCAGCCTTGAACTCCTGTTGTGGCGCTGTAGAATCAGCACTGGATTGCTATCTATAAGGTCGGCAGTTCAAACCCACCAGCTGTGCCTTGGAAACCCTATATAGGGTCACTATGAGTCGGAATTGACTCTGTGGCACTTAACACACCATCCTTAATCTCACCTCTGTTACCATGTAAGGGAGATTCTGAAGGTTGTGGCATGCAACACCTTTTATCTTATAAGAGATCAAAGGAGAGAGACTATCCCAGAGAAAAAGGGACTCACTACCACCAAGGAAGAGGAGCCAGGAGTGGAGTGCATTCTTTGGAGCTGGGTGCCTGCTTTGTGAAGCACCTAGAGCCAGGGAACTACTGATGTGAAGTCACATGGAGATCTCCAAGGAATGCTGGGCCTACAGATGTTGAAAGGAAACAAAGACATCTCCCCAGAGCCAGTGCTTAGAATACAGGCTTGTAGTATACTATACTGTGAGAGAGTCAGTTTCCTTTTGTTATAGCCATCCACTTGGGGTAGTTCTGTTATAGCAGCACTAGATAACAAAGAGAAGTGGGAAATGCACCTACAAGTGGAATCAAACATTTCCACACTTCTATAAACACACCCAATGATTGGGTCAGGAATAGCATCTGGCCTAGACTGGAGTCACCGTGATATTGTCAGTTTCTCACACTGTGGTTGTTTCTGTGTTGCTGTGATACTGGACGCAATCCCATCTGTATTTTAAATACTAGTAGGGCCACCTTATTAATTGCAAATATCCGTTTTCAGAAACATAAAAGTAGACTGTACATATGGAGCTCACACAAGAATCACATTGACTCCATCTGTGGGAAGAGACGGTGGAAAAGCTCCATAGCATTAGCCAAAACAAGGCCTGGGGCTGGCTGTAGAACAGACCATCAATTGCTCATAAGAAAGTTCAGGCTGAAGTTGAAGAAGTTGATAGTTTTGCTGGATAGATGATTTTTGGTTGGCAGTTTTTCTCTTTTAGGGTTTTGTATATGTCTCCCCATTGCCTTCTTGCCTGCATGGTTTGCTAAATAGTCAGAGCTTAATCTGATTTGCTTGCCTTTGTAAGCAACACTTCTCTTCTCCCTGGCCACTTTTAGGATTCTCTCCTTGTCTTTGATTTTGGAAACTTGGTTATTATATGTCTTAGTGACTTTCTTTTGGGGTCTATCCCTCCTGGAGTATGTTCGGCTTCTTGAATGTTTATCTTCTCATTTTTCAAGATGTTAGGGAAAATTTCTTCCAGTAGCTCTTCAACTATCTCCTCTGTGGACTTCTCTGATTCTTCCTGTTCCAGAATGCCAATAATTCTTAAGTTGTTCCTCTTCATGTTATCCAGCATGAATCTTAGACTCTCTTCAGATCTTTTAAATCCTTTTTTCAACTTGCTCTTCTATCTTGGCAGTATTGAGATATTTGTCTTCCAACTCACTAATTCTGGCCTCCATCTCTTCTATTCTGCTCCTTTCCCCTTTCAGTGTATTGTCCATTTCTGGTATTTTATTTTTAATCATCTGGACCTCTTTTTGCAGGTTTTGAATTGTTTCCAATGCTGTATCAATCTTGTTTGATTGTTATTGTAGTACTTTCCTGACTTCTTCCTTGTTTTCCTCCACCTCTTTTCAGAGCATTTGAATTTTTTTCCCTATCATTCTTCTGAATTCTTTCTCAAACAAATCCAAAACCTGCTCCTCCTCTTCTGGTGAGCCTTTGTCTGTCTCCAGCGCATTTGTCTCAGTTATTATTTTCTGTTTGGGGACACGTTTTGAGATCATTTGTTGAGTTCGAGATCTTTAGTTTGTCATTTCCAGTAGCTATATGTTTTTTAAAATGCTTAAATGGATGTTTGTTGTTGTGTTATTAAGCTTACTGGTTGTCTCCTGGTGGATATGATCAGGAGATAGGCTTACCTTTTCACATGTAATGCTTAGCAGCTGTTATTGGCTCTTGTCTCAATGGTGGAATATTACGGAGTATGCTTGTAGCTTGGCTATATAGCCACGATTGCTGTCTCTTCTTGGGTAATGTAGGGAGAAAAAGCTCCCATCTCCAGGATGTGTGAAAAGGATCAAAAGCAGAAGCAATATAAAAGCAGAGACAAAAACCACCACTTTGAAACAAAAATAAAACTGTGCTGACTGTCCAGTCACCTTGCTACATAGGCAGTGTGTGTGCACTGTAGAAGCCTCCAGGAGTGGGCAGGGGTGTCCACTTGCTCAGGCCCCTCCTCTAGTCACCACCCTGGAGGTGCCCAGATAGATATTGAGAAGTTAATGGGAGAAAGATTGTCCAGTATTTTTGTCTCTGTGCACAGTGTAATTCTCGAGATAGTTGCATTCTTTTATGTTGGGATTTTACAGGTTGTTCTATGGTTTGTCAGTCAGGCCTGACAGGCCTGCTTTTTTCTTGCTATATAGGCAGGTAGCATAGTGGTTACGAGTCGGGCCGCCAACCGCAAGGTCAGCAGTTTCAAAACCACCAGAAGTTCTGCTGGAAAAATATGAGGCTTTCTGCTCCTGTAAAGATTTACAGCCTCGGAAACCCTGCACAGGGTCACTGTGAGTTGGAATCGACTCCACAGCACTTAACAACCACAAAGGGTCCTGTACAAGTTAATTTTAGGGCTGCAACCCTGAGGCCGTCATAAGTAGCCACCACGCTCTTATTGTGGGAAAACTGTGGGGTCAGCACTGGACTTGTTTTTTTTTTGGGTGGGGGGTGGGGATTGAGCATTCACCTGCCTGAAGGCATCCAGGCTGGACAAAGAAGGTGCAACAGGGAATAGGAGGAAAAATGTGCAGAATCCCTCACACCTTCTTTTGTAAATGTCACTGCACTGCTTTTAGCGCCAGTTCCCTGTGCTGGTCTGGCTGTAGCCCCACCCTCTGAACTCCGCCTGGGCCGGGTGGCTGCAGAGGGAGTCCCATCTCCTGCGATTCCTAACTCACAGTATTTTCCTTTGTATCATTATTTTTTCACTTGCAAGTGCAGGAAGCTGACATTCTGGACCTTATGGTAGATCCAGAGCTCTGGTGTTGATCCATGAGTGCAGCTTCTCTGGGTTTTCAATCCCTCCCCCAAGGAGCCTTTCCTACCTGGCTGTCTGCTGCCACCCAAACTGGAACTTCGTCATTTGATTTCTTGACTGCTGCTCTATGAGTGTTGATGGTCGATGCAAGTAAATGAAGTCTTTGACAACTTTTCTCCATTTATATGGATGCTGTTTATTGGTCCATTGGAGAGGATTTTTTTTGTTTTCTTTACAGTCAGGTATAACCCATAGTGAAGGCTATCATCTTTGATGTACATCAGTAAGTATTTTAAGTCCTCTTCGCTTCAGCAAGAAAGGTTGTATCATCTGCATAACACAGGGTGTTAAAGTCTTCCTCTAACCCTGATGCTACATTTTTCTTAACATAATCCAGTTTCTCGGATTATTCACTCAGTATACAGGTTGAATAAGTATGGTGAAAGAATATAATCCTGGCATACACCTTTCCTGATTTAAAATCATTCAGTGTTCCTTTGTGCTCTTCGAACAACTGCTCATTGCTCTATGTACAGGTTCCTCATGAGCTCAATGAAGTTCTGGAATACTCATCCTTCACAATGTTGTCCATAGCTTGTCATGATTCACACACTGAAAGCCTTTTCATACTCAATAAAGCACAGGTAAACATCTCTCTGGTATTCTTTGCTTTCAGCCAAAATCCATCTGACATTAGCAGTTATATCCTTTGTTCTAGGTCCTTGTCTGAATCCAGCTTGAACTTCTGGAAGTTCCCTGTCAATGTACTATTGCAGCTATTTTTTAATTATGTTGAGCAAAATTTTACATGCATGTGATAGTAATGATATTTTCGAATGATTTCCACATTCCATTGGGTCACCTCTCTTTGGAATGGGCACAAATATGAATCTCTTCCAGTCAGTTGGCCAGGAGTTGTCTTCCAAATTTCTTGGCAGAGATGAGTGAGTGCCTCCAGTGCTGCATCAATTTGTTGAAAGATTTCAATTGGTATTCCATTGATTCCTGAGGCCTTATTCTTTGCTAATGCCTTCTGTGCACCTTGGACTTCTTTCAGTATCATTGACTCTTGATCATATGCTACCTCTTGAAATGGTTGAACATTGACTATTTCTTTTTGAAACAATGATTCTGTGTATTCCTTCCATCTTCTTCTGACACTTTCTGCATTATTCTATATTATGCCCAGAGAATCCTTCAATATTGCCAGCTGAGGCTTGGATTTTTTGTTCAGTTCGCTTAGCTTGAGAAATGCTGAGTGTGTCCTTCCTTTTTGGTTTTCTAACTCTAGATCTTTGCACACTTCATTATAATACGAGTTAATCTTCTTGAGCTGTCTTCAGTGAGATGGACTGACACAGTGGTAGCAACAATAGACTTAAATATAACAACACTGGACAATGTTTTGTTCTGTTGTACACAGAACCAACTCTACAGCACAACAACAACTAGTCTGGAGAGACATGTGTCCTAGCTGTGAGCTGCTGTTGAGTTGGGTCCCAAACCATGGCAGCCCCATGATCAATGGACTGAAATGCTCCCCAGTCCTTCACCATCCCCACTGGACCTTTGTGATCTCTAGGGTTTTCATTGGATGAGTTTTGGAAGGAGATTGTGTCTTGGTCTGGCCGCTCCACTGAAACCTGTTTCGCATCATAGGTTTATTAAACCTGTTTAGAATACAAGGTCTCTTGAAAGACGGGTGGTGGCTATGGAGTACATTGACGGGCCTCCCACATGGAAAGTGAGAATACTGTCACGGAGTTCTATCAATGTCCCCCACGGGACAGGGTTATTGTTGTTTAAGTGCCGTCAAGTTGGTTCTGAATCGTAGCTAACCTGTACAGGGTTTCCAAGGAGCAATTGGGGGGTGGGAGTTGCCACCCTTGCAATGAACAATTCTCCTACAGCACGACACCAGAACTCAGGAGAGGGTAATGAAGGCAATTAGAACCCTTTTTGCTCAGTCCAGGGAGCAATGGGCAGCTGTTATTCCAAAACTACATGATCTCTCAAGATTCCCTTCTCAGAAGACAGTCCTGCTGGCTGGGACAGAGGTCGAGGCAGGAGTCAAGGGTCATATTCTGTCCCAGAGGTGCCAGGAGAGGCCTAGTGAGGGGTCCTTGTCCCCCAACAGAGAACTGGAATCTTCATGCCTCCAGATTCTAGCTGGCTCCTGTATCACAGATGAGGTATTCTTTCTACTTTTTCCTAGTTCTCAGTAGAGTGTTCCCTCCAATGGTAACATGGCCCTTCTTCAGAAAAAGCCATGCTCCTGAGTGGGTTTCAGCACATGCTCCGGTAAGTTGATTGTTTCAGTTTCTCATCTGTTACAGTACGGTAGGGATGTGTCAGGGGTGTGGCTTCATGAGTTTCACTTCAGCCACACTTTCACAAACATTTGGGTGCTTGCTACAGACTCATTTTCTACCGTGGCTCTATTAGAGTCTCCAGAAGCAGAGGAGAAATATCTCCGAGGTCAGGGAATTCTTCAGATTGTCCCATATTGGCTGTATAAGCAAGGTGTACATTGTAGACCGCCAAGCTCCCATGGACCTAATGACTTCTGGATTTCCTTCTGGAGAATTCCCTCTTCCTCAGCTCTGTCCTGGGCTGAGAGGAGTGATGCAGCTATAGGATGGCAGCACATGAGCCAGGTTTGGACCAAAGGTCTTTAGTGTTCCCACAAGGTCCAACTACCCCAGTCAGACTCAACCTCTGGTACTTGCAGTTAAAAGATTTCATTGTTGTTGTAAAGCATTGTCAAGTCTGTTCCAACTCACAGCGATCCTGTATAGGGTTTCTAAGGAGTGGCTGGTGAGCTTGAACCAATGAACTTGCAGTTCAAACGGCTTTGCAGTCTGGCGCACTAACCCACAGCACCACACCAGGACTGATCAGTGTATATATATAT
>NW_006408622.1:2823758-2830984 GCF_000296735.1 Chrysochloris asiatica
TTTTAATGTACACAAAAACACCCAGGAATATATAATCATTTAAACAACCAAAGGGCACATTCTGCAAGCCTGCCTCCTGGCTGCCAGCACACACCTTTTCTCTTTCCATGAGTCTACAGTCCTCAGCTGCTCTATTGCTCCATGTCCTCATCTTTGCCTCCATCTCTGGTGTTGCTACTTTTCTGATTAGGGTCCCATGTTCCACTTGTGATTTTCTCTCTGGATGGTCCTAGGGTCCTCTGTTCCTGGAATGTAAGATTAACTACTCCCCCTTTTTGTTACACAACTTCTACCTTTACAGTTGTGGCAATCACAATAAGTCATGATAACAGTTACTCACTATTGAATCAAATGAATCCTATCCCCATCTCTGACAAGATAAAAACTATTCAGCGGGGATTCTACTCCCGCCACCCACACACACTCTGAAACTAAACTCTGTTGAAAACTTGTAAGCCAGCCACTTTGTGCCTTTAAAGCTCCCCTCTCCCCATTTTAAGGAGCTCTGGTAGTGTAGTGGTTACGAATCGGGCTGCGAACCACAAGGTCAGCAGTTCAAAACTACCAGCTGTTCCGCGGGAGAAAGATGAGGCATTCTGCTCCTGTAAAGATTTATAGCCTTGGAAACACTGTACAGGGTCGCTATGAGTCGGAACCGACTCCACAGCACACAGCCACCACCACCCATTTTAGGTAGCCAATGTCTAAGTTACCCATCCCTAATACAGCTCTGATCATCAACCCATCGAAGCTATGTCAAATGGGCACTATTTACAATTTTGGGTGTTCTTGTGCATCTCCCACTTCATATGGCTGGATGCTTGACTCTCAGCTGTAGCTCTGTATGGCTAGGTCCTTGTCCATAGGCTCAGGAGTTCCCAAGTCTCCCCAAACTTCAGACCAACCAGCCCTTCCTCTTCTCTCTCTCATCTCAAGGTCGACAGGAGTCTGTCGTGATTGAACTCAGTTCATATCTTCATTGCTGTCTTTCCCCCACTTCCACTCACATGTAGACCTACACAGTCACCAGCAAGCTTACATGCCTGTTCATATGTTCCCTTTGAGTTTCAGTCTTGTAGCAGGGTTTGTCCTGAAGGGACTTGATTGCTTGCCTTGATGGCTCCCTGGTGAACAGCTTGCTTGTTCTTGTAATAGCCAAATGGACTGCTGTGTTTTTGTTTTCTCCTGCTGGTCTTTCTTTCAAGAAGTATCTTCTGTCCTCTAGCCACTCCAGGCTGGTCTGCATGTCCTTTCAAGTGGGAATGTCCCACCTCAGAAGGTTCTGGATTGAGCTCAGGATTCCACCTAAGGTCCTATACATTACAAAGTCTCCGCAAGAAGCCTATTTCACTGGGGAAGTTCTAGAACCCCTTTTAGGTATTCCAATCAGTTATAGGCTAAAGACAGGCTTACAAAGTTTCTGTAATCATGTTTCCTGATATTTCTTTCTATCCTACTCAAGTGTCTATTTTACAATAGTAGGCAAGGGAAGCCTATATCCATAAGACAGTCAAGCACCTTAACATTATTTCCCTTCTTTTACCCATTTAGGCTATGCCTCAGTCCCCGTAACCCAGAGCGCTGTTGTTCCAAGGTTGAGCATACATCACTATTTACCTCTGTCCCATTTAGACCATGCAAACCTACCTAAATGCTCCCCTATCTACCTTGTTCTTCAATCCCCCACCTCTTTCTTGTGTACTGCCCTCCCCTTCCCTGTGTATTGCCCTCCCCAATACCTGATCTATGATATGACTATCCCCTAACCTGTGCTCTATGGTCACCTCTTTCCCACCCCTGGTAACCAACAAAGAATTTTTTTTTTTTAAGCTTATACAAAAAAATATTTGTTTCTTAAACTTTTACAATAATGGTCTTATGCAATACTCGTCCTTTTGGGACTAATTTCACTCAACATAATGTTCTCTAGTTTCATCCATGTTATGCGGTGGTTTACAGCTTCATTATTATTCAAGATTGCATAGGATTTATGCACTTATGTACCAAAGTTTGTTTATCTAGTCTTCCATTGATGGGCACTTAGGCTATCTGCATCTTTTGTCACTGTGAATAGTGCAGCAGTAAATATTGGTGTGCATATATCTACTTGTGTTATGGCTCGTATTTCTAGTGGATATATACCAAGTAGAGGGCTTACTGGTCATAATACCTTGTTGCATTGTTGTGAAGTGTCATCGAGTCAGTTCCGGCCCATAGTGACCCTGTATAGGGTTTCCAAGGAGCAGCTAGTGAGCTTGAACCGCTAACCTTGCAGTCCAAACGGCTTTGCAGTCAGGTACATTAACCTACAGCGCCACACCAGGATTCCCTGATGACCTCGTAAATTCCAAATTTTCAAAATCCATGGGAGAAATGCAGCAGTCTACTTCCTTAATGACCTACAGCCTTAGAAACCCTATGGGGCAGTTCTATCCAGTTCCATAGGGCCATCCTGAGTGGAATTGGATTCTATGGCAATGGGTTTGGTTTTTGAGCTAAGTTCTTGGCATTTAGCAATAGTAAGTGCTCAGGCATAACTGGGTAGGTTACCAGGGGTGGGGCAGGGTGGTGGTGGTAAGGGTGGGCTTTGTCTGAGCCAGAGGGTCAGCTCCAGCACTCATTTACTGTGGGGTCCTGGGTTAGTCGGGTGGCTTTTTAGTCAGGACTTTTCATCTACAAAATGTACTTGATGCTAATAATTACCATCCTTCCTCCAGATGTGGGGATTCTGTGAGGGTCCAATGGATTCAGGGGTAGAATTCTCACCTTCCTTGCAGGAGATTCAGGTTTGATTCCTGGCCAACTCAAGTTGCTTGTTGCCTTGATGCTGTACAGGATGGACGAAGATGGACCAGGAAAGGTTTGGTGATTTACTTCTGAAAATCAGCCCATCACAACGTAGAACTGGGTATATTTCATCCCATGGCATGGGGTTGCCACACCCTTAAGCACAACATACATGTCCCAAAGTGCAAAGTGTAGAGCTTCATGAATGTTCACAGAGCAAGTACACCTGTATAACCACCGCCCAGCTCCCAGGGGTGGACTCAGTGGAACAACAAGGGTGTGAAGTCCTGAGGAGGTGCTGTCTCCTTAGACTCAGCTCCCAGCAGCTGAGACTGTCCCTGGGGCCCAACACAGCTCCTACCCCCAAGGGAGGGTCACACCAGCACACGGGCAGTTGAAATACAAGTGGTGTCACCATATGGAACTGATGCCATTGTGCTAAAGGGCATTTTTCTATCTCTTTCTATTAGTTTTTATTGTGAATTGAGTGATAGTTTACATGGGGGAACATCAGTTTTACATTCATCGTTTCATTGCAGTGATTATAATCTCCGTGTATCATAATTCAACAGTATTTACTTCTATTCCCTCTGTTTGCTTTTTCTTGGGGCGGGGAGGGGGAAGATGGACACAAAAATACTCATGAATATATAATTATTTAAACAACCAAAGGGCACATTCTAAGAGCCTGCCTCCTGGTCACCAGCATCTGGCTGCCAGCTCTCAGTCCCTCTCTTTCCATCAAGCTAGAGTCCTCAGCTGCTCCCTCTCTCCATGCCTTTATCTCAGTCTCCATCTCTGGTGTCACTGCTTCTCTGGATAGGGTCCCACATTCCGCTTGTGCTCTCCTTCTTTGATGGCCCTAGAGTCTTCTGTTTCTAGACTATAAGATTAACTACTCCCCTCTTTTTGTTACAAAACTTCTTCTATCTTTACAATTGTGACAGTCACAATTACTCATGATACCAATTACTCATTACTGAATCATAAGAATCTTATCCCCATCTGCTCTCATCAGAACCATCTAGACAAGATGAATACTATTCAGTGGGGATTCTACCTTCCCCCTCACACTCTGAAACTAAACTCCCTCTTGAAAACTTGTAAGCTAGTCACTTTGTGCCTTTATAGCCCCTCCCATTTTAGGTAGCCAATGTCTAAGTTGCCCATCCCTATCAACCCTGTATACAGAGGGGATAGGATTGATCCTTGATGTGGAGACTCTTTCCCTCTAAGTTTGAGCTACAACATCCATAAGTATAGGTCAAGTTCATCAGATTGCAGCAATTTATACTTGCTTCCTTTATCAAAAAATTTTAAATCTTCCTCTAATAGAGCTCTGACCATCAAGCCATCGTAGCTAGGTTGAATGGGCATTATCTACAAGTTTGAGCATTCTTGTGCATCTCCCCTCATTTTATATCAGCTGGGCACTTCACTCTCAGCTCTAGCCCTCCGTGGCTATGTCCTTGTTCATAGGCTCAGGAGTCCCCAGGTCTCACCACACTTTGGACCAACCAGCCTTTCCTCTTCTCTCTCTCATCTCCAGGTCTACAGGAGTCTATGGAACGTGGTCGAACTCAGCAATTATGTTTATTGCTGCCTTTCCCCCTCTTCCACTCACATGCAGACCAACATAATTGCCAGGAAGTGTACATGCCTGCTCATGTGTTCCTTTTGAGTTTCAGTCTTGGAGGGGTGTTTGTCCTGAAGGGACAACTTGCTTGTTCTTGTAGTAGCTAATCAGACTGTCATTTTTGTTTTTGATTTTTCTTGCTGGTCTTTCTTTCAAGAAGTATCTTCTGTTCCTGTAGCTGTTCCAGGCTAGTCTGCTTGTCCTTTCAAATGGGAACGTCCCATCTCAGAAAGTTCTGGATGGGACTCAGGATCCCACCTAAGGTCTATAGACTACAAAGGCTCTGCAGGAAACCTATTTCACTGGGCAAATTCTAGAATCCCCTTTAGGTATTCCAATCAGTAATAGACTGAATCTTAATAATTTTTGAACAAAGGGTCCCGTATTTTCATTTTGTACTTGGCTCTGCAAATTATGTTGCTGGTACTGATTAAAATACTACATGAACTAAGATGGAGCAGAATGTAAAAAAAAAAAGCCAGGCACAAGAGCATATTACTGTATGAATCCATTTGTATAAAAGTTTACAAGCAGACAGAACTAATTGAAAAGGTTTACAGAGTTGTATCTACAGCCAATAGTGCCTATGGCAATTAGTTCTAACTTGCTGAATGATCTTTGCTCACCTTTGACAAATGGAAAACTCTAACGGTCAGAAGAACCTGCTCTTTTGTGTACCTCAAGGGGCACCCAGGGCATAGGCCATACATGGCATACCTTAGATATGACTGTGCTTGGAAAGAGGGATTATGGGAGGGGTTGGGAGCTGGTTACACAAGTGTGCTCACTGTGAAAATTCATCAAAATTGTATACTTGGGATTTGTAAACTTTGGGGCATATAAGTACTGGTGTGGCACTGTAGGATAAGCACTGGATTGCAAAATCTGTTTGAACTGCAAGGTTGGTGTTTCAAACCTACCACCTGCTCCTTGGAAGCTATGAGTTGGAACAGACTCGACAGCACTCAACAACAACAACATCCTGCTGTAGTACGGTACACCTGACCCAAGCCATGGTATTTGGAATCGCCTGATATGCATGGGAAAGTTGGACAATGAATAGGAGGACTGGAGAAGATCGATGCCTTTGAATTATGGTGCTGGTGAAGAATACTGAAACTAACACGGACTGCAGAAAAACAAACTAATATGTCTTGGAAGAAGCATAGCTAGAATGCTCCTTAAAAGCAAGGATGGTGAGACTTTGTACTTTGGACTGTTGTCAGGAAGGACCAGTCCCTGGAGAAGGACATCATACTTGGTAAAGTGAAAGGTCAGAGACAAAGAGGAAGACTCCCAATGAGACGGATTGACACAGTGGCAGCAGCGGTGGTTCAAGTGTAACAACAATTGTGAGGATAGTGCAGGACTGACAGTGTTTTGTTCTATTGGGCACAGGGTCGCTATGAGTTATACTGACTCAACAGTACCTAACAACAACAACATGTTGTACTTCAATACAAAGTTCAAAGACAAATGTGTAAGAATTGCCTCATAAAGTAAAGGGAAGCACTCTTGGGGGGACTTCACAGGGGAGAGGTTGAAATAAAGTCCAGAAGGTGGTAGAAGAGGTGGTTGTGGTGGTGCTGATCCCTGCACAGGATGGCAGGCATGTAAGGCCAGAGCTAGTGGCAGGGGGACTGATTGCTTTCAGTCTCAGCTTGAAAGCTACAGTGAGCTAGAGACACAAAGGCCAGCTGAGGCTTTGGTCTCTACACTCTGGGGGATGGGAAGCTATGAACCGTTCTGTGACTGAGTTGCTGTGATGATAGCTTGAGCTGGGGGAGTATAGAGAAGGAGTAGATTCTGGAGACTTCTTTTACAAATGGCACATGTGGTGGTTTTAAAATATGACCACCATTTTTCATCCCTTCTTGAATACAGCCTGGCTTGAATGGCTCATTTTTAATGACTGGATTGGCTGAAGTTGAGCTATAAGACATCCCAGACAAGATGAGAAAAGGCACTATCATTCCACCTGACTTTCCCTAGGGAAGCTTACCTGTTTAGGACCCAGCTGCGGTTCTGAGAGGAAGCTCAGGACATACGGAAAGGCCACATGTAGTGTTTTATCCCATTGTCCCCACTATATAAGTATATAGGTGAACATGAGTCCCCAACTGGGCACTGCCTAGCTGACCCTGCCAACCTCTAGAATTGTAACTGATGTCACTAAGTTTGGGTAATCTGTTAGACAGTTAAGAATACAGCACCCCTGATTATTGGTTTTCAACCTTGGCTTCAGAGTCAAATCACCACAGGACTTTAAACAATTCCTGATGCCCCGAAACTCAGACCTAAGCATCAATATTTCCAGAGCTCTCCTTGTACAGCCAGGGTTGAGAACCTCTACTGTAGACCAATCACAAGGCTTTGGATCCCAACGTAATACAGTACAGCTTTGTAATTAGGTTTGTTGTTGTTAAGACCCATTAAAAGCAGGGCTGGGGTTAACGTCATGAAATGCCCTTCCATTTTCTCATCTCTGTTCATCCACAATTCTTTTTCCTTGTCTTTCTATCTTCAGTCCCTGGCAGATAAAAGGGTTTCATTTAAGTAGCAGAGACTTTGAAATCCTATAGTTGTTTTTTTTTTTTATTTAATTTAAGGTTTTTATTGTGGATTGAGTGAAAGTTTACAGGGCACATTGTCAGTTTCACATTCAACAATTCATAAAACTTGTTTCATTACATTGATTATAATCCCCTCCATATACCATCAGTTAAAAGTATTTCTCTCTATTCACTTTAGCTTTTTTTAAAAACACACAAACAAAAAAAACCCACTCAGGCATATATAATAA
>NW_006408622.1:2834495-2835913 GCF_000296735.1 Chrysochloris asiatica
TCTGTGTTGTTGTTGGCGGAGCTCTTTACTACATGTCCACCTGATCCGTCATCTTGTTTGTTCTCCAAAATCCTATAGTTTTTGGTACTTTATATTAAAAGTGATGTAGGACAATGGGTGTTGGGGATAGGGTGGGGAGTACAGAACTCTCAAGGACTGGAGTGTGAACAGAGTTGCCAGATAAAAATAGAATACTCAGTTACACTTAACTTTCAGATACATAATATATCTTTTTAAAGTTTGTCCCAAATATTACATGGACTTGTCTTTAAGTTCACCCTTGCTCATGGCAATCCCCTGCACAATGGAAAGAGCTACTGCTGGCCCTACACCAACTCCATGATTGGCGTGGATGATACTGTTGTGATCCACATGGTTTTTTTTTTTTTTTTTTTTGCTGATTTTTCAGTAGTAGACCGCCAGGCCTTTCTTCCTAGTCCTTCTTAAGTCTGAAAGCTCTGCCGAAACCGCCCAGCATCATAGCAACACAGAGGCCCTCACTGACAGATGGGAGGTAGCTATGCATGAGATACTTTAGGTAGACAGTAAACCCATGCCTCCCTAGATGGTACAGTCGATATGGTAAGTTGTTTACGAAAAGTCAGAAGAAAGGTCTGGTGATCTGCTGAAAAAGCAGCATTGTGCTCTGACGCAATGAGTCAACTTGAAGGTAGCTGACTTATTTCTGGATACTTTCTCTTGATTTATACAAGTATGTTGAGCTTTTTGCCAGGCTCATATCAGCACTGGACTGGTACCTGAAAGGTCAGGAGTTCAAACCCACCTGCTGCTCTCAGAAATCGAATACAGAGTTGTTATGAGTTGGACTGACTCCATGGTATACAACAACAACAACATAAGATAGTATAGCTTTGTAATTTGGTTTGTTGTTGCTGTTAAGTGCCATCAAGTCCGTTCCAACCCGTAGTGACACTGTATAGGGTTTCCAATGAGCAGCTGGTGGGTTTGAACCACCAACCTTGCAGTTTGAACTGACTTGACGGTTGAACACTTATCCTCCAGGGCCACACCAGGGCTTATGTTGTTTTTATGTGCCGTGGAGTTGATTCCAACTGTTAGTGACCCTGTACAGAGTTTCTTAGGCTGTAAATATTTATGGGAGCAGAAAGTGTCATCTTTCTCCCACCGAACAACTGGTAGTTTCGAACTACTGACCCTGAGGTTAGCAGCCCAATTTGTAACCACTATCAGAAAACCAAAAAGAACACGCTCAGTATTGCTCAAGCTGGGGTAAATGAAGAAAAAAATCAAGACTTGACTTTCATTATTGAAAGATTCTCAGGGCAAATTATTGAATGATGTAGAAAGAATCAAGAGAAGATGGAAGGAATACACAGAGTCACTGTACCAAAAGGAAATGGTTAATGTTCATCCATTTCAAGAGTAGCATATGATCA
>NW_006408622.1:2837178-2847562 GCF_000296735.1 Chrysochloris asiatica
GACATGGGCTGCCAAAAGAACCAAATAGATCCGTTTTGGAAGAAGTACAGCCAGAGTGCTCCTTGGAAGCCAAGATGGCCAAACTTTGTCTCTCATACTTTGGACATACTGTCATGAGGGACCAGGGGTTGGAGAAGGACATCATATTTGGTAAGGTGGAGGGTCAGAGAAAAAGAGGAAGACCCCCAACGAGATGGATTGGCCAAGTGGCAGCATCGATGGACTCAAGCGTGTCCACAGTAGTGAGGTTGGCCCAGGATCGGGCAGTGTTTCGTTCTGCTGTGTATAAGGTCACTATGGGTCGGTACTGACTTGATGGCACCTAACAACAACAACGCTACCAGAGCTCCTTAGGTAGTATGAGTTTATTTTTAAAGGCCAGGAACCCACTCAGAAGAGCTCTGGAAGAAAAGAAGATTCATTCCATTGGAAGGAACCAGATAAAATGGATACTTTCAGAATTACAAGTGCTATGAAGAAAAGAAGAAAATGAGGTGCTAGCAGGTTCTTGAAAGAGAGGGGAGGGCTACTGTAGAAGGTATGCTTTGGAAAGCCTCCTTATTTGAAGTGAGAATTGAGGGATGAAAGTAGTCAACCACACTCCCATGTAAACTATCACATAATTCACAATAAAACATTTAAGAAAAATAAAAATAAATAAATAAATAAACAAACAATGAAAAAAACAAAACAAAACAAAAAAAAGAAAGTAGTCAACCACAAAGAGATCTGGGGAACTATTGCAGGAAGCAGGAGCTGCAAGCGCAGAAACCCTGAGGCAGGCACTAGCTTCAAGTGCAGGAGGAAGGGAGAAACCACAGTGGGGGGGACAAGTGGCAGTAACCTTGAAAGGTGAAAAGAGTGGGCCAATTTCAGAAGATCCTTGATGTTTTTCAAGTTGCAGCTGGAAGCTACAAGGATTTTTTAAAAAGAGAGTGATAGGATAGAATCAGATAGGATCTGATTATTTTTTAAAAAGCTATTCTGGCTGCGGAGTGGAGAATAGATTAGGGATGTATGGATCAGATGTCTTTGGCTTCTAGTGATAGAAAATCTGATACAAACTGCCAAATCAATCAGGTAATTGACTGGCCTCTTGTAGCTGTCCAGACTTCAATGTTGGTTGATTAAATAAACTTCTGGGGTGTAGTCAAGAATTAGGTTCTGTCTCTAGGCTCTGCTATCCATCCATCCAGCTTTATCCTAGTCTAAGAAGAGGCTGGTGGTTCAAACTCACCAGCAGCTCCTTGGAAACCCTATACAGGGTTTCTGTGGATGGAAACTGACTCACCGGCACTTAACAACAAGACGTGTCCAGGGGTCCTGGTACCATAGTGGGTTACAAGCTGACCTGCTAACCGAAAGACCACTCCACAGGAGAAAGATGAAGGTTTCTTCTGCCATAAAGGTTTACCGCCTTGGAAACCCTATACAGGGTCACTATGAGTCGGAACTGACTTGATGGCACATAACCATTACCACCACCACCACCAGGTGTCCAGGTGGTCTACAACAAGGGCTATATGCTTTGTACCTTTTTATGAAGCACTTCCAAAGAATAAGGAAGAACTTTCTCAGAAGCCTATCCCCAAGTTGAGTCTATTCAGAATATTAAAGACACTGTTATTGTTGTTAAGTGCTGTCGTCGAATTGGTTCCGACCCATAACGGCCCTGTATAGGGTTTCCGAGGAGCAGCTGGTGAGCTTGAACTGCTGACCTTGTAGTTCAAACTGACCTTGCAATCCAGAGCATTAATCCACAGCGCCATACGGACTCGCAGTGACATAGCAGGATAGCATAGAACTGCCACATAGGGTTTCCAAGGTTGTAAATGTTTATGGAAGCAGGCTGGCACACTTTTCTCCCGTGAAGCAGAGGGTAGGTTAGAATTTCTGACCTTTCAGTTAGCAGCCAAGTGTTTTAGCCAGTGCACCACCAAAGCTCCTCTCAGAAGCCTATACTCCAAACCAAACCCACTGCCCTAGAGTTGTTGTGACCCTACATAGGGTTTCTGAGACTGTAAATGTTTACAGAAGCAGACAGCCTCATCTTTCTCTCTTGGAGTGGTTGATGAGTTTGAACCGCTGACCTTGCATTTAACAGCCCAATGCCTACCCCTCAGTGTCACCAGGGCTCCTTTTCGAGAGCCTTTGGGCACTTGTATTTGTGTGGGGTTACATGCCCAGTCCTGAAACAACTACATGCAAGGAAAGTGGATTGCCTAGAGATGAGCTGGGAATGAGGTTCAGTTCCCATAGGCACAGGGGCAGTGTCGGGGAGGGCTGACAACTGAATCCAGAGTAAGGGTAGGAGGGAGGGCAGCTGCTAACAAGGTCCATTTCAGGTGCAAGCAGTGAGACCAGAGAGGTAGCTACTGTGGTAGTTGCAGATGGAGAGATGATGGTGGTGTTGGAGGAGGCTGTAAGGAGAGGTCAGATTCCACGTGATGTTGATGGTTGGCTATGCAATGAGGAAAAGAGTGACACCCACATTCACTCTCTGACCAAGCTGTCCTTGCTGTTTTCTTTGAAGTGACTGAGAAAAGGTAGATCCGCAATGGGAAGCTGGCCAGACATGAGGCAGGGACCCAGACACACACCAGGTACCCTGAAGCCCATTTCTGTGTGTACAGTGCTGATCCATCCCTTCTACTGGAGACTGGAACAGAGTTTCCTTCAGTAAGCATTAACTAGGGGGCTACTGTCTATGCTATCACTTGTTTGTCATTTTGTCATACTGTGATGGCTTGCAAGTTACTAAGTGACTGGAAGCTATGCTACTAGTATTTCAAATACCAGCACGGTCACCCATGGCGGACCAGTTGTAGCAGAGCTGCCACACTAAGACAAACGAGGAAGAAAGGGCTGGTGTGAAAATGAGCCAATGAAAATCCTACGGGTCACAGCAGAATATTCCACTCTAGTGTTGGAGGGTCCTGGTGTGGTGCTATAGAACAGCACTGGACCACAAGCTTGGTTTGAACTGCAAGGTGGGCAGTTCAATCTCACCAGCCGCTCGTTGGAAACCCAGTACAGGATCGCTATGAGGAGGGACCGACTCCACTGTACTTCACAATAAACAGCATAGTGTTGTAAGATGAGCCCCATAGGTTGGAAGGCACTATACAACAGCTCCAACAATGGACTCAAATATACCAATGAGTACCAAAAGGTAAAAGGAGCTCTGGTAGCGTAGTGGTTACGAATGGGGCTGCGAACCACAAGGTCATCACTTCGAAACTACCAGCTGTTTGGCGGGAGAAAGAGGAGGCATTCTGCTCCCGTACAGATTTACAGCCTCGGAAAACCTATATAGGGTCACTATGAGTCGTAACCGACTCCACGGCACTCAGCCAGCCACCAGCAGGTAAAAGACCTGGTAACGCTTGTTTTTTTTTTAATGCACAGGTCAAACATGGTTTATTGTTGTCCGACTCATAGCGACCCTGTACAGGGTTATCGAGGCTGTAAATCTTTGCGGGAGCAGAAAGCCTCATCTTTCTCCCGAGGAACAGCTGGTCGTTTCGAACTGCTGACCCTGAGGTTAGCAGCCCCATTCGTAACTACTGTACGCACTACCAGAGCGGTTTATTGTTGTTGTGAAGTGCCGTCAAGTCGGTTCCGACCCATAGCGACCCTGTATAGGGTTTCCAAGGAGCGAATGGTGAGCTTGAACTGCCGACTAGCTGACTCTAATGTCACCACTGCATACAGAAGACTTATACAGGTTGGAGGAGGCCTAGGGCACTGAGCTATAAAATAGGAGAATACTGGAAAAACTTCTTGATAAATCTCTTAAATAGTTTATACATATATTAAGCACATAGTTTAATACTTGTATAAGGAGAATTTATAACATGTACAGTAATGAATACGTATACAAAATATAATTGTATATTTTAATTCATTAAAAAGGCCCAATAAAGAGTTGAATTTGCCAAGATTAAATTACTTATGGAGCCGCTTTAGTGTGCACGCTACAGAACTACACTCAGACCGCCAATCGAAGGGAGGGGAGGGGAGGGGAACCCAGGTCTACAATACCGCTGTCTCAATGCAGACTCACAGATGCACGCTACTTGATGGCTTCAGGAGGTGTCTCCCAGTAAGCAAGGCAAGAATGAACTTACTACAGTGAACAAGTTAGTATTTTTCACCACATCAAAAATATCAAAGATTCTGCATCTAGGTCTGGCTGGCATCTGTCTCTCTCCCAACCCCAAAGCACCTTCCTACAGAACCCAAAGCCCATTTTCAAATTTGCAATCCCGGATAGGGGCGGATTACCTGGTAAACAATGTAAGCACGGGTTTACTTGTGTTTAGTTACTAGTTTGTAGCGAAGAGTTTGTTTACCTTGCTTTTTGGGTAATCAGCCCCTGGTGTCTATTACGCGGAGAACAGTACCTACCTAGCACTCAAGAGGGTAAAGCTACTTCCTTCGTCTTGCCTCAAATTGTCGGACCCGTGGGGGCGGGGTCTGAGCGCGTGTGTGCGCGCGCGCCTCACGGCATGCCGCGCGGGGCGGGGCGAAAGGCGGGGCTTGCGGAGGAGGCGCGGCCGTCACTGGACGCCTGGTTCGGCCCGGCTGCGGAGAGCGACCTCCTGCTCTCGACCCGTCGGCCTGCTGCTCGGAGCCCGCGGTGGCGGTGGCAGCAGCGGGCGGCATGCGCGTGTGAAATGTGGCCGCGGGCAGCCGGGACACAAGTAGCGGCCGCCGCAGCAGCGGATAACGCGAGCGCGGCCTCCTCAGCCCCGGGCGCGCAGTGGATGAGGGCGAGCACGCGGGCGCAGGGCAGCCGCCGGCCACGCCGCTTCCATAAACACTTGTTTAGGACTCGTTCGCCCCGCTGAGTCCCGCCGGCCTCGCCGCCCCCGGCACTCTCGCTATGGAGGCCTCGTCCGACTCGGGGCCCCAAGCCTCGGCCTCGGTCTCGGCCACGGCGCCGCTGCGCGCCCCAGAGGTGGCGCGGCTCCGCGAGGAGCAGGAAAAGGTAACAGGCCGCGTGCTCGGCCCCGCCGGGTCGCTGCGCTCTCGGGAGGTGCCCGTACCTCGGCGGCCCTCACCTTCGCTGGGCTGGTCCTTCACGGCCCATACCCGCCCCCTCGCCCCCCCTTCCCCCCCCCGGCAGACCCCCTTCCTGCCCTCCCGGGCTCGCAGCCCCTCCGCTGGCCCGCAGGTCGTTTCTGACCCCGCACCTCGGAAGAGCACAGCCTCTAGGCTGAGGAAGAGAAAGTGTTGCAAGAAACTTTTGTCACGTGCTTGTGTTGTGTTGTGTGAGGATCCCTTTGACCTCCAAGGGGAGGGGAGGGATGGGAAGGTGGCGATCGATTTGTATCTTGCATCTAAACGTGAGTTTTTAACTGAGTGTTTCAGGGGGCGGGGCAAACTGTAAGTGGACGTGCTCACTCATTTTTTTTAGCTCGTTATCCGTTATCCAAACGTTTGAAACCCCCTCTCCCGTACATTTAAGGAGCTCTCATGGAAAAATGGAATTTAAAGGATGCAGTCGTTGCCCAGACTTTTTGAAGCTTCCGCGTATATTCTTTGCTGCTCTTTAAAGTTTTTTTTTTTTTTAACTTTGTAGTTCTATTTGTTTGCATTCCTTTGATTGTTTCGAATCTGTCAAAGATAGAAATGCCACTTTATTAAATTTTAAACTCAGTAGTAAATAAATGAATGTGAACCTGCCATTGAAGAGGGAAAAAAGTTTTTCACTTCTTATCTAAGAAATAGTTTTTGTTGTTGTTAAATCTGAGATTTTTGTGTGGTTCATAGCATTTCAGATTGACTCTCAACATCTCCTGAAATGTCTTAAAATTAGTACATTATAAAACAACATTTTTATTTACTTAAAAGGCCCATGTGTTATTAGGAGAGAATATGGTGGAATAAAAGTTGCTTCAAAACTATGAGCCAGTTCGGAATCCTTAAAGTTTTCAACTGGACCTTCCGAAAATATTTTTACTTGCATCTATATACAGATACATTCAGATCACCTAGATAAGGAACTTAACAAATCTTTGTTTACTTGGAAACCACCTGTTAGGATGAGTCATACCATCTTGGTTCTGATTGGTGGGAATTATTATGTGTGTTGATTTCCTTTTGTGAGCCATTTGTATCTCATCCCATAGACAACTGTTGGCTTTTCAATTTGGTGGCTGTCTGTTTTTCAAGAAGGGGGTGGAACAGAAATTCAAGGAGTTTGACATGCTTAAATAAAATGGATTTTAGTGTTTCTTAAAGAGAATAAGAAAATTGAAAAATGAAAGAGCCTTCTATGAAGCCAATGTGTTAATGTAGGAAACAGGTCCTCAGAAGATGCTGTTTCCCTGGCCTTTTCTGCAGTAGAATTACTTTCCCTCCTTCATGCGGGTTGTTGTTAAGTGCCCTTGAGTTGGTTCTAACTCATAGCAACCCTGTATAGGGTTTTTGAGGAGCTGCTGGTGAGCTTGAACCTCCGACCTTACGGTTTAAACAGACCTTTTGGTCCAGCGCATTAACTGGCAGCATCACACCAGGCCTCCCTCGTCCTTCATGCATCAGGGGTACATAATGCTGAATTGATATAGTAGTTTCACGTGACTTAGTAAAAAGAGAGGTTTAGTCAATAATGTTAGTTTGGATGAAATACAAAGGATAACTTCTGGGGTG
Organism: Chrysochloris asiatica; assembly: GCF_000296735.1. Taxonomy (NCBI): domain Eukaryota; kingdom Metazoa; phylum Chordata; class Mammalia; order Afrosoricida; family Chrysochloridae; genus Chrysochloris; species Chrysochloris asiatica. Next base: position 2,843,836 of record NW_006408622.1, read on the forward strand.
CTCTGAACAGCCTTCTGACCTCTGGTCCAGTTACACGTGAGGAAACTAACTGCTTTCACTTATAGCCCTGTGGGAACTTGCGTAGCTATTTTCAGTAGACACTGAACATGTTGCAAAATTGCTTTCCTGTGATATATTAATGTTAGCTTGGCACATAAACTGCATATCTGTCATGGGTGTGTAAAATGATTCCCAGTTTATGATAAAACCCCTTACGAATACCCTAGGATTATATTCTAATGGATTGGTTTCAGGGGACAGGATTTAGGCTTTAACTAGTGTAAGAAAACTTTTATTTAGTTGGTAATCAATTTAAATTATTCTGTGTGAGAAATTTTATTTAAGATTTAAAATCAACCCAGTTGTCGTCGTACAGTTGTTGTTAGGTGCCATCGAGTCGGTACCGACTCATAGCGACCCTATGCACAACAGAACAGAGCACTGGTCCTGGGCCAACCTCACAATCATTGCTACGCCTGAGCCCATTGCTGCCATTACTGTGGCAATCCGCCTTATTGAGGGTCTTACCCTCTTTCACCGACCCTCCACTTTACCAAACATGATATCCTTCTCCAGCGACTGGTCCCTCTTGACAACATGTCCAAAGTATGAAAGACGAAGTTTGGCCATCCTGGCTTCCAAGGAGCACTCTGGCTGCACTTCTTCCAATAGGTGTATAGTAGACTCTGTTAGTGTAGAAGTATAGTGTCTGTCTTGTACTGTAAAGGAAAGAAATGTCATGTTGTTTAGTGCCATCAAGCTGTTTCCAACTCATAGCAACCCTGTATAGAGTCCAGGGAGCAGCTGGTGGATTTGAACTGCTGACTTTGGGGTTTGCAGACCAGTGCAGATCCCTTGTTGTTGTTAAGTGCTGTCGAGTTAATTCCGACCCATAGCCACCCTGTGTAGGGTTTCCGAGGAGCAGCTGGTAAGCTTGAACTGCCGACCTCCTCGTTCAAATGGCTTTGCAGTCTGGCTCATTAACCCACAGTGCCACACCAGGGGAGAAAAAGTGATTTGAATGACTTTTTCAGTTTGTCAAAGATGATGCATAGCTAGCAGGTTATACATATTAAGAGAAGTTAATTCAGTACATATGGATGGAGGCCTTGGGTTTATTTAGACTTAATTTTCTCTGACATCCTTGCTTGAGAAGAACACCTAGGTAAGGTGTTTGACATACCCCTTTTTTGTTGTTTGGGATTTAGCTACAAAGTATAGCAAGTTTCAGAGTATTGTATTTTCTTAGTTTATCCCCTGGAACACTAAATAAAAAGAAAAGAACTTTGTAACCTCTGAGGACAAGGGCAAGTAAAGGGAGGGGCAAGCAGAGTCCCAGGAGACTACCTGTAGTAAATGGGGAGAAGCGGCTACTCAAGCAGGGCTGCCACTTTCACTGTAGCATCAGTGCTGAAAACTGTGTGCTTTCATTTCCTTCAATTGTAGCAAAAACACATGCACAGAGAGGTGCTTATAGTAATGAAGAAACTGAAAATCTAACTATAGGAGATGGGTTAAATATATCATGATATGTGCATATGATTGATACGAGTCCTGGTGTGACGCTGTGGGATAAGCACTGGACCTCAGGGTTGGTTTGAACTGCAGGTTGATGGTTCCAACCCACCAGCCTGTCTCTGGAAATCCTATACAGGGTCAGTATGAGTTGGAAGTGCCTCAATGGCACTTAACAACAACCACAAACACAGATGATGAGATATTAATTATATACCATTAAAAATGAGAGACCTTTATGTACAGCTTGGTACCAGTTACATGTATGTTGTTATTAAATGCTGTTGAGTTGTGACCCTGTATAGGGTTTCCGAGGAGTGGCTGGTGATCTTGAATTGCTAACCTTGTGTTTCAGACAACCTTGTAGTTCTGCGCATTAACCCACAGCACCACACATTGACATCCTTTTTGTTTACATGTTAAGTGCCATAGAGTTGGTTCTGGCACATAGGGGGATTCCGATACATCATGATGATCCTGACTCATTGTGAGCCCATTTATGTCAGAGGTAGAACTGTGCTTCATAGAGTTTTCAGTGGCTGATTTTTTTTAAAAAGTAGACCTTTCTTCTGAGGTGTCTCTGGGTGGATTTGAACCTTCAACCTTTTTTTTTTTTTTTTTAATTGACATTAATAAACAGATATATTGTCTCACAGTTTAGGAGGCTAGAAATCCAAAGTGAAGTCTCATCTCTTGCCGTTGTTGTTAGTTGCCATTGGGTCAGTTCCCTGAGCCCAACAGAAACACTGCCCGGTCCTGTGACATTCTCATAAATCACTGTTAAACTTGATCGCATTGCTGCTGCCACAGTGCTAATATGTCTCGTTGGGGTCTTCCTCTTTTTCACTGGTCTTCCACTTTACTAAGCGTGATGTCCTTCTCTAGGACAGGAACCTCAGAAGTATGGGTGATGAAGTCTCACCGTCCAGGCTGCTAAGGAGCGTTCTGGCTGTATTTTCTTCCAACACAGATCAGTTTGTTCTTCTGGCAGTCCATGGTACTTTTAATAATCTTCTCCAACACCATAACTCAAATGCATCTATTCTTCTACAGTCTTCCTTATTCATTGTCCAATTTTCAAGGTCTTGTGCAACAGAATGGCTTAATGCAGTAGATTGATTTCTTGATTTCATGTTACTTCCATCAAGTTGTTGACAATTTCATTCTTTTCTCCATTTATCTTGATGTTATTTATTGATCCAGAGGAGAGGATTTTGTTTTTGTTGCATTGAGGGTACAACCCATACCAAAGGCTATGGTCTTTATCTTCATTAGCAAGTATTTTAAGTCTTCTTCACTTCCAGCAAGCAAGGTTGTATCCTCTGCATATCACAGGTTGTTAATGAATCTTCCTCCAATCCTGATGCCACGTTTTCTTCATATAATACAGCTTTTAGGATTATTTGCTCATTGTACAGACTGAATAAGTATGGTGAAAGAATACAATCCAGGTGCACACCTTTCCTAATTTTTTTTCCTTGGTCTATTTGAACAACTGCCTTTTGGTGTTCCAGAATACCCATTCTCCACAATGTTGTCCATAGCTTGTCATAACATACTCAAAAGTCATTGTAAAGTCAATAAAGTACAGGGAAATACCTTTCTGGTATTCTCTGCTTTCAGTCCATATCCATCTGACGTCAGCAATGATGTCCCTCATTCCACTTCCTCCTCTGCATCTGGTTTGAGCCTCTGACAGTGTCCTGTCAATGTACTGTTGCAGCATTGTTGAATTATCTTTAGCAAAATTTTAGTTGCATGTGCTATTAATAATATTGTCTGATGATTTCCACGTTTCTTTGAGTCACCGCTCTTTGGAATAGGTACAAATGCGGATCTCTTCCAATCAGTTAACCAGGTAATCTGCGTTCCAAATTTCTTGGCATAGATGAATGAGTGCTGCATCAGTTTGTTAAAAAGATTTCAAAGTGTATTTCGTCAATTCACGGAGCCTTGTTCACTGCCAATGCCTTCACTGGACTTATTCCTTAAGTACCATTGGCTCTTGATGATCTACTGTCTCTTTAAATGGTTGAACACAAACCATTTCTTTTTGGTACAGTGACTCACTGTATTTCTTCCATATACCATCAATTAAAAGTATTTCTCTCTATCCACTTTAGCTTTTTAAAAAAGACACAAACAAAAAAACCCACTCAGGCATATATAATAATTTACATTTCCAAAGGGCACATTCTGCAAGTCTGCTCCT
>NW_006408622.1:2851093-2855441 GCF_000296735.1 Chrysochloris asiatica
CAGGCCTTCTCTTTAAAGATTATGGCCAAGAAAAGCTTTATGAAGCAGTTCTGTGCTGTACCAGATCGGGCCTTCATGAGTCAGAATTGGTTTGACTGTAACGGGTTTGGTTTTATTTCTTGAATACTTCATGTCTTATTTGATTTTCTTTAAACCTGCCCCCTCCCTTTGAGATTTTTTAAATCTTTATTTCTCTGTCAAAAAGGTACTAATGCAACAAGGCCCTTTTATTGGGCATGCGATCAAGGGAGCAGAGGGAAATGCAAAGTGTCTTTACTGATTTATCTTTGAGTTGGTAGAAAAAGGTAAGCTACTCAGTAGCCTGTCTAGCTTGTGATCTGTGCTGTCACACCTGGGACCTTGCACTGCTGTGCAGCACTCGGCTCTTCCAAGGCGGTCTCTTTATGCTGAGATCTTACAATGTCTAGTTCTAGTTTAGAACGGTATTAGGCCGATATGTTAGGTTCTTGGCTGGAGTGACCTTTGTAAGATTTTATACCTTCAGATATATTTTATAGCTTCATCTCAAATTAGCAGCATGACTGATAATTGATTGTAATATGAAATAAAGTGGTATATAGTACTGTTGTCTTAGGTTTCTTCGCAGGGTAGTAGTAAACCCAACCAAACTTTCTGCCAATTTGAACTCATGACCACTGTGTAGGACAAAGTCCAACTGGCCCCATAGGGTTTCCAGTCTTTATGGAAGCAGATTGCCAGGACTGTTTTTCCATGGAGCATCTGATGGGTTGAACCACCGACCTCTTGGTTTGCATCTGAGCCCTAGCCACTGCGCTACCAGGGCTCCTCAGGGTAATAGTAAGATTGGAAAACTCACTAGGATAATCTGATTGTTTTTGGAATTAATTACACTAAGATTTGCAGCCTCGGAAACACTATACAGGGTCACTATGAGTTGGAAACAACTCAACGGCACTTACCAACAACAGCAACCTCATTTGAGCCTGCTGGCACAGAATCGACTCCATGGCACATAATCACCACCACCACCAAGAATGTATTGGAATCCTGGTGTGGTGCTGTACGATAAGCATTCTACTGCAAGTTCCAACTGACTTGACGACACTTAACAACAACAAATCACAAGAGTATTTTAAGTTTTTCTAGAGGCAGAACTGCTAACCTTAGCTAAACTTCGTATTTCTCATGCAAACTGTGCTCCAGATTGTTTGAGAAACTCCACTATGTACCCCATATGGCAGCAACTGTTCTTTCTCCAAACTCAAAGAGTCCCAGTAGAGGCTAGTCCCAGTACTTGTTGAGTTCCCAGTACATGCCAGCACGCTCGAATGAGGGCGCTGTTGTTGGTTAGTGCTGTTGAGTTGTTTCCAACTCATAGAGATCCTGTATAGCGTTTTTGAGAGCAGTGAATGAGTTTGAACTGTTGATCTTGCAGTTCAAACGACCTTGCGGTTTAGTGCTTATTTTCCATTGCCTTAAGATTGTTTCATAAAAAGCCTCCATGATGGTTCTGTGTTCTTTGCGAAAATCTCTCAAGATTACCCCCTTAGGTTAGCAAAAACCAGTGGCTACGACCTTCTGAACATTCTCAGCAGATCCTTTTGTAAATCACTGTTTTGACTGGATCTTACTTTTTTTTTTTTTGTCTTTTTTTTTTTACTGTTAAGTGCCGTGAAGTTTTTTTTCTGACTCATAAGGACCCGGTATAGGGTATCCAAGATTTTACATCTTTGTGGGAGCTGAAAACCTCATCCATCTTTCTCCAGTGGAGTGGTTGGTGAGCTAGAATGATGGACCTTGTGCTTCTAAGTGTAGTGCTTATTATATGGAGCCCCACACTCCCTGCTTTCTGGGTTGTTGTTAAGTGACCCATAGCAACCCTGTATTGGGTTTCTGAGGAGCAGCTGGTGAGTTTGAACCACAGATTTTGTGGTTCAAACCAACTTTGCAGTGCAGCGCATTAACCCACCAGGACTATGGTTAGTATTAGTAAAGCCAACACTCATCTTTGGTTACAATTTGATTTGTTCTGTGAAATCATCTTCATTAGCTATGATCTTGCATAAAAGACTGATGGAAAAATCAGTTCTTTGAGCTTGCTGATCTTCATGCACTGTTTTTGGTACCCATTGAACCAAAATATACTGGTGCCAAGATGTGATATCCCAACTTCAGTAGCTATCAGATTGATGGTAATTCTACAGTTTTTCACCTGTTTCTGGACTTTAGTCACAGTTCATTTGTCAAGGTTGAAGGTCTTCTCAGCTGTGCCCCTGGGCAGGTCTCGCTGCCCTAGCAGTGTTAACAAGGCTCTTTTAGGGCTGTTGATAAATGCCCACAGGACATAACCACTTCATCATATACCTAACATGAAGGCACTCTACTTTAGCTTTATGGATCAGCAAATCTCACTCCAAGGAGCTCTGGTAGCGTAGTAGTTACGGATTGGGCTGTGAACCTCAAGGTCTGCAGTTTGAACCTACCAGCTGTTCCATGGGAGAAAGATATGGCTTTCTGCTCTGGTAAAGATTTACAGCCTCGAAAGCCCTGTACAGGGTCGCTATACTCCACGGCACATCACCACCACCAAATCTCACTCCCCCAATTAAGTGCCAGGAGGCACCCCACTCTGCAGACAAACCTCTTGCCCAGAGTCACTCAGGTTTACTCACTCTGTCTCATGCTCTGGCTCTTGATTTTGCTGCTATTGCTCCTCTGGCACTTGTCTGGTGTCACTGTTTTCGGTCCCTGGGTTGAGGAAGTTCATTGTACAGGGACGTTGGGGCAGATCCAAAGGATACTCCACTCCTGGCTCTTTTCTGGATGGTAGTAAGATCCCTCCTGATACTGAGAAGACTCATTTTAAACCCGTGTTAGAGTGCCAAGTGTTCACAATTAACCCTGTTAACTGTCACTCATAATCATATAGCATGTAATCTCTCAGTATCCTCCCCCACCTTTTCTTACCCTGAGCCATCAGGAAAAAGTTGTTAGGTGGGAGTTTACAAAGATTATGGCTAGAAGAGACATTAAATAATTTACTACATCCATTCACTTTCATGAATTTATGTGCAACATCGTAAATCCACGTGTAGGAATATATTATGTTAAAACGTATGTATTTGTGGGTGTATAACTTGTTTGTTGTTGTGAGGTGCCATCAAATCAGTACCAACTCACCCTATGCAAGATAGAAGAAACACTGCCTGATCCTGGACCAGCCTCTTAATGTTACATTTGATCTCATTGCTGTTGCCACTGTGCCAATCCATCTCGTTGAGGGGTCTTCTTCTTATTCTCTCACCCTCCACTTTACCAAACATGATATCCTTCTCCAGTGACTGGTCCCACAGTCTTAACTACTGGAACTTTATTGTAAGTCTTGATATTTGGTAATGTCAGTTTCCTACCTTTATTCTTCTTTGAGATTCCTGAGGCTAGTCTAGGTTCTTTGCAATTTCACATGCATCTTATAATTATTGTTGTTGTTATTAGGTGCTGTTGAGTCTGTTTCGACTCATAGCAACCCTATATAGGGCTCTAGGGAGAAGCTGGTGGGTTTGAACTGCTGACCTTGCGGTTAGTATCTAGTGCTCCTATGTTTCCATACCAGGACTCCATCTTAAAATTAGCTTGTTAATTTTCAAAGAAAAAATCCTGGGAACTTCATTTCTAGATCAATTTGGAGAGAATTGACATCTTTACCGTCTTCTAACTTAATATATTCATTTACGTCTTGAAGATTTTGTCATTATTTCGTTTGGGTTCATCTACCTTTTTGCTATGTGTATTCCATTTGTTACAAGTGTTTTTATTCCATAATTTATTTATGAAATGTTTTATTGTGAATTGTGTGATAGTCTACCTGGGAGAACATCAGCTTTACATTCATTCCATCATCCATCATTTCATTGGCATAGTTACCATCCCGTCCATGCATCCTCACCCAACCAAGGGGTGTACCCTGTAAGCCTGTACCACTCCCCCCACTACAGTCCTCAGCCCCTTTCCATCTCCTGATCCTGAGTCCCCACCCACACCATCTCTTGACATCATCTTCTCTGCCTCCATCTCAGGCCCCACCGCCTCTCTGGGTAGAATTCAGCTCTTTGGCTCTTCTCCACTTATGGTCCCAGGGTCCTCCACTCCTAGACTGAAAAGTTAATCACTCCCCTCTTTGCTACAAAAAGTTCATCTCTAGATTTCCAACCCTCACAATCAGTCCTGATAACAATCATTCACAATTGCATCACAAGAGACCCATCTGTATTTCGTTTCATCAGCCCTTCCTGGATAGGCTGGACACTATTCACTGGGGACTCTACCTTCCTCCACGCCCTTTGGATCTAGGTTCCCTCTTGAAAGC
>NW_006408622.1:2855611-2881718 GCF_000296735.1 Chrysochloris asiatica
TCAGATGACGCTTTTTTTCCTCTTCTTTCTTCTTCAGATTGAGCTCTGTTTATCCAGTCATTGAAGTCCGGTCAAATGAGTATCATCTGCAAGTATGGATGTTCTTACATCTGTCCGGCCTCTTTTTCTCACCTGGTCGCCCCGCTCTCCACTCTAGACCTCTGTGGCTGTGTCATTGACTCTGAGCCCATGAGTCCCCAGATGTTGCCTCGCTACTGCCCGACCAGGTCTCCACTCGGGTTCACAGTAGTTTGCTGAAAAATGTTGGGCTTAGCTCGCCACTTCATTGATGTTCTTCGGTCACTTCTCCTTCTGGGTGACGTGCGTGGTTGTCAGTCAAACCATAATTTATTTTGTTTTAATAAAATACTTTCTATTTTATACTTATTTTAAGAGGGTGGTCCAGAAAGTTAATGGAAAAATTCCATTTTCCCATAAATTTTTTGAAATCACCTTATATTATTAGCATTATATGTTATGTTATATTATGTTTAGCGATATCGAGTCAGTTCCAATCCATAGCAACCCTGTATAGGGTTTCTGAGGAGCAGCTGGTGAGCTTGAACCACCGACCTTGCAGTTAGTTTAAACTGACATTGCAGTCTAGTGCATTAACCCACAGTGCCACTCCAGAACTCCACCGTTATATGAGTAATTGTATAGTTTCTTACTTCTTTTCTAGTTCTTGTTGTAGAGATTTTCATGGGCTTTCTTTCCTTATTACAGTTGTAAAATGGTAGTAATTGCATCCGAACCTATCCAGCTTCAGGGAGGATAATACTAATTAGCATTGGCCCATTGGGGTAGACATACCTCCCCTCTCCAACCTTTTAATCAATTCTTTCACCGCCTTCATCTATCTCCTTGCCACTCGTCACTTTTCTGTGGGTTTACTAATTTGTTGCAGTTGCTGTTGTTTTTAGTACCGTGGAGTCAGTTCTGACCCATAGTGACCCTGTACAGGGTTTCCGAGGCTGTAAATCTTTACGGGAGCAGAAAGCCTCATCTTTCTCCCATGGAACAGCTGGTAGTTTCAAACTGCCGACCTTGAGGTTAGCAGCCCGATTTGTAACCACTATGCTAGAATTCACAGACCATACTTACAGTTAAGTGGATTAAAGGTGTTACAAAGTACAACCTGGATCAAGATCAAGAAGCATGTGGGCAAAGCACATCCTGCTTTTCTTCAGTATTGGACAGTTCTCTCAGTACCTCTTGGCTGTGCAAGCAAGCAGGCCCTTCTCTCAGCTCTGCAAGTCTCCTCTTGGCCACCTCAGGACAAGTTTATTCTCAGCCCACTCAAGACAACTTTTCTCTTGGCGCTTTTTTTTTTTTTTTTTTTTTTGTTTTTATATCAACTCCATTGTAAAGTGTTTTGAAATACTCTATAATCATTTTTTTTTTTTTTTTTTTAAGGTTTTTATTGTGAATTGAGTGATAGTTTACATGGGAGAGTATCAGCTTTACAGTAATCCTACCATATTTTGTTTCATTGCAATGATTATAATTCCTTCCATGCATCATCATTCAACAGCATTTGCTTCCATTTCCTCTGTTTTTTATTTTATTTTGTTTTTTGGAAGTACACTGAAGCACTTGGGAATATATAACCATTCAAACAACCAAAGGGTATATACCCCGCAAGCCTGCCCCCTGGCCGTCAGTACACAGCCCCTCGCCATCCCTGAGTCTAGAGTCCCCAGCCACTTTGTCTCTCCATGTCATCAACTCTGCCTCCATCTCTGGCATCGCTGTTTCTCTGTGTAGGGTCCCGTACTCCGCTCTTCTCCTTTGATGATTCCAGTGTCCTTGGCTCCTGGACTGCAAGATCAACTACTCCCCTCCTTTTGTTACAAAAACATCTACCTTTACATTTGCAACACTCAAAATCAGTCCTGATAGCAGTTGTTCATTATTGTACTACAAGAGACCTGTCCCTATCTCCTTTTACCAGCCCCATCCAGACAGGTTGGAAACCACTCAGTGGAGATTCTATTTTCCCCCACACCCTCTGAAACAAAGCTCCCTCTTGAAAGCTTGTAAGCCAGTCACTTCGTGCCTTTGTAGCCCCTCCATTTTGGGTAGCCAATGTCTGAGTTTCCTATCCCTGTCAACCTTGTATATACTGAGAGGGTGGGAATGGACCTTGCTGTAAAGATTTGTTCCCTCTTTTGAGCTACTACAGCCATAAGAATAGGTAAAGTTCATCAAATTGTAGCAGATTACTCTTTTTTTCCTCTTCTTTCTTTCTCTAGTTGAGTCTGATAATCCAGCCGTTAAAGCGAGGTCAAGTGGGTACTATCTGCAAGGATGGGTGTCTTGTGCATCTCCCTCACTTCATATCAGCTGGACACTTCACTCTCCACTCTAGTCCTCTGTGACCATGTCCCTGCCCCTGGGCCTAGGAGTCCCCAGGTCTCATCTTTTGGCTCCTTTTTGTTGTTATTAAATGCTGTTGAGTCAATTCTGACTCCTAGCAACCCTGTAAAGGGATCCTGAAGAGCACCTGGTAGGTTTGAACTTCTGACCTTGTGGATTGCAGTCCAGTGCTGCTTTTTCTAAGCTTCCTCAGGACAGTCCTCTTGGCCTTTGGCCTCTCTATTGCTAATGTACCCAGCTCATACCTTAGTATATCATTTTGGTTCAGCTCTCTTAGCTACATTGCTAGTAGCAGGTTTCTGCCATCACCACTGACTACAGGGTTCCTTCTGGGCCTTTTGCTGCCAGCTCTGCCTGAAGGCCCCTTCTGGACCTATTGCCGCTGGCTCTGCTGCAGGGCCCCTCCTAGGCCTCTTTCTGTCTTCATTGTTTAGCCCAAGACACTTGTAACAGTTGTCTTAGGAGGTTTCTTACTCTTTCTGCTTTTTCTCTCCTCTTGCCTCTTGCTTTTTGCATCTTTTTGCACCTTCTTGCTTTTTTCTGTCTGCCAACTTTTGTGTAGTTGGTGCGCATATAAGCACACTCTTGATCAGTTACCAGGCATGGTGTTCCCACTACTCCTAAAACTGACCAATCTCCTCTCAGTAGGAAACAATCACTTCATTTGCATAGTAAGCTATAGGTGGTCACTTTGTTTGTATAAATATGTTGACCAATCTCAGCAAGGTGGGTTAAGTAGATCAATCCACAGGGTAGGCTGCAGGGCAAGGCCAGATAAAAAGTATCAAACCATCAGGTTGTGTTACCACTTATCCAGGAAATGTGAATCAACCTGGACAAAGGTAACAAATCCTCTGGGGTAGAAAGTTAGGTCAAAGGTAGTGCTACAGGGAAATTTCTCAAGCTGTTTTCAAAGAACTAAGGCAAAAAGATCACATAAAGGAACTCATGTCTCATCTCAACAGACCACATTAAATTAGTACTTTTGCTACTTTTGAAATTATTAAAATATTTTTATGACAGTTAATGTCATCAATTATTCTTCTATTTGTTCAATTGCCATTAATTTTGCTTCTGCATATATTTTTTACCTCCACAAAACATAATTGCTATAAAAAATCTATTTTCATTTATATTTCATTCTAAGATAGCAGGTGGGTTTTTTTTCTCTTCATCATTTTAAAGATGTCCTTCCTCCTAGTATCTTGGCATCTTTCATTGATTTTTAGAGTGAGCCATCATCTTACTGTTTCTCCTTTTGGGTTTTGCACTTCATATTTGAGTTTTATGAACTCCTGGTGTGGCGCTGTAGGTTCAGCACTGGTCTGTGAACCACAAGATTGGCAGTTTACACCCATCAGCGGCACCTTTGGAAACTCTTAATACTGGGTTGCTGTGAGTCGGAAGTGACTTGACAGCACTTAACAACAACAACAATTTGGGTTTTAGGAGTTTGACTATGATGTGTCTAGATGTGGTTTTCTTTGAATAAGTAGAGTTTCTTGAATATCTTTTGTAAGGTTTAGAAAATTCTCATCTGCTCTCTTAAATACTGGTTATGTGTCATTGTTTCTCTCTTTTCTACTTTTTGGATTCTGAATCCATATATGTTGGACATTTTTACTTTTTCTCACATCTCTCTTACTCATCTACATTTTCCATCCCTTTTTTCCCCTCCTCCTTTGTCAATGTGGATACTTTCATTTGCCTGTATTCTCAAGTTTAATCTGTATTAAACTCATGTACTGAATTCTTAATTTCATTTGTTGTATTTATTATTTTTAGGATTTATGTTTTATCCTTTTTAAAGTAGATTCTAGGTCTGCTGACATCAACAAATTTTCCCTTTATTTTCATGAATCAAAAAGTCTGTTTCATAAATGCAATATATAAATCACATGAGATTCTATTTTTGTTATTTATTTTCCCTTTTGATTTCTCATCAGTTGCTTCCATTTTATATGCTGCTTTGTAATTGGTTGAATGACATTGTACTGAAGAATTCTAGAGATTCTAGTGTTTTCCTTCCTTCAAAGAGGGTGAGGGGTTAAGTTTTCTTTTAACACTTTAGAGTATTATGGGATCAAGGTAATCTAGTTGAAGGTTGGTTTTTAAATTTATTAAGGCTGATCTGTTTCAATTTTGCCTTGGCTCTTGGGATGTAATCTTTATCCCTAAGGCACAGCTCTAATATCATCTGGAGATCTTTTTCTTAAATTATATGATCCTATATGTAGTGCAACCAGATGTAGTGGAGACCAAGATGGCTAGGCTTCGTCTCTCATACTTTGGACGCATTGTCCAGAGAGAACAGTCGCTGGAGAAAGATGTCATGCTGGGGAAGGTGGAGGGTCAGAGAAAAAGAGGAAGATCCCCAACGAGATGGATCAGCCAGGTGGCATCATTGATGGCGTCAAGTGTGGCGGCGGTAGTGAGGTTGACCCAGGATTGGACATTGTTTTGTTCTGCTGTCCATGGGGTCGCTATGAGTCGGTTCCGACTTGATGGCACCTGACAACAACAACATATGTGTGTTGTTGTTTTTAAGTACCGTGGAGTCGGTTTTGACTCATAGTGACCCTGCACAGGGTTTCCGAGGCTGTAAATCTTCACGGGAGCAGAACGCCTCATCTTTCACCCACAGAACCACTGGTAGTTTCGACCTGCTGACCTTGCAGTTGGCAGCCCGACTCGTAACCACTACGCTACCAGAGCTGTTGTTGTTATGTGCCATCGAGTCGGTTCCGACCCATAGCGACCCTGTATAAGGTTTCCGAGGGTGTAAATCTTTACGGGAGTAGAAAGCCTCATCTTTCTCCCGCGGTGCAGCTGGTAGTTTCGAACTGCTGACCTTAAGGTTCGCAGCCCAATTCGTAACCACTACGCTACCAGAGCGCCTTAGCTCTGTTTATATTCCCTGTTCTGTTCCATCAAAATATTGACTGTGTTTCACCAGTTGTTGTTGTTAAGTGCCTTCAAGTTGGTTCTGATTCATAGCGAACCCTGTGTAGGTTTTCTGAAGAGCACTTGGTGAGCTTAAACCTCTGAGCTTGTGATTTAAACTGACCTTGTAGTCAAGCGCATTAACCTGCTGCGCCACACCAGGACTCCTTCACCAGTAGTATACTTTATTAGTTATTATAGCTTTATAACAGATTTTTATATATGGTAGTATAAGTCCTCTAGATGGCCTTTACTGTTCTTGATCCTTTGCAATTCCATGCATATTTTAGAATCAGCTTCCCAGCACTCACCCAAGAACTGCCTGGGGTTTTGCTTGGAGTACAAATGGAACTGAAAGGTCAATTTAGGGAGAGTTGACATGGTTATAATACTGAGTTTCTCAGTGTCATGAACATGGTATATCTCTCCATTTTATTTAATTCTTCTCTAATTTCTCTCAACATTGTGTCTATTTTTAGTTTATGTCTTGAATGTTTTAGATTTATTTCTATTTGTCATCTTTGATGCTGTTTTGTAATATATTTGCAGTTGATTTGATTTTTTATGCTGAGTTTCTTAAATTGACATTGATTCTAATCCTTTGTGTATAGATATGTGCAGTTTCATTGTAAATAATGACAGTCTTGGTCTTTCAGTAGTGTTGTTGTTAAGTGCCGTTTTGTCGATTCTGACACATGGCGACCCCACATAGGGTTTCCAAGGAGCAGCTGGTGAGTTTGAACCACCGACCTTGCAGTTCAATCTGCTTTTCAGTCTGACGCCTTAATCTGCAGTGCCACACCAGGAGTGTGGTTAATAAGGGCAGTGATAGTTGGCTACCTTGTCTTATTCTGTATACCAGTGGTGCAGCTGTCAATATTTTACCATTACAAATGATGTTTGTTATAGGCTCTTTGTATATTTTCTGTTATGTTTAATTTCCTGTTAATTCCATTTACTGAATTAATTTTAATTTAATTGTAGAATTTCCATTTGTTTATTTTATTTTATATACAATTCAAATCTATAGTAAAAATTGCCATCTTTTCATATATTTTCTTCACTTTTTCTTCTATTTCCTTGAACATATTAATCATTGTTTTAATGTCCCAGTTTGTTAGCTCCAGTATCTTGAATGCTTGTGAGTTTAAATCTGTGTGTTTCCTTTTTTTGTTTTCCTTCCTGATTTTGGTTGTGTGGTGTGTTTCTGGGCGGCCTAGAAATTTTTGACTGAATGTTGGAATTGTGTATTTGAAAATGGTAGATGTTCATAAGATGATCTCTTCCTCTGGAAAAGGCTCACCCTTTTCTGGTAGGCAAATACAATGAAGATTTATCTTAGTTCAGTCAGTTACTGAATTGAATCAAGGCACGTGTGATTCCTTCAGGACTTTCATCTGAGAGCCTGGTTTGTTCACCAGGATTTCTTTTCATGGAGGCTTCTAAGCTCTAATTTTTGTTTCATTAGTATACTGAAAGTGTGGAACAACACTGTTTTACTTTTCAGAAGTTTCGTCTTAGCTTTTTGGCCTTACATCATCGACAGATTTAGAAATTGACAGATATTGTAAGGGGGAAAACAGCCATATGTTTAAGACTTCTCATGTCTCTGATTTTGTCACTACAGGCTTGTCACACTGCCCATCATCCCACCACTTGTTTCTGTCTCTTAGCCGGGGCTCTCTGTTCAGGGCCAGCCATGTTTCTCAGCCTCCTGCCTGTGCTCAGAACTGCCAACTGCTCCCCTGAGGAAGAAAGCGGCTTCACATTATCAGCTAGCTCCTTTTTCCACCGTTTGCCTTCTCTGAGTTTTAGTCCCTCTTGTCTTTATTATTTTGGTAACTCACCGAAACCTTTAAAGAGATGATTTTTGCATTTAAACTGGCTTTTCTAGTTCTCAGAAGGCTGATTGATATTACACAGGCTTTTTATCAACTTGGAGCTGGTATCTGGACAGAGTTTTGAAGTTATGTAACTACTTGCAGTGGTTTTAGTATTTATTAATTTCAGTAGTGTCATGACCATGTACTTTTTTTTTTTTTTTTTAGTATAAAATGGTGTCTCAAAGATTGAGTAATTTGACTTCTTGTTTTTAAAAAAACCATATAGGTTTGCTGTGGGTTGGAACTGACTCGATGGCGCTTACAACAACAGCTCAGTTTATTGCAAAGGACTTTACTAAAAAGATCTATTATTTTTACTAATTTGCAGTACGCTTTTTTTTTTTATAATTTGGCAATGATATTTGTATGTCTCTATAATGAATTGACAGTATGTCCTTTAAGAAATGGTTATATCCATTGGCTTCAGCCCCTGCTCCCTTTTCCTCTTTAAGTTAGCTGTTTTAAATGTAAAAGATCCGTCTAGAAGCTAAAGGCTTGCAAGAGAAGCAAGCCATGTAAATCCAGACAGCTCTGATTAGTACAGTCCTCACACTGTTACATTATACGTTAAGCCATTCAGGAAAAATATGAAATTGAAATACAGTGAGAAGAGTTATAGGAGTTAAGTGAAGCATTTTGAGAGAAATAATCATTTTGTATTTTAGCAAACTTAACTGTTTTAGGTTTTCTTTTCCAGTTCTACTTTTAATGAGGATTTGTATTTAACATGGAAAACTCATAGGTTGATGCCCTCTTGTGGTCTGTTACCAAAATAAATAGCACAAATAGAAATAAATAAGTACTGGTAATCTTTGTTGGTGGTGGTAAGTGCCATCGAGTCAGTTTTGACCCATTGTGACCCTGTATAGAGCTTCTGAGGAGCGGATGGTGAGCTTGAACTGCTGACCTGTGGTTCAAACCAACCTTATATTATAGTACAGTGCATTAGACCTTACATGTTAAATCAGAATATCATTCCCTTATAAGATAAGTTTTGAAAGTGTCTTCTGAGGGAAAAATAGCAAAGAAATTATTCTGTTTTCTGTATTATTTGTTGATCTTAAAATTGATCAAGTAGATAGTTTGTAACATAATATATATGTGTATGTATATGTTAGCTAGACACTGACATGAAAGAAAAATAGACTGGTGGGCATTCTATCATTGTCATTTTGAATCTCTAACATGATTATTTGTTTTAAAGTGCCTTTAAAATATGATATGCAATAGACTAGCTCCCATCCCTTAAACAAATAAACACTAGGAAATGGTGCTTGGAGAATTTGTTATTTATACTTGGTCATTTAACCTGAAAGGGCCAGGAGTTGTCTGAGGCATTGGAAGAATAAGGCTTTTTTGTTAGTGAGTTGATGAAAAAAAATTTTTTTTAATGTTTTATTGTGAACTGAGTGAGTGAAGGCTTACAGGGCAGCTCATCAGTTTTGCATTCAGTAAAATGGTTACAGTGTTTACAATCCCCTACATGCAAAGGAGCTCTGGTAGCATAGTGGTTATGAATCTGGCTGCGAACCGCAAGGTCAGCAGTTTTATATTACCAGGTGTTCTTCAGGAGAAAGATGAGGCTTTCTGCTCCCGTAAAAATTTACAGCCTCGAAAACCCTGTACTGGGTCGCTATGAGTCAGAACCGATTCCATGGCACATAACTACCACCGCCACATGCACCATCAGCTAACAGTATTACCTACCTCTATTACCTTTTTGTTCTTTTTTTTTATGTACACATAACACATTAAAAATATATATTTGTTTCAATGTCCAAAGGGCACATTTTGCCAGCCAGCTTCCTGCCCACAGGCTCACTGCCTTTCTAAGTGCGTGGGTCTGTAGTCCTCTGCTGCTCTCTCTCTCTATGTTATCACCTCTGCCAGCATCTCTGTTCTTGCTTGCTCCTCTCATGCTCTTCCCTCTTGATGGTCCTAGGGTCCACCTGTTCCTGAAATGACAGATTAACTGCTCCCTCCCTTTTAGTTGCAGCTCTTCTACATTGATAGTTGTGACTATCACGATTCACCTGATAACAGTTACTCACAATTAAATCATAGAATCCTGTCACCATTATCACCAGACCCATCTGGGCAAGAGGAAAACTATTCAGTGGGCTTTCCATTTTAGTCTCCGCGTTCTGACACTAAGTACTCTCTTGAAAGCGTGTAACATAGCCATTCCGTGCCTTTATAGCCCCCCAGTTTTGATAGCCAAAGTCTTAAGTTGCACTGTCCTTATCAGCCCAGTGTACTGAGGAGGCACACTTGATCCTTGACATGAAGAATCCTTCCCTTTCAGATAGAATTTTGGGCAGCTTCAGCCATAAGCAAAGGTCTAGTTCAACAGGTTGAAGCAATTTATACTTGCTCCCTGTGACATACTTCTTTATCTTAATCAGGCTGAATTCTGGTTGGCTAGCCATCCAAGCTAAATCAAATAGATACTATCTGCAAGTTGGGAGTTCTCACATGCCTCCTCCATCTTTAGACCAGCTGGCCACTTCACTCTTGACTCTAGCCCTCAGTGGCTAGGTCAGTGTCCTTGGGCTCAGGAGTTGCCACATCTCCCTGAACTTCATACCAGCTAGCCCATCCTCTACTCTGCCTCATCTCAGGGTCATCAGGTGTCTATGAAACATGACCGGTCTCAGCCCATGTCTTCGTTGCTGCGTTTCCCCCACTTCCACTCACAAGTTGACCAGGGTGGTCGCCAGTGAACATACAAGACTGTGTGTTTCCTTTGAGTTTCAGTCTTAGACTGGGGTTTACCCTGATTGTTTGACTTTTCTTGACTTGATGGCTCCAAGAAAAAGGTTTGCTTGATATTATCACAGCCAAACAGTCTGGCGTACCCCCCACTCCCCATCCCATTGGTCTTTCTTTCAAGAAGTATCTTTTGTTCTAGACCCAGATAGGGAGAGGGGCTGTGTGCCGATGACCGGGGGACAGGCTTGCAGGATATACCCTTTGGTTGGTTGATGATGCATGGAGGGGATTGTAACCATGGCAATGAAACGATATACAGTAGGATGAATGTAAAGCGAATGCTCTCCCATGTAAACTATCACATAATTCACAATAAAACTTTTTTTTTTTTTTTAAACAAGACAGGCAGATCAAGATGGAAAGGCTAGAGGAACAAAAGATACTTCTTGAAATATTCTTTGAGCTTTGGGAACAAAAAGACATGTGAAGGGGCAAGATCGGGGTCATAGGGTGGATAGGCTAAGGTCCCCAGCACAGTTTCCATAGGGCAAATCTTGCTACTCCTGAAGAATGAACAGGTGGTAGGTGCATTGTGCTGGGAAAAAAAATTCCTTAGTGAAACTTTCCTGGCCTTTTACTTAACAATGGAAGTTTCCACCTTTAAATAAAAAGCTCCATAATAAATCCTGTGATCATCCTGTGTCCTTTGAGCAAATTTTTGGAATTAAAAAACAAAACCAAAAACCAATTACCATAACTTTCTGAGCTAACCTCTTTACCTTGAGTTTACCTGGCCCGGTTTATCCCTTTGGAAGCCACTGTTCTGACTGGACCTTATTCTCTGTATCAAATTGGTATACCCAAGACTTATCCGTGGTTGTGTTCATTAACTTCAATCTTGCTTAAAAGACTGATGAAAAGTCACCTTTTTGAATTAGCTGTTCTTGCTCACTGCTTTGGGCACCCATTGAGCCAAAAGGCTCCTGAGGCCAAGATGTTCTCTTAAAATGGAAAATTCCACCTTTTGTAGATATTGCATGGTTGGTAATTCTGTTGTCTTCTTCTGTCTGTTTCTGGACTTTAGTCAAGTTTTCTTTATTTGTCAGGGTTTGACAGTCTTCCTTCTTTTGGCTCATCTTTGAGGTCTTCCTGACCTCAAAATGTTAGCTCCATCTAAAAACTGTTGTGTTGTGTGTGTGTGTATCAGGGGGTAGGGAGGGTGAAGCACCATTCTTAGAAACTTGGCAAGCTTCAATGATTTGGGAAGATTTCCACTTGAGTTTTGTGAAAAATTGACATTAGCCCTGATCTCAAAAGGTTTTTCTCTACGGCATAAGAAGTATCCTTTGTTTTGGAAAGTATTTTAACAAGATGAAGGCAAGTGTATTACTGAGAGAACTTGTCTACAGTCTCACACTGATCACAGAGATACGTATATTTATGTTTCGTTTGGAATAAATCTGTGCATGTATAAACTGGAACCCCAATAACAATACTTTTTGACTTATCCTGTACTTATTCAGTATGTCTGCTGAGCAAATAATCAACCAAATAGATGGAGTATATGAAGGAGGAGGAAGACTAGTTGCCTTTGATATGCAGATGATACGGTCTTACTGAAAATGAAGAGTACTTGAAGCACTTAACGGATGAAGATGAAACACTGCACTCTTCAGTAAGGATAACATCCTAACTCAAAGAAAGCAAAAATCTTCACTAGACCAATAAGCAAAATTATGATAAACAGAGAAAAGATTCAAGTTGTTTAGAACTTCATTTTACTTGGATCAAAGATGTATATCGTTGAACAAATCAACTGCAAAAGACCTCTTAAAAGTGTTAAAAAGCAAAGATGTCACTTTGAAGATTATGTTGCACTTGACTCAAGCCATGTTATTTTCTTACTTTTTTAACTCACCCCTTTTAGTTACACATCTTTTACAATTACAGTTGATCATCACAATTAATCCTGCTGACAATTACTCATAATTGAATCATAAAATCCTATTAGCATCATCCCCCATATCCTTTCATCAGATCCATCTGGAGAAGAGGAAGACTATTCATTGGGGATTCTACCTTACTCCCTCATTCTGAAACTAAGCACACTCATGCAAGCTGCCATGGTATTTTCAGTCTCCTCATATGCATACGAAAGATGGGTGGTGAATAAGAAAGACTGAAGAAGAATTGATGCCTTTGAATTGTGGTGTTGGTGAAAAGCATTAAATATGCCCTGGACTATCAGAAGAAGAATGAACAAAATCTGTATTGGAAGAAGTAATGCCAGAATGCTCCTTAGAAGTAAAAATGGGGAGAATTTTGTCTCATGTACTTTGGACACGTTATCAGGAGAGACCAGCCCTAGGGAAGGATATCATACTTGTAAAATAGAGGTTCAGTGAAAAAGAGGAACTTAATCACACTGGCCTTCAACATGGGAATGGTTGTGAGGATGACACTGGGTTGGGCAGTGGTTTGTTCTGCAGGACATAGAGTTCCTGTGAGTGAGAACTGATTCAGTGGCTCTTAACAGTAACAACAATAATAACATTCGTTTTTCTTTTGTTCTTTGTACAATTGTTATTATATTAGGTATCCATTGTTAGAAGCTAGGCCTGACAAAGTTGCCACCTGCTTTTTCTTTTAATAATTTTATCGTTAAAATTTGCACATTTAGGTTCTTAATCTAGTTTTAATTTGGTTTTATGTATGATATGACGCATGGATTCTCTTTGATTTTTCTGCCTGTGGAGATCTAATTTTCCCAGTAACATTTATTGAAGAGACTCTTCTTTCCCTGTAGAATAGGTTTAGCACTCTTGCAAAAATCAGTTGATCATAGATGTGGAGTTTATGTCTAGATTCTGACTTCTGCTCCAGTGGATTATGTATCTGTTGTTAAAGCAGTTCCAGGGTTTTTGTTTTTTTTTTGGATTACCATAGCTGTGTAAAATCAGGAGGTGGGAGTTTTCTCACTTTGTTCTTCTCCTTCATAATTGCTGTAGCCATCTGGGGCCTCTTTGTATTCCATAGAAAGTTGAGAATTGGTGTTCTACAATATTGTCTTCCAGTCCATGAACATGGAACATCTTTCCATTATTTTAAGTCTTCTTTATAATCTTTCAGCAGTGCTTTATACTTTTCATTGTGTAAATCCTTCACGTCCCTGGTTAGATTTATTCCTAGGTGTGAATTGGTGAATTTAAACCTATAACGTTTATGGATATTAATAGCACAGTCTCCTTTGTGTGTGAACCTGTGTTGAGGAGAAAGAAACGATCAAGTAGCAGCAGTGTTTTTTTTAACAGATGTCAACAGCTGCTTTTCCTGTTACTCAGTAAGTTGTGTGGTGGTTGGAAGCAGCCCAGGACATTTGCATTAGATAGACCGTTGCTGAAAACTCCTTTCTTTTATCTCTTATCAGTTCTTGTATCATATTGGACAAGTAACTTGACCTCTGAACACAGGTTTCCTCTCCATGAAATGGGGTTAAACCCTACCTCATGAGCTCTTTGCAGCTTGATTTTAATGAAAAGAATTGCTTAGCCAATACCACTATTTTTGTCATTACTCTAGGGTAGGACAGGTTTGAGCTGTAAATAAAATGTACCATGTGATTCTGTGACTAATGGGGCTCTTTGCCAAGACTTTTAAAGATTGAATTTAAAATTTAAAAAGTTGTGTATTAGCTTGTGGTCCTTTTTCTTTACTGTTGACTTAGTGTTGTGTGGTGCTGTGGGATAAACCACTGGACCACAAGGTCAGTTTGAACCACAAGGTCAGGGGTTCAAACTCACCAGCTGCTCCTTGGAAACCCTATATGCAGTCTCCTTAACAACAATAACTATAAGTAAATATTTTATTAATTCCTGGCTAGAAGTACAGTCATGTTACATTAAAAGTATTTACTACATCAGTTGTTTTAATAGTAAAACCTACTAATGAACAATCTTTGGAAAAATATAAGATACATATCTTTCCTGTAGAAAGCATTAATAAGTTATGTACATATCTGCATGTTTTGTCAGCCTTACTTTAAAAATAAAAATTAGTATTGTTAGCAAATAGTGCTCTTACCTTTAAAAAAAGCTTTTGTGAAAGACAGGAATGAAATGTTTTTTGTTTTTGTTTTTATGCTTTGCTTTTCAGGAGTTGCTTTTAGAACTAGGCCTACAACCTTATTTATTTATTTAGTATTTAAAAGAATTAACCGCAATCTCTTTTCAGAAGTGATTTTATTATTTTTGAATTTTTTTAACTTCATAGAAAAATAATATAAATATTTTTTAATTCAGGTAAAAATTCAACTTTCAGTGTTACTTTTCTTTTAAAAATTTTCCTTGGTGGTTTACTGTTCCTTTTGAATAATTCTTTCTGTAGACGAGAAGAAAAAATAAATAGATATCTCAGAATATAAATACAACTGCTTGAGTCCAAATCTGATTTGAAAGTAGGTGGGCCCTACATCCTTAAACAGAAATGACAGTAGCTGTACCATCATGTATTTTCATACATGCCTCTTTCCTCTTTTTACTTTATTTGGTTTCCAAAGCATCACTAAAAACACTAGTTGTAGGGAATAAAGACTTTAAATGTCAGGCAATATTTCAGTAGTGAAAATTTCTTCTGTAAATGATGAAATAGATTTTTGTTGTTAATGTTCTATCCTTGAGTAGCTGTTCCTAGGGACACTATTTTAGGAAAGAAAATTAAATTGAAAATGAGTGTTTGTGAGGATAGTGGAAGAAAGATGGCTACAGCAAAGTGGAGTCTGTTGGAGGGATGGCAAGAAGACATGCCATCTACCAGTGACTTGTTTTTTAAACATGAAAAGCATATGTGCCAAATTTACATATTTACTAATTAAAAAGGTTTCCTGGAAACATTAAGTAGACTATCATCTATAACCTTTAACACCATCACTGATGGATATAGCCTAGAAAATTTCATCGAAGGTCCTTTAAATAATGTAAATGATTATGAATATGTAACTAGTTAATATGCAGCTATGAAAGGATTATCATGTAGAGGTTAATGAACAGTCTGCTCTTATGGTTTGCAGGGCGTTTCTTTTTGTGCTTTTGGCTCCCTTCATGCTTGGAAACACATGCTTTGGGACTAAAAAGCATCCTGACCATTTGGGGGTCTCATTTCTTAATGGGGTTGTTAAATAGGAACTTTGTAAAAAGGATTTCATGAAGAGTTTTCTTTTTATTAAATTATTGCATTTAATTTTGTTTGTCTATTTTATAATCACTGCCAAATCAGAAACAGTGAAATGGATTGATGTGGTTTCAGCCTGGCTCTTCCAGATGTAAAGTCAGTACTCTATTATATATTATCACTGTTATTAAGTGTTGCTATGTGATTGATACTTACTGAGAGATCTTCATTCTAAACTGGACTTTTTATGCTGAGTTAATGTGTAGTATGGCTGGATATCTGATTACAGCATGTATTTTGGTACAGGATTGCTGCCTTAGTATTTAAAATGTCCGAAGGGAGCGCATTTATTTCAGGAATTAAATGTTATAATAGAGGAATTTAGTGACAGGCCTGAAAAAATAAGTATTTTTGTGTGACTTTGGGTCACAAATGTTGAGCATACATGGGAGACAATATTGATATTTGTCTCTAGAGCAGTTTATTTCAAACCAGAAAATACTGCTGTCTTTTTAATGGCCTTGTGGTAAATTTTGGCTTTTATCCCTTAGTTTCTCTATCTCTAAAATGGTGCTACAGTGTTTGAGGTTTTTGTCTAAAAATTTTTATTAGTAGATAGTCCTACAATAGATCATCAGCAATTTTTGAAAAGTGTTAAAAACATTTTTTTTAATTTAAAAATATTATTTTATATTGCCGTTCAAGAGCTTTTTTCCCTGATTGGTTAGTGCTCTGAATTGTTTTCTGAGCTTTTTGAAACTCTACTGAAATATTATTAAGGAAAACAAGTAACTTTTATGCTTAATTTCATCCTTTTAATATAATAAACGTAGTTTAAACTGGCTATGGAATGCTTAAAATTTTATCACAATTCACAGGGGAACAAATGGGCTGTTCAGAGCATTTCTTTATCCCAAGTATTTCTTCTTGATAATGTAGTAGAAAAATATTACTGAACTCATTTTTAATGTGTCAGAATAAAAATTACAGGTGAAAACATTTGGAGATAGACTGACAAAATAAAATATTTTCAGTACTGTCATTTCCTTTTTTTTTTTTTTTAACTGATGAAACGTGGATGTTACATTGGCTTATTATTTATAACGTTTGCCATTTGTGTATTCTACAAAATATGTAACGTTGAAAACAGGTCTGAAGATTGTACAAAATACTAGTTATCTTATATCATATGTCACCTAATAGTTATGAAGCGGGTTTTGTACCAAAGTATGAATCAGAAAGCTGTAATTTGTTCTGCAGTTATCAGCCTGCATTAGTGTTATGATAAAGTGTGCTGCTTAAAAACTAACATTCACATCTCTGCATTTGACAAATAAAAATGTATACTGAGATGCTATTAAATCTGTAAAGCCACTGTTCTAGTTTTCTGATACACTGATTTTGTAGCTCTGGTTTTTCATGAGTAGTTATCTGTTTTCATGACAGGTGGTCACTAACTGCCAAGAGAAAATCCAGCATTGGTGAGTAAAAGATGGTTTTATTACATTTCTAAAATGCTTATGGGGTGGGATCATCTACTTGTGTTTCAGTAAAGTTTGTATGGTCTTTTGGTAATCCTTCCTTAGGTTCTTGTGATCTCCATTTTGAATGTTTTTGATGCTCATTTATATTGTCTTTACCCTTTTCTGAATTATATGCTTAGTTTCCTGAAGTTCAAGGCCACCATTTATTTTATTTTGTTTGCTTCCCCCTGCCTTTTTTCTTTCTCTGTTTAAAAATATGAGTAAGATTAATATTGTGAATTAGATACTGAATATTTTTGAGACTGACTCATCATAGAGAGCTCAGTTTGGGTAATATGTCTTATATGGTGGTAGAAAAATAATTAAAATCAGTTGTTTTAAAATCATGATTGGAAATGTGGCGCAGATGCATTTCCCCAAAGTTTGAAGATCTAATTTGAAGGGCTTACGTTTCAGAACTTGCTTTATGGACCACACTTTGAAGCGAGGGAGAGCATTACTATTTCAATGTGCTAATCTATAGTTAATAGGACAGTGCTTTGTAAATTATACACTTTCCTATGTTTCTCAGGAAAATGCTCAATTTAATGGTGATTAAAATCTTTTATTATGAGTTGTCATGAAGTATAGCTGTTGATCTTACAGATACCAAATTCTAATATACCCATGCTGTGTTTACGGAGCTTTGGCTGTGAGAACTACAGGAGCTGTCTTGATTATTGTGTGCAAGGTTATTTCAGAATCATGGTAACTGCCCCTTTCGTGGTGAGATTAAACCTTTGGTTATACACCATCAAGCATATAATATTTTACATTTATTTTAAGAGGCTTTTTCTTCATGCCTGAGAGATCTCCAAGGAAATAATTTATAGTTAGTGTATATCAAATGTTTTTTGGTTTAAATGCACATAGGCTGCAAGCAGTGGATAAGAGTGAGAATCGGTGTAATCTGTACATATCATCATATTCAATTCTGACTATTGGCTTGCAGCAAATAATCTAAAACTAATAATATCCACTTTATAAATAAAACTTCAGGGACTTCATTAGTTTTCAGTAAGTGCAGTGTTACAGTGGCCCCCTTTGGTGGGGTAAGCCGCCACCATTCCCAGGCTGGCCATTTGCGTTACAGTACACATTCAGTCCAGGTTAACTTGAAATGCAAGTCCTGGGCTAAAGGAACCATTTTGTCTTCTGCCAAATTTGACCCAAACAGTCCATTTTATAAATAATTCTTAAGGAGAACTTTATAAATGAATGTGGACTTCTACTGCTTTCTGTAAGGGGTTCAAAAATTTAGGAAGTATTAGTTTACTCAGAAAGCGTACTAATTTACACAAACGTGTGAATAATTTAAACTTTCTGTAAAATTGTTTCCCTGCTAAACTGAGAGTTCTTTAAGGATAAAGGGACATGCTTTCATCCTTTAACCATAGGTTTCCCACTCAAAAATACTTGAGCAAATAGAGACCAAATGCATAGTTATGTCACACAGAACATTCTTAGTTCTTAAATACTGTAGCTGTGAGTGATGACAGAAATGTGGCATTTACTTCAGAACAGGTTCATATGACCGTCAACCTCACTTTCCAATGTTCCAAAGCCCCAAACAGTGTACAGTCTTAACATGCTTATATACACAGATCTATATATACATTAAAAATTAATTTTTTGGGGTAAAAAATTTACTTGTCCTTTGATTAATTTCTGATGTGACTCAGGAAACAGATTTCTGTGTTTTTCAGTATCATGATGCTGCTAGAATCTTAAATGGCCAGTCAAGCCTCCAATTTACTATCTTTAAAAATGGAAACAGTATACCTCCATCCTCTAGAAATCAGGAAATTTCTATTTGGAAACTTTTCAGAACTCAGGATATTTTTATATTCCCTGAATTCCACAAAGGATGCTTGAGTGACTGCCATATGCCAGTATTGTGCTGGCTGTTTGGGGTAGAAAGGTCCTGCCGTGGAGGAATTCATAGTCAGGCCCAGAAAATCAATCCACAGTCATTTTGTGCATTGGCAGAGATAGGAGGCAAGGACAGCGCGATTTCAGAGGCTGGAGCCATTCTTGAGGGTCTCAGAAACTCATAGTGAACCTGTATCCGTTTCCGAGACTTTTAAATCGTATGCTAGCCATAGTCATGCTTGTTTGTGTAGTTTTAAAGGATTGTTTTGTTTAATCCAAAGTATTTTTGTGTGCGTCTGGAACAGAAATGAAAGCATTTGAAAAAAAATCAGAGTAAAAATGATCTGGGGCAATGTGATCTGCACTAAAAATATGTGTCTTCCAGAAAATGAGTTAAAACCCTGACAGTTTGGTGAATTAAAACATTTGAAGTATTTTTAGTTAAAAGGAGATTTAAAAATTTAGCTTAATAGTTGAAATTTGTGTAAAACTGTTTTTAGAGCTAATGGATGCAGTAATATCCATTTTAGTGAGGAATCTTTTTTTTAAACCTTTATTTTATTTTCTTAAAACCCTTTTACTTAATGTTGAAAATAAGATATGTTAAAAATCCACACACTATTTTCTCATTTCTTCCCACGTTTTGTGATTACACTGCTTGATGCATATTTGTAAATTCTTCCCTAAATTTAGTGCATGGCATTTGGAATCACAAACCTGTATTTCAGTCATATCATTTTGTCACTTTGTAACTGTGGGCACTGGATTGTGAACCACAAGGTCTGCAGTTCCGGCTCACCAGCTGTTCCATGTAAGAAAGATGAGGGTTTCTGCTCCCTCAAAGATTTCAAAGCCTTGGAAACCAATATAGGGTCACTGTGAGTCAGAACCAACTCGAAGACGTTTAACAACAATTACAATTTAGGGCAAATTACTAAGATACTCTATTTTCCCCCTGCAAAGATAAGATAATACTTAATTTATAGGGTTTTGTTATGGATAAGTGTTGTAAAGTTGGTTCCAACTCATAGAGACCCTGCATAGGGTTTCCAAGGAGCAGCTGATGGATTTGAACCACTGACCTTGAAGTTAGCAGTCCTTTGCTTATCCGACAGCCCCACATCAGATTGTGGTGAAGATCAAATGAGATGCTGTCTGTAGGACACCTAGCCTGACCTTCAGTAAGTATTGATAAGAGCTCTTAGGTTTTTAAAAAATTTTAAATGTCAGCTAATGAATTAAAAATAAACAGTTCTAAGCTTTGTAAATATTATATATTCATACCAATTATCTTCTTTTACTATGATGGAAAGATGGTTTTCTGAATAAGGTTGTTAAAGCTTTATATTAATGATTTTAAATAACTGTGATGAAGAATCTAAAACAAAGGCAATAAAAATAGTATAATGTACCCACACTCAGTTTTAATCATTACAGATTCAGCTACACTGCTTGATCTAAACATCCTCTCCAATCCCCCACACCACCCTCATTATTTTTAAATGAATCTAAAACACAGTAACCTGGAAATAGTTCAGTATATCTCCTTAAGATGTGAAAGACCACAGTAACTTTAAAACTTAAAATATTTAAATTAGACAATACATTTGCATAGTAAAAATTTAAGAGGCGTAAAAGGTGTAAAGAGTGTATAGTTCTCTTGTCATTTGTCCCCCCCAAGTCTCAGTTCTTTTCTCTGGAGACAGTCGTTTTTACCATGTTCTTGTAAATTCTTTCAGTCATTGCATAACTGTGTGTTGATATGTATGAGTGTGTGTATTCACATGTTTATATATTTTCTGTTTCTATTCTTTGAGAAAAATGAAGTCAGACTACACACACACACACACACACACAGTTTCTTTGCCTTTTCTTTTACTTCTATAACCTGGAGATTGTTCTCAATCACTAATTAACTCTTATTCTTTACTTTTATTCCCATAAACTCGCTTGTTTGTCAGATACCTACTGTTTTTTAGGGTAACCAAATAAAATTTGATGCTTGTTTTTCTAACACATGATGGCCACATTACTGAGAATATGACTTTTGTAATTCAAAATATATCTTTGCTAAGATGATAAATTTGTTAGTAGAACTATTGGGCTACTAACCACAAGGTCAACAGTTCAAATCTACCAGCCGCTCTGCGGGAGAAAGAGGAGGCTATCTGCTCCTGTAAAGATTTATATGCTCAGAAACCCTATTCAGGGTCTCTATCAGTCGGAACCAGCTCCACAGCACACCACCACCACCACCATAGGTGATTTCTATTAAATGTGTCCCACGTGAAAAGGAGTCATTTAACTTAGGGCTGACTTGTGAAAGTTAAATGAGATGTTGCATAGGATGTCTGGCATATACACAGGACCTGCATTTTACCTGTGATTTCTAATGATAGCAATGCACAGAAGTTACTAAAAATTTAGTATCTTTGCTTCCTTTACATCATGTTCTAAGAATCTTTAAGTAGAAAAGGTCTATGAAAATGTATGAAGTAGACTTCATGAAAGTACAGAACCCCAAACCATCACCCATTTTGTAAAGGTAAATCAAAAAGTATTGCTACTAGGGTTCTAGTTCATACATGCACGATTCTAAACCAACCATGTTGAAACATATCTCTGTGATCAGTGAATGGCTGCAGACAAGTTTTCTCTGGAATATATTTGCCTTAGTTTTGTTAGGGTGCTTTCAAAACAGATCCAGTCAAAAGAAGGGGATCTGTTTGGCCAGTCCTTCAAGGCATAGAAGTGAGTTCAGAAGCTATTTTGGGATCCCAGAGAGTTCATTGTGATACATTTTTTAAAAGGGCACAAGGATGTTCACAGAGTCTAATTATGAAGACGTTTTAAAGAAAATGGAAAACTGCTAGAAAAGGTGCACCAAACAATTTTTTTTCCATCACAATAATGTACTTGCTCATTCTTGGAAGGTAAGAAGGGCGGGCTGTCCTGTTAGAGTTTCGTTGGGAAACCTTATGCCATCTACCCTACAGCCCTGATCTTGCCCCTTCTGACTTCCTGTTCTCAAAATACAAAGGACCTATAAAAGGAAAATGAATTGAGTCCCTCGAGGACGCCCAATACTGCCATTTTGATAAGGGTATAAATTTAATGGCAGAATTCTTTGGGGGAAGTAGTGTTGTTAATAAGTGCCATTGAGTCGTTGCCAACTCATAGCAAGCCTGCAAAAGGGTTTTCGAGGAGCAGATTGTAACTTTGAACCACCAATCCTGCAGTTCAAACCGAACTGTGGTTCAGTACATTATCCTGCAGCACCATACCTGGAAGCCCTATACAGGGTCACTGTGAGTTGGAACCGACTCTGTGGCACTTAACAACCATTATGTAGAAGGAATTCTGGTATGATGATGTACCATAAACACAGGACTGCTAGCTGCAAGGCCAGCAGTTCATAACTACCAGCCACTTATCTGAAACCCAATACAGGATTGTTATGAGTCGAAACTGACTTGACGGCACTTAACAACAACAGAATGATTTTATGTTGTTGTTGTTGTTAGGTAATTTGATAGCAGTACTCTTTTCTTGTTCTTGTATAGGGTTTCTGGTGAGTTTGAACCGCCACCTTGTGGGGTTCAAACTGACCTTACAGTCTAGTGCTTATCATACAGCGCCATGCTTTTAAAGTTATCCTTGTATTTTGCTTAGTTTTTCTTTTTTAATTTAAAGAAAAATAATCTAAAATTTGAGCTTAATTCTGCTTGAGCTTGTGTGTTTTGAGATGTTGTTATTGTTGTGTGCCGTGGAATGGAGTCAGTTCTGACTCATAGCGACCCTGTACAGGGTTTCCGAGGCTGTAAATCTTTACGGGAGCAGAAAGCCTCATCTTTCTCCAGTGCAACAGCTGGTAGTTTCGAACTGCTGACTGTGAGGTTAGCAGCCCGATTTGTAACCACTATGCTACCAGAGCCCCTTTGAGAGAAGATACCAAAACATTAAATCCCTGACATTTGCTAATTTTCAAAGGAAACTGGACAGGAAAAGTCTTGTTTTGAACAACAGAGCAACGGGTTTCTAGATTAGTTCATATCTAAAATATATAGAGGGACGTAACCAAGAAAAAGAGTACCAGATTGGTTAAAATTAGGGTGGAAATTGGTTGATTTCCCTTGTTTTGGAGATTCTTCTTTCCTAGCAGTCAGGAATGGTCCATGTGTATGTATGGATGTATATTGAAGTCTCTGAGGGGCGCCCTGCCCCACAGACACACTGAACTGTCTCAGCATGACAGTGCAATCTTTTCCCAGCTTGCCTTCATATGCCTTTTTCCTCTCTCAAAATTTATTATGTATAATCTGTCCAATATTTTCTAGCACATTAAATAAGTTTTTTTTTGTTGTCAGGGCGATGACTTCATTCCTCCGAGCTAGAAACTTTGGAAACCCTGCATTTCCGAGTCTTCAGTCAGTTTTCTATATGCCCTTCTGCTCAGGTTTGATCGTACGTTTTTTTCTGATGATCAGAAAGCAATTTCCAAACTTTATGGAAATTTTACTGCTTTTATTGTTGGAACTATTTACAAAAGTCCCCTTAGCAGCAAGTGCCAGAGGGAGGAGTGATGTATGCAAATCCCCACCTCTGTTTTGCTTCAAGTCAATGCCTCTTGTGTATTGAATGATAGTTTAAATGGCCAGAACCTCGGTTTTGCACTCAACCAATCGTATTTTGTTTAATTGTAGTGTTTACAATTCCCTCCGTGCGCACTGTTGGTTAACAGTAGTCTATTCCCCCCCCCCCCCACTTTTTTTTTGTATACACAAAATCACACAGGAATATATGATCGTTTTAACAACCAAAGGGCACATTTTGCAAGCCAGCTCCTGCTCGTCAGCACAGTGCCTTGTTTTCAGGATGTGTTTTAGTTCATGGGTTGTGGAGTAAGTTTTGGAATTTTTGTGTTGGTGATATTTTAAAGTAAATTAAAATGAAAAAAAGTAAAGATTCAAGCTTAATGTTTTAAAAATGATTCTTTTTCAAAATAAAAATTGAATTACGTTTCAAGATTTTTATTCAAAATGTATACGTGCCTACTTATAGAAAGGTTGAAATAAGAAAATAAGAGAAATTTGCCCATAATTTCAAAGAGAAACTAATTCTCTCCATCTTTAAAAAAACAACAACAACAAACAACCCCACAACGTGCCGTACGTATTCTCTTCAGTGTGTTAATTCTGGATGTGTATTTATGTCACTAAGGTACTATAAAGGCTTTTTGGTTTTAATTTTTAAGCAGTTAATAACATTTAAATTGTAATTCAAATTTGTTACTTCTAGGAGTCCGCTACCTTTTTTTTAATCATGTTTTTTGAAGCGACCTAACTAGTTTAGTACCTAATGAATTTCTGGAAATAAAAGGCAAACCTGTATGTTATAGGACATTTTTTTCCCTCAGAGTTTAAACTGTTGTAAAACTCCCTAATTCCATCTCACCATTTAGAGCAGTCTTGGATCACATATTTGCAGTGTGCATGTCCAACACGATTTCATGTGGTCACCTTAAGTCCAGTAGATTTCTGCTGAGCCTAAGGAGTTGTTTGTTGCTGTTTGTATACCACACTGCACTTTGAGAGTTTTTTCATTTTCCATTCATTTTGAATAAAATGGAGCAGCAGACAGTAAAACATCCAAGCAGAGGAGAGACTGTGTGAGGACGGACGGACGGACACAGAGCTGTTGTAGCTGCTATGCAGTGCTGCCTGAGAGGCGGTGGAAGGCTGGGAATTTGTTATTCTTGTTTTGCTAGACAAAAGCCCCAATTCTGACATGGTTGGTGGTGATTGTGTGCCACCAGGTGCATTCCAACTCACAGTGACCCTGCATAGGGTTTCAAGGCTGTAAATCTTTGTGGGAGCAGAAAGCCTCTTCTTTCTCCTGTGGAGAGAGATTGGTAGATTTGAACTACTGACCTTGTAGTTAGCAGCCCAGATCATAATCCACTACGCTATTGTTATTTTACTTAGGAACGTGCAAGTTGCAATAAAAGTGGCCGTGCCACAATTTACTTTTTTGCTAGTTCATAGTGAACTCATGACCAAATTGGTGAGGGTTTTCATATTTATTTGTTTTTATATCAAGTGAGTTAAAGATAATTTTATTTTGAGAGTTTTACACATTTGGTGGATTAAAAACCAGGCCTGCTCTTTTTAATGATTATAAAATGTCCTAACAAATTTTAACCTGAAGGAGGCTTATGAACAGGTTGCTATTGAAATGATATACAAAACAGGGGCCTTTCTCTTAGGAAAGCATCTAGAGTTTTTATCAGTTTCTCAAAGGGATCAGTGACCTAAAAGGGTTATGAATCGTATTGTAATTAAGAAAAAACAAAACAACACCAAAAAATCATAGTGATAAGGTGTAGAAAATATAAATTTAAATGGCAAAACCTGCAAATTCTGGTAGATTTAAGTAGGAACTGACACAAATAGTCAAAGCTTAAGTCATTTATAAACTCATTATGACTTTTCTAAAAGATCCCTCCCTTTCAATTTATAACAGAAATACTTACCAATTATAGGAAAAAATGGAAAATAAAAAGAAGAGAAGTCACCTGTAAAGTTAACTGATTTAGGGACTTGGAATTTTTTTGTTTTTTAAAATTTTTATGCTTGTGTTGCTTGTTCTGTAATTTTAAACTGTAAAATTTTGAATTCTAAAAGCAAAGATTATTAACTATTAATAATAGATACTTAACTCACAAGTCACAGTCATGTTTGGTAGAGAAACAATAAAGAAATTGCACTGTTTGGCTGTGCTGTTTAATAGCCATTGTACTTCAGTTGACTACTTGCAGAAATGTTAACTGAAGAAATCTACTAGAGTGTTAGTTACACCTGTCTCTTTAGAAAATGGTTTCATTGACCTCTGAAATATTATCAGTTTTACTTAAAATTATTAGAAAGTTCTAAAGT
Source organism: Chrysochloris asiatica (assembly GCF_000296735.1). Taxonomy (NCBI): domain Eukaryota; kingdom Metazoa; phylum Chordata; class Mammalia; order Afrosoricida; family Chrysochloridae; genus Chrysochloris; species Chrysochloris asiatica. The sequence continues at coordinate 2,881,025 of NW_006408622.1, forward strand.
TAGTATAATGGATGAAGATATTTCTAAGAAAGTCATGTGCCGTATAGATTCCAAATTCTTTGGGTATTATCATTTAAAATCTGAAAAAAAAAAGATAAAAGAACGTTTTAACCAAGTTATTAACACTGTAACACCGAGAACTCCTTTTCTTTTTTCCCCTACTTATGACACTTTTTTCTTTAAGATGCTAGATATTTAAAGAGAATGATAGGAGACTTTTTAAAAAAACTGGTTTAATGTCAACATTACTGTAACTTTCTACTTTAATGTGGAATTTAAATCAGTGATTTAAGATTTAAGATTTTTAGCTGTATTTCCTTTTCTGTTTTTTAAAGTTGTAGATCAGTCTTTATAATCACATGCTGAAAAATAAAGGATCTAGAACTTCATTTTTTCTTCACCGGGATTTTAATTTCTGTCAGTTGCATTTAGATTTAAGAAGAAGATAGAAAATGTGCGGTCCCTCTCATACTATTTTACTATTTTCTTATGACTTATCTTCAGACACATGTAAGAATTCTATAAACTCTGATCACATCTCTGTCCATCAATCCATCAATTCATATATATTGTTGTTAAGTGTCCTTGGTTCCAACTTGTAGCAACCCTATGGAGAGACTGGTGAGTTTGAACCTTGAGGTTCAAGCCAACCTTGCAGTCCAATGCATTATCTGCAGCACCACTTATATATATA
>NW_006408622.1:2881818-2886500 GCF_000296735.1 Chrysochloris asiatica
CCAGAGCGCGCTCTGTGTGTGTATGTATGTATGTGTGTGTATATATATATATGGATAAGCACTGGACTACTAACTGTAAGGTTGACTGTTCAAATCCAACAGCCACTCTGCAGAAATCCTACCAGGGTCACTATGAGTCTGAACCGACTAGACGGCACTTAACAACAATGTTTGAGGGCCTGTCTGGAGAGATCTCGCTCTCTGACTAAATGGTTCTTCCTGGAAGTCTGGTTCAACCTTTAGGAAGTGGCTTCCTCAGCCTCCATTTCTTCTAAAGACACTGCTTGACTCCCGTGGTCTCTTCACAAAGGATTTCTGCATGAGCTGCATTTTAAAATATCACCCATTATCTTTTTGTATTTTCAGAAAAGAACTTAAAATTTAGAAATAGCAACTTCAATCTCAAAATGCTCTCCAATGAGTCTGCATTCTTGTTTTGGAGAGAATTGCTATAATGTTTACAGGGAATATACTTGATTTTTGAATTACTGACCTTGATTTTTTTTTTTTTTTTTTGAAACTACTCTTATTTTAGGTTTGTTAGGAATATTCTTTTTCTAGGACATACTGGATACTAACTTTAATATATTAGTTTTGTAACAATCATAGTAACATTTGGACAATTACTTATCCAAACATATAAATAAAATGTTAATATTCCAAAGTACACTTAATAATTGAATGCTTATTGTATGTAGGCATTGTACCAAATGATACTATTTTAGACTGTATCTCATATTGCTCACACCAACCCTGTCTCCAGGCACCCTAACTGGTTACATCCAGATGTACTGTCTTTCAGCAAGTCATGCTGTTTGTATTAGACTGAATACATTTGGCATAGGAAAACCTTATCTTGGTGAGCAGTTATCTTGAAATTTTTAGAATTGATATTTTTGATATTCATAGAAAGAGTGGGTCTTTTGTAAACCTTTAAATTATGAGATATTTAGGCACCAATTTAACCCTTAAAGATAAAAAGCCTAGGATTAATTTGCCTGTGTTAGTGGTAGAGCTGGGATTTGCTTTCAGGGATGCTCTGACACCATGCTGCTTTCTGATATATTCAGCCTTGTGCATGAAGTTGTGGTATTGTTTTTTTGCCATTTTACTCTAAAAAGAATTTTTCCAGAATAGTTTCTGCCCTAAACAATTACAGTCAAGATGTTTAGTGTTTATTTATGAAAAAGAATTTGGAGTAAGAGTTTGCAAAAAGCCCTTAAAGGTTAGTAAATTACAGAGTTTGCTTAAAGTAATGCAGGTTAAAAGAACTAGGTTAAGTTCATTGCTTATCTGTACCTTGATAGAAATCTGATTTCTCTTCAGTGTATGGTTTTCCATCTTCTTTCTAGTTTTCTCTTCTGTATTATGAAAATGCTGATAACTGACATTTACAGCAAGAATATTTTTAGACTGAATCACATAATATATATGTAAAGCTCCTTGAGATTCTTAAGACTAAATGGGATAATTTTTATTAATTATGCTCTTCTTGCTTTAGGGGAAGTAAGGAGTAAACTGAAACCAATTCCATGTTTATAGAACTAGTTGTTTTTATTATCTGTAAAGTGATTATCTTACCTTGCAATTTATTCTGATTTCAATTTGACAATATCTACATGTTCTTTTAAATTGCTGGCTGAGTTGGTTAGTTTTTGTTTTTGTTGTAAAAAGATGCCAACTTTTGCTTACAGAAATTTTAGTGCTCAGGTTTTGCCTGCAGCCTACTTCCTACAGGGAATCCTTAGGAGACCTAATCTCCAGAGAAGATTTGAACCCTGCATCCCAGCCTAGGCTAGTTAGTGTCTGACATCCCTCAGCAAGAAGGGCTTTCCTTTTCCAGTGTGTGGAGGTGCTGTGAGGACCTTAGAGGGAAACATGCGGCTGCCTCTGCTCCTACAGAATCACGTCTTTTAGTTGTTTGCAATTAATTTATTAGGTAGTACTATTCTGATAAAACACGAAACGGACTCTAAAGCTAAATTGAAATCCTTTTTGTATAACCAATACTAATTTCTTCTTGTCTCAGGTTGATTCTCTCACCTCAGTCACATCAATGTGAAGAATTGAAGGGTTGACACCGCATTTCTCAGCATAAAGTTTTTTGATGAGGACTAAAAGCATCAGACTAAATTTCATGATGATGATTTCTGCTGTGCAGCCAGTGTTTATTCAAAGCTTAATTAAGCTTCTTCCTCCTTCATCTTAAGTCCAAGTTCCAATGTAAAAAATCGGGTCCTCTTTTACTGCATCCCTTAGTATCCAAATTGTATTTAGCTCAGCGGATCTTCTACCTTAAGAAACACGAATTAATAAGATTTGAGTGGTCTGCTTCTAGACATCAAAGTCCTTGAGAGTTTTAATTTTTTATCTAATGAGTGTGTGATAGCATAATGCCATTGCTAAACTTTATAAAAATAGGAATTTGAATTGAAAAAATGATTTCATCTTTCAATTGTGGAAGTTAGCTTTTTGATGAGTTTGTATTGGAAGAATTGCTTATTTATTTGGTATTTGGTGTTTTTTTTGTCAACAGGAAGAAGGTAGATAATGACTATAATGCACTTCAGGAAAGACTCAGTACATTGCCTGATAAGTTGTCTTATAATATCATGGTATGTTTGGTGTGTTTCTTTCAAAGTCATATATGTAATGTATCAGAGGTAACCATGGTAGCAAGGAAGGTTATTTAGTGTTGTTTTATATAAATGCATCAATTGTAGTAATATGTGCTATTATTTTCCTTTACATTATATCATATTATGGTGTCAAATGACAAATGTCAGCACAAAATGGATGTATTTGGTGTGCAGTTCTGTTACATGGAAAACTATAATCACAGCACACGTTCTATCACTTAGTTGTTACTGTTAGCCAGAGCAAGAATAGCAGGAATATTTTGTAATGCACAGAATTAAACTCTAGGAAATTAATTTTAATGTAAAATGGTGCAAATATTTGCCTTAGTGATCTTCATATCTGTATAGGGATTTATTGATATTTCCTGGGTTAGGATCTTTCATTGCATAAATATTCCTTCTCATAAAGACTTTCTTCTTGTTATTCAATCCCAAATATTTTATAAGTAGAACTATTCTAGGTAGACTCATTAAAGGTATTTACTTCTTAACTCTTGCTTTGTGAAAATGGGTAATGTATTGGAAATAATTTTTAGTTCTCATTAAACATTCTCTATTGGTAGCGTAGTGGTTACGAATTGGGCTGTGAACCGCAAGGTCAGCAGTTCGAAACTACCAGCTCTTCCACGGGAGTAAGGTGAGGCTTTCTGCTCCCATAAAGATTTACAACCTCGGAAACCCTGTACAGGGTCGCTATGAGTTGGAACCGACTCCACAGGTCATAATAACAATAAAAACAAATTAACTTAATATTTCACTGCAAGTTGTTTTTATTTAGATGTATGAATAAATGAAAAGTGTAAGCATTCAGAGGCAGTATTTCTTTCTCTAAAAGTTATATGTACAAAATATGATAATGATTTCTTTTTCAGTTTTCCCATTGATTTCTTCCTTTGAAACCATTTTGTATAGATTTTCCTAGTGAAATTTTAATATAATATGAAATTTCTGTGGAATTGACATTTTATTTTTCCAATGTATAAATAAAAAAGGACCACAGTAACTTAGGACTTTTAATACTAAGTTTTTCAGAAAACTGTTTTAGTGGTTTTTAATTTTGTTTTTTCTTTTTTAAACAATAGGTACCATTTGGCCCCTTTGCTTTCATGCCAGGAAAACTCATCCATACTAATGAAGTCACTGTTTTACTTGGGGACAACTGGTTTGCAAAGTGTTCAGCAAAGCAGGCTGTAGGCTTAGTTGAGCACAGGAAAGAACGTATGTACCAATTATAAATGATGTTTCTTTACTCTATGTGTATGTTCCAATTATAGATGATGTTTCTGTGCTCTGTGTGTATTGGTTCATAAATTGCAAGCTCTTTTTAGGCTGTTTGTTACCAGACGTACCTTTCGTGACTTATTAGTTTATGTTAGCTCTGATGTAGTTGAATTCTTATTTTAGTGGGATCCGAATCCGAGGATATGAGTTGGAGAATAGGACATCTGGGTTGAAAATGTCATTACATTGATATGTTTGTAGGAATTACGACGTGCCAAAGTCATTACACATGATTTTGTATATTGAAGTTGGTAAGAGTTAAACATTGGGGTCATTTTATCCTTTATAAGCTGATTGTTTTAATTGCATTTAATATGTTAGTACTTAGAATTAATTTACTTTATGTTTGGTGAACTCAGAAAAATACCTATTTGCCAAAGTAGAAACAAGTTTTATTTAAATACCCTTTTTACTTTGGATGAAATTGTATTTTCATTTTATAGAAAGAGTCCAGGGGTGGAAGGAGGTGCATCTCTTGTTTTACCTGCTTCATTTTAAAGTAGTTCTTTAGTTTTGTTGGCCTAGGTTATTTATTGGTATATCTGGAGTCCTGGGGAGGTGCTGCAGGATAATGTACTGGTGCAAGGTTGGTGGTTCAAACCCACCAACCACTCCTTGGAAGCACGAGAGGGTTGCTGAGTTGGAACCGACTTAATGGCACTAAACAACAATAGTAGCAAAATATACATACAACATATACCCCCCAGCCCCCTCACACACACACACAAGCTTATTTTAGTTGAATAGGTTGACTTTGGTTGG
>NW_006408622.1:2892689-2904132 GCF_000296735.1 Chrysochloris asiatica
CCCTCCCTAGCACCCAAACTATCCTGTGTCTAATCCCTGCCCTGTGCTCCACCTTCCCCTCCATCCCCTCTCCTACTCCCAACATCCCAATAATCAAAAAAGAATCCCCCTTTAGTATGGGTTCTTTCCCTTAGTCTTTTACAGTAGTGGTCCTATGCAGTATTTCTCTTTTTGTGACCAAGTACACTCAACATAATGCCCTCAAGGTTCATCCATTTTATGAGGTGGCTTGCAGCTTCCTTGTTGTTCTTCAAGGTAGCATATAGTATTCCATTGTGTGTATGTACCACAGTTTTTGTAACCATTCTTCAGTTGATGGGCACTTTGGCTGCCTCCATCTTTTTGCTATTGTAAATAGTCCTGGTATGAACATTGGTGTGCATACATCTTCTCGGATTGTGGCTCTTTTTTCTTGTGGGTAAATACCAAGTAGAGGAATTGCTGGATCATAAGGTATTTCTATTTTCAACCTTCTGAGGAAACGCCATATTGCTTTCCAGAGGGGTTGGACCATTTTGTAGTCCCACCAGCAATGCAGGAGTATCCCAGTCTCTCCACATCCCCGCCAGCATTTATTGTCCTCTACATTTTTCATCTTTGCTGTTATTGTTGGTGTGAAATGATATCTCATTTTTGTTTTGATTTGCATCTCCAAAGGCTAGTGATCGTGAACATTTCTTCGTATGTTTGTTGGCTTTTGGTATTTTTTATGCTTTTCGGATGCCTCCAGGTAGATGTGATCAGGAAATGAGCTTCACTTTTCATTCTTCTTTCTGAGAAGTTTCAAGATGCCACTGTTGGTCGTTTTGACGTAATTTAGGGTTTAATTTTTGGCTTATGACCTTTTTTGTGTGCTTCCCTGCTCTGCAATCCCCGTTCAGGCCTTTTTTTCTAGTTGGAAAGAGTTCAGGGACAGCTGTGGCCATTTGGTTTTAATTGGAAACTGTCTCTTTAAATTTTGAGGAGATCTATGCGCATGTGCAGTAGAACCTTCCGAGGGTGGGCCTGGGGTGCCCACTAGCTCAGGCACCCCAATAGTCACCAGGATGGAGGTGCGCAGACAGCAAGGGACCAATGAACAGCTACCAAAAGAGAAGAATGTCCACACCTTTATCTCAGCGGTTCTGCCAGGCGTCTGTGGCCGCTCTGATCCTTTCCCCATGTGGTCTCACCCAAGATGGTGGCCGAGCATCCCGGACTAGAAGGCAATAGATTTCTTGCTTCTGCCACAGATTCCCCCAGCTGTGAGCCTTCCAACCTTCTAAGTATTCCTTTATATGTGGTTCAGAGTTCTGGGACCATCCCCTGAGCCTGCTTGGTTGGGTATTCTGTGTTGTTGTTGGCAGAGCTCCTTTACTGCACTTCCACCCGATCCGCCATCTTGTTTGTTCTCTCTCTATAAATTTTAATTGTGAATTGAGTGAAGGTTTACAGAAAAGATTTCAGTTTTGCATTCAACAAACCATATACATTGTTTCACCTCAATGATTGAATTCCCCTCCATGCAACCACAGCTCTCCCGCTTCCTCCCTGTGCTTCTAGTTCCAGTCCCCCTACCTTCCCATCCCTTCTCAACTTGGGCCTTAGGTCATTGGTGCCCTTTGGATTTGGAGTGATTGACCATTCTGTGGTGGGCATACCATGCTAGTGTTGTCTCTACTATTAATCTATCTACTAAACTCTGGTAGTGTAGTGGTTACGAATTGGACTGTGAACTGCAAGGTCAGCAGTTTGAAACTACCAGCTGTTCCACGGGAGAAAGATGAGGCTTTCTGCTCCCGTAAAGATTTTGTAGCCTTGGAAACCCTGTATAGGGTCGCTATGAGTCAGAACCGACTCCACAGCACATAACCACCAACCACTGCTTGGCTGTGAATTGGACTACAAAGTGGAGTTCCATTCCTGACCTGAAGGGTAGTCCAGGGCCATAGTATCTTACCCCTACCTATTTTTTAGCCTTCTAGTTAAATGTGTCATGTGAAAAATAACATTTTGTGAGAATTCTCCTATGTAAATGAGGTCATACAAGATAGAAAATAGCTAAGTTTTCTAAAGCTGAAATTATTTCACTTATACATGAGTGGGTACTAGTTATAGAACTCATTTACTCAGTGAAATTCTGGAAACTATATTTGGAGACTCTAATTGCAATTCAGCCCCTATAAGTTTATAATTGATATATATTTTTTGATCTTTTGTGACATTAATCAGAATCTTATTATTAGGCCTGTAGATAACTTCTGGCAATGATACTTCTTTTGGCTTTACGACATTAAAATAAAGGAGCTCTGGTAGTGTAGTGGTTACGAATTGGGCTGCTAATCTCACGGTCAGCAGTTTAAAACTACCAGCAGTTCTGTGGGAGAAAGATGAGGCTTTCTGCTCCCGTATAGATTTACAGCCTCAGAAACCCTGTACAGGGTCTCTATGAGTCAGAACGGACTCCACGGCACATAACCACAACAACACATTGAAATAAGTCATGCATGTTAGGGGAAAGAGAATGGATATGATTCTTTTTTAAAGGCCTTTCCCAATGGAGAAGACTTTCTTGGCTTACTGGGGTGGTGTTCAGAGCCTGTTAAAATATATACATATATACATTATGAGTTTCAGTAAAGAAGTTTATATAATCAATTAGGATCGCTTAGGACCTGGTAGTGTGGTGGTTACGAGTCGGGCTGCTAATCTTATGGTCAGCAGTCAAAAACTACCAATGATTCCACGGGAGAAAGATGAGGCTTTCTGTTCCCATAAAGATTTACTGCCCCCGGAACCCTATACAGGGTCACTGTGAGTCAGAACAGATTCCAAGACACCTAGCCACCAGGGTACTAATTGTTGTTGTGAAGTGCCATCGAGTTGGTTCTGACTCACAGTGACCCTATATAGGATTTCCGAGGAGCAGCTGGTGAGTTTGAACTGCCGACCACAATTGTGGTTCAAACCAACCTTGCAATCCACATTAACCCACAGCGCCACACCAGGACTCCAAGATATCAATAGGGGAATGCTTTAAATAGACTAGAGCTGTAGAGCAGCAGATAGCTGCTTTGTGGTTAAGTCACTTCCCAGTACTTAAATATGATTGTGACCAAAACATGATGACTTTCGGGATCACTCTTTGTCTGAAGCAGTTTTCAAAATGCATATGCTTGAGAACGTATTATAGTAAATTAATAATGTTTTATTCATTCTATTTAATAATAATTTAAAATGACTAAAGAAATTGTTTAACCATGTTAGTGTGCTTCGTATTTATTAAGAAAAAGTACTCCAGTTTTCTTAAGATGAAAGAAGTTTAACATGTTAAACATGAAGTTGCTTCATTATTGACTAGGGTAATTGAGGAAGGGAGAAAATGGTAATGGCGTGTTTTTTTTTTTTTACCTCTTTAACAGCACGTTCATGGCGTATTTTTCAAAAAGAGTCAAAATGAGGGACAAAATGCATTTAATCTTCCTTCCCTCAAAACCAAGTGTGTAGGAAGGTCCAGAGGATGTGGCTGTGTAGTCCGAGGGAGATGGTTTCTTCCAAGAGGAAGGCAGGCACTCAGTCTTTCTACACTGTGTTTCTATTTTATGTTTTTGCCATTTAACAGGAATGTGATGAACATTTTAAGCTTAAAACACTTTTTAGATGATTAGAGTAAATTGACTTTTCTATATCATGTGTGTTTTTGTTAAATGCTGTTGAGTGTGACTGATAGTGACCCTGTGTGGGGTTTCTGAGGAGTGACTGGTGACTTTGAACTACCACTTTTGTGGTTCAAATGACTTTGTGGTCTGGTGCTTCTCCTACAGCGCCACACCAGAATGCCATACCAAGCAGTTCTAGCACCCCCAAACACCCGCCTGCGGCCCCTTTGTAGTCATACTCTACGTTTGACCACTCAGGCCTATCACTGAGCTCCTCTCTGTCACTGTAATTCATTTTTCTGTGTGGCACTATAGCATAAGCACCCGACCACCAGGTAGGTTTGAGCTTTATGTGGCTTGGCATCTCTCTTCTTCCATTTATGCTACTTTCACTTGGCTTCCTTATTTAATCTTTTTAATGTTTTACTGTGAATTATGTGTTAGTTTACATGGGAGAACATTAGCTTTACATTCATCCTATCGTACATTGTTTCATTGTCATGGTTGCAATCCCCTCCATGCATCATCAACCAACCAAAGAGTATATATACCCCGCATGCCTTCCCCCCGCCCCCAGTTGTCAGCACACAGCCCCAGCCCCTCTCCCTCTCTAGGTCTAGAGTCCCCAGCCGCTCCATCTCTCCATGAAATCATCTCTGCCTCCAACTCTGGCGGGGTAGGTCCCCGCACTCCGCTCTTCTCCATTGATGGTTCCAAGGACCTCTGCTCCTGGACTGCAAAGTCAATCACTCCCCTCATTTTGCTACAAAACGTCTACCTTTACATTTTCAATCAGCACAGTCAGTCCTGATAACATTTATTCACTATTGTATTACAAGAGACATACCTGTCTGCTTCCACTGCGCCCTCTGAATCTAGGCTCCCTCTTGAAAGCTTGTAAGCCAGTCACTGCTTGCCTTTGTAGCCCAACCCCCCCCTCCATTTTGGGTAGCCAGTGTCCAAGTTGCCCATTCTGGTCTGCTTTGTGTATAGAGTGGGTGGGAATGATCCTTGCTGTAAAGAATGGTTCCCTCTTTTGAGCTACTGTTATTTAATCTTTTTTTGATGTCAGAAGAGATTGATTTAAAACACACTATGCTAATTCTTTCTCATTTACATAACAAAGATGAACCATTCCCAAAGGGCATGGCATTATAACTACCAGCATTGTTACTGTTTTAAAGTACCCCTTCCATTTGGTTCTGACTCATGTCAATCCTTTATAGGGTTTCTCAGAAGCTGGTAGATGTGAACTTCCAACCTTGTGATTAACAGCCCAGTGCTTACCCTATAGAGCCACACCAGGACTAACCGTCAGAGAAGTGTTAGGATTTATAGCACATGTTTTGAGGGGAACACTCTTCAATGCATAACAGATTGTTTTCCAATATAAACTTCCATGTGCAGGTTTTTGTGTAAACATAAGTTTTCATTGCTGATAGCAAATACCTACAAGCTTGGTTGGTAGGTCATCTGGTAAGTCTAAGTTCAGTTTTTCTTTTTTAAGTTTTTATTGTGAATTGAGTGAAAATTTACAGGGTAGATCATCAGTTTTACATTCAACAAGTCATATACTTTACTTTATTACAATGGTAATAATCCCCTCCATGTACCATCAATTAACAGTATTTCTCTCTATTTATTTTAGCTCTCTCTTGCTCTTTTTTTTAAAACAAAACAACACTCAGGCATATATAATAATTTAAAACACCAAAGGGCACATTCTGCAAGCTTGTCTCCTGATCTCCAGCTCTCAGTCCCTCTCTTTCCATGAGTCCAGAGTCCTCAGCTGCCACCTCTCTTCATGTCCCCATCTCTACCTCCATCTCTGGTGTCGCTGCTTCTCTGGATAGGGTCCCACATTCCGCTTGTGGTCTTCTCTCTTGATGGTCCTAGGGTCCTCTGTTCTTGGAATGTAAGATTAACTACTCCCCCATTTTTGTTACAAAACTTTTACCTTTACAATTGTGACAGTCGCAATTAGTCATGATAACAATTATTCACTATAGAATCATAAGAATCTTATCTCCATCTCTTTTTTATCAGACCCATATGGACAAGATGAAAACTATTCCGTGGGAACTCTTATCTCCACCCCCACACTCTTAAACTAAACTCCTTCTTGAAACCTTGTAAACCAGTCACTTCATGCCTTTATTGCCCCCTCATTTTAGGTAGTCAGTGTCTAATCTAGGTTGCCCAACCCTATCTACCCTGTATACAGAGGGGATAACATTGATACTTGATGTGAAGACTCTTTCCCTCTCTGTTGGTGTTTTGAGCTACTACATCCATGAATAACAGGTCAAGTTCACCACATTGTAGTAATTTACCCTTGTTTCCTTTATCCAAAAAAAAATTTTTTTTTTTTTAATCATCCTCTAGTCAAATTCTGATTATCAAGCCATTGAGGCTAGATCAAATGGGTATTCTCTGCAAGTTTGGGTATTCTTGTGCGTCGCCCCTCACTTATATCAGCTGGATGCCTCACTCTCAGCTCTAGCTCTCCATGCCTTTGTCCTTGTCCATGGGTTCAGGTGTCCCCAGGTCTCACCACACTTTGGACCAACCAGCCCTCCCTTTTTTCTCTCTCATCTCCAGGTCAGTTAGAGTCTACGGAACGTGGTTGAACTCAGCCCATTTCTTTATTGCTGCCTTTCCCCTCTTCCAACACAATTGCCAGCAAGCTTACATGCCTGTTCATGTGTTGCCTTTGAGTTTCCGTCTTAGGGGTTATGTTCAGTTTTCAAAGCAACTGCCAAGTTGTTTTCTAAGGTGATTTTGTTGTTTAACATTCTCACTATCAGTATATGAGAGTGCAGTAACTTGGTGTTGTCATCGGCCCTTGTTGCTAATTTTTAGAATTTTAGTCATTTGAATACTAAACAAACAAGAAAACAAACCCAGTGCCTTTGAGTCAATTTCAACTCCTAAAGACAACTTTGCAAGGCTGCAGTCTTTACAGAAGCCAAGGGCCACATCTGTTTCTGTTAGAGTGACTGGTAGGATTGAACTGCTGACTTTTTGGATAGCAGCTGAACATGTAACAGTTGTGCCACCAAGCAGATATATAGTACTTTTAGACCCCCAATGGGGTGGATTGACAACAGTGGCAGCAATGATGGGCTCAAATGTAGCAGTGATTCTGATGGTGGTGCGGTCTGTTGTGACGCGACAGTGATGGCCAGTAATGCTGAAGGTTGTCTGATGTACTTACTGGCTACTTGTGGAGCCTCTTTGTTCTGGCTAAGTCTTATGCCCATTAAAAAAAAAAGTTGCTTTTTCACTGTTGAGGTTTGAGAGTTCTTTATGTAGTATAGATATAAGTGCTTTGTCAAATATGAAGGATCGTCAAAACATTTTTGGAAAAATAGAATTAAAAGGTAATGAAAAATTTCCACAGACATACTGAAGCCCCCTTGTATGTGATTTGCAAAGGCTTTCTCCCACTCTATATCTTGTCTTTTCATTCTCTCTAAAGTTAAAATGTCTTTCCAGAGTCCAGTTTATTATTTTATAGTTTATGCATTTGGTATCAGGTCTAAGGATTCTGTTTAACCTCAGTTTGTGAAGAGTTTCTTTTATACTTAGAATCATGATCATTTTAAGGGAATTTTAATAGAAAGTATGAGGTTTAGGTTGAGGCTCATTTTTTGTGGCATATTGTGTCCATTGGTTCTACCACCATGTAATCATTTTTCCATTGACTTGCCTTTTCACCTTTATCCAAAATGAATTGACAGTCAAAACTGTACTAAGTTATCACTTCACTTTCACTAGGATGCTGCTGTTAAGTGCCGTTGAGTCACCACTGAGTCGGTTCTGACTCAGTGCCACTTTTATAGGGTTCCCAAGGAGTGGCTGGTGGGTTTGAACCACCAGCCTTGTGTTTAGCAGTTCAACGAGTATCCTACAGTGCCACACCAGGACAGCTGTAATAAAAAAGATAGACAGTTGTCAGTATTGATGAGGATGGGGAGAAATTGAGGCCTTGTACATTGCTGGGAATGTAAAGGGTTCAACTGCTTTGGTAAACACTGGCAATGTCTCAGAAAGTTAAATATTGTATTACCATATAACGCAACAATTCCACATTTTATACCCAAGAATTGCCTTAGACAGATCTGCTGCACAAGACCGCTTTAAAGTGTTGAAGAGGAAAGAAGTAAGTTTGAGGACTAAGGTACACCTGACCCAAGCCATGGTATTTCCAATAATCTTATATGCATGTGAAAGTTAGACAGTGAATAAGGAAGATCGTAGCAGAATTGATGCATTTGAGTTATGGTTTTGGAGGAGAATATTAACACTTCCATCCTCTGCCAAAAGAACAGATAGATCTGTGTTGGAAGAATGCTCCTTGGAGGCCAGGATGGCCAAACTTCGTCTCTCATACTTCTGACCTATTATCAGGAGGAACCAGTCACTGGAGAAGGACATCATGTTTGATAAAGTGGAGGGTTGCAGAAAAAGAGGAAGACCCCAGTGAGATGGATTGGCACAGTGGCAGCAATGATGGGCTCAGGTGTAGCAACAATTGTGAGGTTAGCTCAGGACCGGACACTGTTTTGTTCTGTTGTGCATAGGGTCGTTACGAGTGGGTACTGATTCGATGGCACCTAACAACAACAAACTCAAGAAAAATGGAAGTATTAAATAGAAACATTCCAAATATCTATCAACTGATGAATGGGTAAACAAAATGTCATATGTCAATCATCAATAAAAAAATACCTTGCGAGCATGTGACGTGAACGAGCCAATTGCAAAAGACAGCTTATTGTATGATTCCATTTATAAGAAAGGCACTGGATAGACAGAAAATAGATCAGTAGTTGCTTAGGGCTAGGAATTTGGGGAGAGTGAGGAGTGCCTGCTGTGGGTACAGCTCTCTTCTGTTCACACCCCCACATCCTCCCACCCCTCCGCCCCTCCAGAGGGGGTGTTGTAAAAGATTGTGTTGATAGTTTCACAACCCTATGAAGATACTAAAGACCCATTGAATTGTACACTTTAAATGGGTTAATTTTATAGTATGTGAATTGTATCTCAATAAAGCTGTTAGCAATCAATTGTGTGGTTTTTTTTTTAGATTTTTTTTTGTGCCTTTGTTCTGTATGTTTATCCTTTTTTGAATACCACATTGTCTTAATTACTGTACCTTTATGTTGTTATTGTTAAGTGCCGTTGAGTCAGTTTTGACTCCTAGCAACCCTGTATAGGGTTTCCAAGGAACTGCCGACCTTTTGGTTAGCAGTCCAGTGCTTATCTTACAGCACCACACCGGGAGTCCTAGTATTTCTTAAAATGAGGTAGCATGAGCCCTTCAGTTAGTTCTTCCTTTTCAACAATGCTTTGGCTCCTCTAGTTCCTGTCTTTCTGTATACGTTTTAAAACCGCTTAGTTTCATTTGCAAAAATCCTAATAGGATTTCAGTTGAAATTGCTGTAAATCTATACATCAATTTGGAGGGAAATGAGCATCTTAACTACATTGTATCTTCCGATATATGAACACAGTATAGCGCTCTATTTAGGTCTTGTCTGGCTTTTGTCCATCAGTGTTTTGTGGTCTTCAAGCATGTAGATCATGCACATGCATTGTTAAATTTATATGTATTTGGTTATAAATGGTATTGGTTATCAATGGTATTTCAGAGCTTCAGTTTCTAAGTGTTTTAGTACATAGAAATCAGCTTTTTGGGAGAGGGGAGAAGGTTAGGTTATACCCTGTGACCTTGGCAAACTTGTGTGTTAAAATGAAGTTTAGGAGCCTTTGTGATAAATTCCATGGGATTTTCTACATTGACAATCATGTCTTCTGTGAATTGTTGTTATTGTTGTTATGTGCTATGGACTCAGTTCCAACTCATAGTGACCCTGTAAATCTTTACGGGAGCTGAAAGCCTCATCTTTCTCCTACGGAACAGCTGGTTGTTTCGAACTGCTGACCTTGCAGTTTGCAGCCCGATTCGTAACCACTACGCTACTAGAGTGAATAGGGACTGTTTTATTATTCCTTTCCAGGAATAATGCCTTTTATTAATTTTTCTTGCCTACTGCAAGTGTTCATGCTCACCCGCCGCTCCGCAGAAACCCTCTACAAGGTCACTATGGGTTGGAACTGACTCGACGGCACTAAACACCACTGTATTGTAGCAGTTGTGAGAACGGTGGCCTTGCCTTATTACTGATATTCCAGGAGAAGTTGTTGAGTCTCTTCAACCTCTTGGGAGGTGTGGTGTTCATTTTTTGTCAATGATCTCTGTCAGATTAAGGAAATTTACTTCTGTTCCTAAATTACAGAGTTGTATATTTTTCCCTTGGTTATGAATAGATTCTAAATTTTTGTAAAGAGTTTTCTTACACTTGTCAGTAGGATCTACCCCCTATCTGTCCTTTTGTTGTACTGTGTTAGCATAGTGGATTACGAGCTAGGCTGCTAACCACAAGGTCAACAGTTAGAATCTATGAGTCACTCCGTGGAGAAATATGAGACTTTTCTGCTTCCGTAAAAGATTTACAGTCTCGGAAACCTTATTCAGGGTCACTATTTAGTTGGAATTAACTCGATGGCACACAACAACAACCATGGTAGTTGTGGGTTGCTACGATGCTCGAACCTTTGTTGTTGTTAAGTGCCTATGAGTTGGTTCTGACTTATAGTGACGCTGTATAGTGTTTCCAATGAGTGCCTAATGGGTTTGAACCGCCGACCTTTTAGTTAGCAGTCCAGTGCTTATCCTGCAGATCAGTCTGCTAATGGGACGGATTGCATGGATTGATTTTTTGAAAATTGAGTGAAACAGCTAGGATCAATCTCACTTGGTCATAATATATTGTTTTTATATCTGTGTTCATAAAGGATTTTAGTTGGCAGTTTTCACGTACTGTCTTTGTTTCGTTTTGATATCTGGCTAATACTGGCCTCATAAAATGATTTGGGAAGTGTTCCTTCCTTGAAGAAATTGTATAGAACTTGTGTTGTTTCTCATTAAATGTTTGGTAGAATTTGCCAGTTAAGTTGTTTGGGTCTAGATATTTTATTTTTAGAAGGTTTTTAGGTACAGATGCAATTTCTTTAGCAGATATAGGGCAATACAGGTTATCTTTTGTCTCCTGCATTGAGTTTTTATAGTTTATGGACTATAGTTCATTGAAGTTGCAAATATATACATATTTAGAGTTGTCCTTGGTATTGTTTCCTTTTAAATGTCAGTGAGTTTGTAGTGTTAACCCCTCTTTTATTCCTGATTTTAAAAATGTTTGCCTTCCCTCTTTTTTTCTTGATTTGTCTGCTTAGACACAGTGGTTTTCCACTGAACAGGGTTGATTTTGCCACTCAGGGTACATTTGGCCATGCATAGAAACATTTGTAGTTGTCACAGCTGTGGTTGGGGGCTGCTGTTGGTATCTAATGGATAGAAGCCAGAAACGACAGTGCTCAGATAGTTAGCCAGAAGTATCAGTAGTGACGAGACAGGAATCCTAGCCTAGAGTTACATCAGTTCTATTGATCTTTTCAGTACCCAACTTGTGCATTTAGTGATATCTTTTTTTTATTTTTAATTTCCTTTTTTCTGTGTGTTCTGATTTTATTTTACTGTTTCTAGTTTGCAGTATAAGCAGTTTACTCATACAAATTTCCCTCTAAGCACTGGTAAACCACATATTTTGACAAGTATTTTCAATTTTGGTTCAACATACTTTCTAATTCTGAAATTTGGTTCTTAAGTATTATCTGATTTCTAACCTATTGGTTGTTTATGGTATGTTGTTTTGTAAAATATATAAATAGGAATTATT
>NW_006408622.1:2904232-2911732 GCF_000296735.1 Chrysochloris asiatica
TTTATATATCTTAGAAATGTAAAATTTGTGTATTTTACAAATTTCTTTTCTATATTAACTTTTAGCTTCATTTTGTGGTTGGAGAAGATACTTTGTATAATTTCAGTTTAAAAAACATTTATTGAAGCTTTTTTGTTTGTGATGAAGAATATCCGCTATGCTGTTGTTGGGTGAAGCATTCTATATATGAGGAAGATTTATAAAAAGTTAGTGGGAAAATGGAATGAATAGACAGTGGGATTTTACGACAGATGACAAGCCCCCTTGTCTGTCTACTGGGTCTGTTTGGTTTACAGTGTTTTAACATCTCTATTTCCTTATTGGTGGTATGCCCGTTATTGAAAGTGTTGTGTTGACGTTTCCCAATATTAATTGTAGACCAGTCCGTTTTTGTCTTCAATTTTGTCAGTTTTAGTTTCAGACATTTTGAGACTTAGGTTTTTAGGTACATATATATGGAGTTCTGCTGTGACGCTGTGGGCTAATGCACTGGACTCATACAGAGTTTCCGAAGTTGCAAATCTTTACAGAGCAGGAAGCCTCATCTTTCTCCCATGGAACAGCTGGTAGTTTCAAACTGCTGACCTTGAGTAGCATCCTGACTCATAACTACTGTATTACGAGAGCTCATATATAGACACACCTACTTATAGGAGTTCTGGTGTGGTGTTGTGGGTTAAAGCAGTGGACCGCAAGGTTGCTTTGAACCACGAGGTCAGCAGTTCAAACTCATCAGCCACTCCCTGGGAACCCTGTGCAGTGGTGCTGTGAAATGGAACCAACTCGATGGCACTTAACAACAACAACATATATGGATAGTTGTTTTATCTTCTTATTGATCCTTTTTTGTCGCTTTTTCACTTAAAATCTCTTTTGTTTGTATCAATATAGACATCCCAACTCTTTTTTTTTTGGCTACCATTTGTATGGAATTTTTTTCCCTTCCTTTGACATTTTCAACCAGTTTTTATCTCTGGATATTAGATGTATCTCTTGGAGAAACACATCTTCCTCCATACCTTTTTTGTCCTTCATGTCTTTAAGTACAGTCGTCATTTGCATTTAGTTGATATTTTGTATTGAACCAGTTGGATTCCCTTTAATGTATTTTTTTCTTTGTGGTAACTATGAAGATTGCATTTAGCCTTTTAAATTTAGAACTCACCAGCCGCTCCTCAAAAATCCTATACAGGGTCGCTATGGGTATGAACCTACTTGATGGCACTTTGCCACAACAACAAAGAGGTTAAATTGAGACCAACTTAGCTTCAATAGAAAAGAAAAAATCATTCCTGTAAGAGTCCTTGTGTTGTGGCACTCTGAGTTAATGCACTGGACTACAAAGTCGGTTTGAACCACAAAGTTGGCAGTTCAAGTGTACCAGCCACTCCTCGGAAACCCTAAACACTATGGGTCACTATGGATTAGAACCAACTTGACTTAACAACAGCAACAACAATATTGCTCACCTGCATACTTTCTGTATTTAAAAAAAAAAAAAAATTTTTTTATCATTAACAGCATCTTTATACATTATAGCTCAGTAGTTTACATTTGAAATCCTAGGTGATACAGGCAGTCGGTGTGCTCAGCTGCTAGCCAGAAGGTTGGCATTCACTTTCATCTAGAGGCTCCATGGATGAAAGACCTGGTGATCTACTTCCAAAACATTCACTAATGAAAACCATGGTGCACAGGTCTGCTCTCACACACAGGGAATCTCTAGGAGTCTGAATCCACTAGATGCCCACTGGTAAAAAAAAAAAGTCTAATTGTATAATTATATTTCATGGGTTTGCCTTTGGGAATTATATAGGCTACGACTACTAAAGTTATAAACCAAAAATATGATAAAAATCTTTCCATTTGACCATAAAATTATTTTTATTGGAGATCTTTCCTTTCTATATATATATAGCTTTGAGTTATTGTCTCAGTGTCTTTTCAGTTCTGTGTAAAGAACTTTTTTCTAGGAATTTCTTGCAGGGCAGGTCTAATTGTTACAAACTGCTTCATCTTTTGTTTATCATGTTGTTAAGTGCTGTTGAGTTGGTTCCAACTCATAGCGACCCTGTATAGGAGGGCTGGTGAGTTTAAACTGCTGACCTTGTGCTTTATCCTGTCGTGCCACACCAGGACTCCTGTGTTTATCTAGAAGTGTCTTAATTTTGCCTTCATGCTTCAGACAGTTTAGCTGGATATAGAATTATTGGCATGGCGCTTTTCTTTCAGCACTTCCCACTGCTTTTTGGCCCTTAAGGTTTTAAGGAGAAATTGACACTTAATTTTATTGAGGATCTCTTGTGTGTGAGTGACAATTTGCTTTTCCTTTTCCATTTTCAGTCAAGGTTCTAGTTTATCTTTGGCTTTTGAGACTTTGATTATAATTTATTTCAGTGTGGACCTCTTTGGGTTACCCCACTTGGCAGATCATTGAGCTTCCTCAATTTGTAGATTCATATCCTTTATCAAATCTGGAAAATTTCTGGTTGCCCTTTCTTTAAATACTTTCTGTCTCTTTCTTTTCTGGGTTTTCCATGATGGTATGTTGGTTTTCTTGATGGTGTCCAGCAGTTGCACTAGGTTTTGCTTAGTTTTCTTGAGCCTTTCTTCTTTTTGCTCTTCAGACTCAGTGTTTGATTTCCTTGACCTTGAGTTTGCTGAAGTTTTTCTTGTGCCCACTTAAATCAGTTGTTGAATCACTGTCTTGAATTTTTCATTTTAGTTATTGTGCTTAGCATCATCAGTAATTCTGTTTATAGTTCCAATTTCTTCATTGATATTCATGTTTTGTTTTCCTGATTTCTTTTTTTGTTTAATTTGGTGTCCATGTTTTCTTTTAGTTCTATGAATTTGTCTAGTTTGTCAGACTTTCATAGAGATGATTTTTCTCCTTTTTTATTTTATTTTATGGTCCATCATTTCCAGTTTCTTTGTATGCATGTAAGTTGTTTGGTTGACTCTGGTACATTAGAATATTAAGACAGGATCAGTACTGCAGTCCTTCAGACAGATCAGATCACACACACTGAGCAGTTTCTCATCAAATTGTGCTCTGTTCACTTTAGAGCCAGAGATTGACCCCCTCTTGGAGAATGCAAACCATAATGTGTCTCCTTGTAGAGGAGGCTGGGTAGAGATGGGGAGGTAGGGGGAAGAAGAATTTTCCTACCATTTAGAAATTGGCCTTTTCTTGTTTCATCCAGTGCCTAGGTTATTTATGTATTTATTTGTCTTTGAGAGTTCTTACAGAGTTGACATTTGTAGTTGCTTTTCTTTGTGTTTGTTAAAGGAGGGCTAGGGTCTTAAGCTTTCTTCTGCCACCATCCTTCTGCCAGTCTGACCCTTCATCTTGAAGCCTGCTTGTAATAGCTACACTGGGTTATTTGTTTTTTAGATTCTAACATAGTGCCTTCTCAGGGTTGGCATATATTGATTACTGTCCTTCCTTTCTTTATTTTTTTGGGTAAGTTGAGATTTTCCTGGTTCTTTGATGTTTTGATGGTGAGGTGCTTAGCTGCTAACCAAAAGGTTTAGTGGTTCAAATCCACCAGCCATTATATAGTAGAGAGATGTACCAGTTTGCCTCTATTCTGTTCTATAGGATTGCTATGAGTAGGAATTGACTTGATAAAAGCATGCTTGTTTAGTATTTTGTTAATTTTTTGTGTGCTGAGTAATTTGGATTAAGTTTACAAAACTGTTCTTTAAATCTCAAGACTTCCAAGTTGATTTTTTTTTTTTTTTTGCTTTAGCTAGCAATCCACTAGGTTAGTTTCAGGTAATTAATTCCAACTTGCTATCTATGGTGTATGGTCCTTAGCCTCTGATATTTTCAAAACACTTGCATTGCTCTTCTGCTCAGGCTTATGTTTGGTTTCCCAGTGGCCAGTGTAAGACCTGAATGGTGGTCTCCCACGTCTCGCAGTTCTCAAAGCCCCAGGTATGTGTCCTCACATATACAGTCCCGAAGGGAGCCCAGGTACTGACACAATCTCAGGAGACTGCTCTCTTGGTTTTCATTTTTTCTCTGTGATCTTCATGGTACTTACCAGCTCTCTGGCAAGAGAGTGCAGGCTTCAGCTTCCATGTTCTATTGCTGCACACTCCCCATGATGGCCTCTGCTTCTGGAGTACAGGGCAGGAAAGAGAGAAACAGAAAATGTGGGATTCGCCTCTTGGTACACAGCTTCTCTGTTCAGAGAGACAGATAGCCCTTCCTCAGAGTTTTAGGTTCTTGACTGACTGCCACTGCAATCACCATGCAGGCTAGAAACAAGGGAACAAAGACGAAAAACATCCGAGGATTTGCTTTACAAGCATGATGTCCTTCTCCAGGGACTGGTCCCTCTTGATGACACGTCCAAAATCCATGTGACATACTCTCACCAGCCTTGTTTCTAAGAGGCATTTTGTCTTTACTTCTTCCAAGATAACTTTGTTCATTCTTTTGGCAGTCCAAGGAATATTCGATATTCTTCACCAGTATCACATGATTCAACAGCATCACTTCATTTTTGGTATTCCATATTCCTTATTCCCCCTCTGATCCATAGCATCCCCTTTCTGCTTGGACCAGAAAGTGGGCTTTTGCGGGGAGCTCTTTTTTTTCACACCTTTGTTTGATACTGGAGCGGTAAAAATGGTAAACTTGTTATTTCAGTGGAACTGTGTTTCTGGTCTGAATTTCCAGTCTGCCTGCTACCACTTCCTTTTTGGGGCCAACAGCTGCTCCATACATTCTGCCCAGGATTTACAGTTGCATTCAGTAGAAGACACCAGGAGGAATGTGCTTCCTCTGTCTCTCCTGAACACATTGTATACATTTAGAAAGGCACACAGAATGACTTGAAATGACCTAGTATTTAAGCACCAGGCCTTACAAGTTTTGACAGTATAGCAGGCATTTGGCCATCTTTCTAAAGCCTTTTAGTCCCGTGATTAATGTTAAACAATTTTATTTGTAGTATAATCTTGATAGATTTTCCTTATAAAGATAAGGAAATAAATAAAGAAAGATATGCTGAGAGAATTATGGTACTGTAGGCTTTCAATATAATAAATTTAATTTTTATTTCAGAGATGTATCTGACATCTTTATTTTGTTTCTTTTTTTTCAATCTTCATTTTCAAAAATGCACATTCAACTGTCATATTTACGATAAGGTTATTTTTATTTTTTTAGTAGAATGGTGAGCATCAAGGGATAAGATCATGAACTAGAGTAATAGCTACTGGATTAAAGGTAAAGAGATCAAAAGCAAGAAGAGCTTCTGAGCCTGATAGGAGTTGGTAACTGATTGGATGTGAGGGTTAAGTGAATGGTGACCTAGAAGCAACATGTTGTACCCTAGGAAAACAACTGTTAGCATAATCAAGTAAGTGTGACTCACACTGTACACTGCTCCTCTTCTACTAGAGAGTCCCTCTGCACATTGGCTTGTGAAATGTTCTTAGAAATCTTGTTAAAGATTTAGAAAAATTATCCTTAAAGTTTGTTTACCTTTGGTTTCCCAAACACATTAGATTTTTAAAAACTCACAAAAGTAGAAAATTCTTGGTTTAGAAAAATTCTGTAGAAAATCTTGGTTTAGGAGTACACTTTTAGAAGAAATTTCAGAGGAAAGCAATGCAGAATGGGTGATAAGAACTTACAGGCACACATAGAGCTTGCATGTTTTGAGAAAACTAGTAGGGAAAGAGCATTATACAGTAAAGCACTCCATAATGCCCATCCAGGCATGTTCAACCATATATTTCTGTGACCCCAACCCCAATAAAGCCTGTTACACGAGGGGGCTTTAAAAAGTGTGTGGAAAATGCAATGAAAAGATAATGAAGCAGAGCATGCAGTGAGTAAACTTATGAAAACGTAGACACCAAACACCTTGAGTCTCTGGGCCTGGGGGGCTCGAGAGCATAGTCTCAGAAGACACCGAGATCACTAACAAAGGCCACAATGACAGCATATGGCATCCTGCTTTGGGGAGGGATGTCATCTAAGGTGCAACTATTGTCTCTCTGTCTTGAGGGAAGAAGAGTGATGACAGTTGAAGACCCAAGTAAACATTTTCATTCAGTGGACTAATGGATCATGCAAACACCTGTCTCCACGGCACTGAGACTAGAAGGATTAGATGGTGCCCGGCCACCACTAACGACTGCTCTGAAAGGGATCACATTAGAAGGTCCTGGATAGAGTAGGAGAAAAATAAGGAATAAAATTCAAAATCGTAAGAAATGACCAGACTTGGATATGGAGACTGATGGAAGACCTGAGAGTATAGTGCTTAGCCACCCTGGAGGTCTGAAAAGAAACTTAGGTGGCTCAATTTTCAGTCCGTCAATTTTGTTGTTAGGTCCCATCCACTTGGTCCGATTCATAGTGATCTTAATGCATCAGAACGAAACACTGCCCAGTCTTGGACTATCTTCACAATTGCTGCTGTGTTTGGGCACATTGCTGCTGCCACTGTGTCATCCATTTCGTTGGGGAGGTCTTCCTCTTTTTTGTTGACCCTTGACTTTACCAAGCATGATAACTTTGTCCAGGCACTGGTCTATCCTAATAGTATGTCCGAATATGAGAGACAAAATCTCGCTGTCCTCTCTTCTAAGGAGCATTCTGGCTGTGCATTTTCCAACAAAGATGTTCTTCTGGAAGTCAGTGGTACTTTTTATAGTCTTCTCCAACACCATAATTCAAATGCATCGATTCTTCTGTGGTCTTCCTTATTCATTGTTTAACTTTCACATGCATATGAGGCTTGGGTCAAGGACACCTTAGTCTTCAAACTGATAGCTTTGCTCTTTAACACTTTAAAGAGGTCTTGTGCAGTGGATTTGCCTAATGCAATACGCCCTTTGATTTCTTGACTTATGCTGCCGTGAATGTTGGTAGTGGATCCAAGCACATTGAAATCTTTGACAGCTTAAATTTTTTCTCTGTTTATCAAACACCACCTCCCACTCCAATTTTCAAAATAGAAATTTCTGATAATCATTTAATCTATATAACATATGTGTATGGCTTTCAGAAAACATAAGTTAGGTGCCATCAAGTGAGTTCAGACTCCTGGTGACCCTATACACAACAGAACCGGTCCTGCATCTTTCTCAGGAGTGTTGCTATGTCTGAGCCCCTTGCTGCTGCCCAGTGTCAGTCTGTCTTTTTGGGGGTCTTCCTCTGTTTCATTGAGCTTCCACTTTACCAAGCATGATATCCTACTCCAGGGGTTCATCCCTACTGACATGCCCACAGTACAAAAGTGAGTGAAAATCTAGATTAGAAAGATTTTTCCCCTTAAACTTTTGAAGTCGTTATCCCAGTGTTGTAGTTAAGTGCCCTTGAGTCGATTCCCACTGGTAGTAGCGACCCTCTATACAGTTTCCAAGGAGTGGCTGATGAGCTTGAATTGCCGACCTTGCAGTTCAAACCGACCTTACGGTTCATCGCATTAACCCACAGCACCCGCCAGGACTTACTATCCCATTACCTTC
>NW_006408622.1:2916732-2930165 GCF_000296735.1 Chrysochloris asiatica
TGAATTTACAGAAGATTTACAGAAAATGAGTGACGTGAGTATTTGTTTTTGTCTTCAAAATAAAGCTAAAGGCAGTTTCCAAAGAAATATTTTACACACTGAAAATAATCTTACAGCCGAGGAATTAAAGTTTCAGATGCTTTCAGACATTTTAGGTTGTATGACTGAACCTCTAATAACTTTAAATATTGCGGTTGGAAATTGTTAATGTGCTCTCTTGTTTATTTTAAAATCAGGCTGCAGGTGATATTGTTGATATAAGAGAAGAAATTCAAAGTGGCTTTGAAGTTAAAGGTAAGCAGTAAGATTGTTTCATGTATAGTTATTTAGATATTTGTCACTGGAGTTGATTTTTCAAGGAGTGTTGTGTGATGTATTTGGGATTTATCATGTGATATATATATATATTTTAAACTCATACAGTGTAAACATTTGTTCTGTGAATAGATGATAGCAAAAATTAATGGTTGAATAATTTGGATGAAAAGTTGATTCTGGACTGATCTCTTTAAGTCGTGGAAGTACATGGCTTTTGAAAAAGCCCTTTTAGTGAGCCAAATCTCTAAGACTCAGCAATTGTGTATTCTAGACATGGATCGGCTCCTAATTTGAGCCTTTGACCTTAGTCAAAAATTGCACAGGTATATTTTTTAAACTAGCTTTTGTTCCTTTTTAAACTGTAGCTTTCGATGCTGTTACTGGAAGAAAGAATGAGTATGATTGTAAGCCCATTTTATAGTGCTGTTTCCTGCTCAGGTGTTTCCAGGGTCATATAGGGAATATAATCAATAGGTTTCTTTTGCCAAGGATGCAGTACATGTTAAGTTTACTTCTGTAAAAGTAATGGTTTCCCTGTTGTAAAATGGTGGTGATGGTGTGCTGGGGAATTGGTTCCGACTTATAGCGACCCTGCATAGGGTTTCCGAGACTGAATCTTTACGGGAGCAGAAAGCCTCGCCTTCTCCCATGGAATGGCTGATAGTTTCAAACTGCTGGCCTTGAGGTTAGCAGCCCGACTTGTAACCACTATGCTAGCAGAGCTCCTTGTCACTGCTGCAGACTTTGATTTTTAGCATTTTACTTGAAGCTTTCATTTTGGTAATCAACCCTGAAGATCATGATATTGATCGAAAGTAGTGGTGCTTTTAGAAGTTATAGTCTAGGTACAATGTCTATAACGAAGTAGCATCACCAGTAACAGAAAATGGGTTTAGAAAGTGAAAGAAAGGAGACAGTATTTAAAAACAAAGAGCAGAAAGACAAGTTATGAGGTGTGGTTTTTGTGTGTGTGTGATGATGAATAGAAGTTACATATGCTGCAGGTTTAACACATAAAAACTTATTTAATCAACAATGTTGTTGTTAAGTACCGTGGAGTTGGTTCCGACTCATAGTGACCCTGTACAGGGTTTCTGAAGCTGTAAATCTTTATGGGAGCAGAAAGTCTCATCTTTCTCCCGCAGAGCAGCTGGTAGTTTCGAACTGCCAACCTTGAGGTTAGCAGCCCAATTCATAACCACTGTGCTACCAGAGCTCTTTAATCAACAGTAGTTACAAGAATAATGCTATGAAGCATACTTCAGTGTTTCCAAATTGAGAAAACTGCTGTAAATTTGAAAACATGATGGATTTGAAGTCATCTAGTGGTGTCATATCTCGTTACGAAGAGCATTTTAGACTTTTTCCCATTGCTTTCTTCAAAGCTTTCATTTACTTTATAAAAAAAAGTGTGATTTTTTAAAAAAGGAATAACAGAGAGATTTTATCCATCCCCTGCCCTCTCGTGAAGGTTATGCATAAAACAAAGCAATTTAAGAAGTAGAAATGTTCACAGACAGAACTATAATAGAGCTTCCCAGGGATTGGCCTCTTTATCGTTGACTTGTAAGGTATTCATGTCTGGCAGTGCCGTTGGGTTGAAAGTACCCTGTGACAAGGCTTTGGCGTGTTACTTAGTAGCTGCAGTCCCTCGAGTAAGGATGAAAAATGGATGTTACTTGTGTTGGATTTTGCTGTAGAGCCAGAGTACGTTGTGACTGGTTCTACTCATGCAGGTTTAAAGCCCTAGAGCCTACTTCACAATCTGCACTGGACTTGTGATTCCCAGGGCGCTTGTTCAAATCCAGCTTCTAACTGAGCAGGTCTGGGGGAGGCTCCCAGTGCAGTTAGTCCATGAATTACATTTTAGGTAGCCAGACAACCATCCTTGGAATTCTCCTGTTTGACTTAAAAATGATGCCTCTTCTACCCCAACTCCCCCTCCCCCCCTTTTTTTTTAAATTGGTTTACTAATTCTAGGTTTGTGCCTTTCTTAAGTTGGTCTTAGTAAATGTTATCTTTTTTTCCCTCTCTTTTTTTCTAGTAAAACACCGAATTGCTCATAAACCTCACTCCAAGCCAAAAAGTGTAGATATTTTTAAAGCAGATTTTACAGATCATTTAAAATCCACGGATTTGCTTGCTGATAAGGAACTTTGGGCTCGACTTGAAGAACTCGAGAAACAAGAAGAATTGCTGGGTGAACTGGATAGGTAGGTACCTAATGGCAAATTGTTTTTCCAAGAGAGTTCGATTCTCAGGACATATGTTTTCTCATTTCTTTTGTTCCTTATTAATAAAATAAGCGTACTGATGAAAATACCAGAAGGCATAATATGTTTTTAAAATATGGATATATACTAAATGGAGTCCTGGTGTGGCGCTGTAGGTTAAGCACTGGTCCTCAAGGTCAGTTTGAACTGCAAGGCTGGCAGTTCAAACCAACAACAACATACAATATATATTAATGTCTGTATATATAAAAAGAACTAAAGTACCTTTGTTGTTGTACAGTGCCTTTGAGTCGGTTCCTACTCATAGTGACCCTGGATAGTGTCTCCAAGGAACAGCTAGTGAGTTTGAACTACCAATTCTGTTTTGTGGTTGGCAGTCTAGTGCTAATCTAGCAGCACCACACGAAGGCTAGAGTATTTATATTGATGTTAAATATCATTAACCCTGAAGGTGAATGTTCTCTGTGGTCATAGAGCCGTGCTTATTGTAGACCTGTTGTTGTTAAGTGCTGTTGAGTCTGTGCCGACTCATAGTCACCCTGTATAGGGTTTCCAAGGAGCTGCTGAAGTGTTTGAATGACTGACCTTGTGGTTCAAACCGACCGTGCTGTCC
Organism: Chrysochloris asiatica; assembly: GCF_000296735.1. Lineage (NCBI taxonomy): Eukaryota > Metazoa > Chordata > Mammalia > Afrosoricida > Chrysochloridae > Chrysochloris > Chrysochloris asiatica. The sequence continues at coordinate 2,919,898 of NW_006408622.1, forward strand.
AGTGCTTTAGCCCACAATGCCACACCAGGACTCCTATTGTATACATAAGTGCTTAAAAATCAACATCCCTCCCTTCTGTTATTTAAAAATTTCAGCCATCTTTTATATAATAAAATAATAGGACATATCTTGAATGTTTTCTATATTAAGTATCAATATATTATTTAATTTACATATATTTATACTACGTTCAAATACTGTTGTGTCTTTAAATTTGTAAGGAGAGAACTTTGTGTTATTCTGTTATACACAAGCTTGTTAGGCATCAGAGCCACTCTATGGCACCTCACAGTTTTGTTGTGTAAGTGCCATTGAGTCTGACGCATAGCAATCCTGTGCAGGGTTCCCGAGGAGGAGGACCTGGTAGGTTTGAAACTCTGGTCCTGTGGTTCACAGTCCAGAGCTGAGTCTACATAACACTGTAATAACACTGTAGAGTACTGTACCTTACTTTCCTTTTGTTAACTTTGCTATTTTTTGAGCAGGTAGTTTACAGTCTGGTTAGGTGGCTGCATGTATGAAAAGCTTTGCAATCTGGTTAGGTGGTTATTTATACGAAAAACTTGACCAGGTTGCTATTTGAAATTCACTTTAGCACTAGTTTGAATTGTCAGAGTGCTACGTGAAGTGTAATGTACTCCATATGTTGGAATTAGTTTCTGTGAAAATCAAGACACAAAGCACAAAAAACAAGTACAAAAGATCTTGTTCATTTTCTCTTGTTTTCTGTACTAGTCGGCCTAATACTATGATTGCAAATGGGGAAGAGATGACTTCTTCTGAAGAGGAAAAGGAGGATCAAAACGCAAATCTGAATGTGATGCAACAAGGCAAAGACTCTCTTGTCCCCAGCAGTTGTCCTAAGGACTTGGAACGGTTCAATGGCCAAATGGATAGTCAATTGAATTCTTTAGTGAATGGTTCAGATTCTTATCATAGTAATGAAGAAGAGGATGATGAAGAAGATAGTGACAATGAAAATGAACTTGATGCTTTAGGGCTTGGAGATAATTCTGTACCAACGATATATTTTTCTCATACTGTGGAACCTAAGAGGGTTTGTCTATTTTTTTATTTGACTATTTTGCATATAGCTTGAACATTAAGCAACATTTATGATAGTCTTTAAAAGAGCATTTATAACAGTGATTAATATTGCAGATAGGGCCAAACAACAAAACCGCCTCTTGTCTTTGTTCTGATGAAAAAAAAAACCCACAGCACTGTCTACTAGTTAACTAGCATTGGTCCCTTGTTCTCTGAAGGCTGAATGGGAATTTCAGGTGTTTGGGGTCTGGCAGGGATCAGATTTGAGTGACAACTACTGTAACTCCTTGCTTTGTTTTTGTTTTTATTTTCACAAAGTTTTCTAAGAATCCTAGAGTTAATTTGTGGATGTTTTGTTGTGTTTAGAAAGTTGAAAGTGACTGCATTAGTTAAAATTTTAATTATACCAGGTTGTTGTTTTCTCTCTGGGCATAAAATGAATAGGAGTATCCTGAGCAAAAAGGAAAATGTTGAAGGAGGAAGTAAAAATTAGTTCCTTTTCTGACAAAGTAAATATAAACATCTGTACGTAATCATGCCTTTAGAAAAGTGACGTTTTCGAGCTCAGGGTTGGCTGTGGAGATCTTATACAGGATTTTGAAGCCTTTCTTTGGTATCAAAAGCTTTTTTCTTTTTTTTTTTCCTTAAATGTTTTATTGTGAATTATGTGATAGTTTACATGGGAGAACAGTAGTTTTACATTCATTCTATCGTATATCGTCTCATTGCCATGGTTACAATCCCCTCCATGCAATCCCCGCCCCCCGTACCCCCCAGTCAAAAGCTTTTTGTTTTCTACAGACTTGGTTATTGTTGCTAAATGCTTTCAAGTTGGTTCTGACTCACACTGCCCCTGTATAGGTTTTCCAAGGCTTATGTATATTTGTCTTTGTGGGAGCAGAAAGCCTCAATCGTTCTCCTGAAGAGCAGCACCTCCAAACTTGTGGTTTGCAATCTATTGCTTATCCTACAGAGCCAATACTGCACTCCCAAACTTACTGTAGAATCCCAGGATTTAAGATAGATCAAAGCAGGTTGGCTGTGTTTGAAGGGTGGCCCTTTCTGCTCCATTACTGCTCTGAGGAGCTGCAGGGATGTCATCTCTCCAGTTCTTCTTGTTCAGGGAAACATGAGGTCTAAAAGACCACAGAGCTGGTTAGCAATCAACAGGGCAGTGCTCCTACCGTACAGGGGCTAGCTTGTCAGAAACAAGGGTTTGTGATGATTAAACATGTTTAAAACAGGTTTGCTATTTCTTAGGTTCCTTAAGTTGTCCTTGCTTTTATATGAAATAAACTAATCAGATGACTTTATATCCTGACATTTCTCATTAAATGAACATCTCCTGAATTCTTTGTAAAAAAAAAAAAAATGTCTGAGATGATTAGCTAGAAAAAGTTTGTGATTGTTTTTCCAGGCTTAGAACTTTCTGTTGTTTTTATTTAGAAAAAACAGTAAGACTAAGTAATGTTTGCAGGAATGTTATAGGGAGTAACAATTATTAATGTAGCTAGTATAGTGCCAGTGCTGAGGACAGATAGAAGAATAATGTTAATCTAAATAAGATTGGTTTTATTTTAAGTCATCTAATGTCTAAAAATAAGAGATCTTTTGAAAGTTCTACATAGCTAATTAAGTATTATCTAGTATCTTTTTATTGTTTTAATTTTATGTTCTTTTAAAATTTCTTTTGGTTAAGTGTACCCTTTATTTTGAAATACACGATTTAAGCCCAAAACTTGTATCAAAAGTAATGAAATCATGTTAAAGCACTAGCATTTAGTGTAGATGAGCTTTACTGTCTATACATAATCAAGTCACTGAAGACTAGCATTAGTGATGAAAGAAGATGGAGTCATGCGGGGCCTGTTCTTTAAACCAAGGTGGGGAATTTATGGATTTAGTTTTTACCCTGTCCAGTAATGCATTTCATTTCAGTGTCAAAACTCAAAATGTCTCTCACTGTTATTTCATCACTGGTAGAATTTATTGGTTTTAGTTTTGGCCTTGATTTGATTTCTCAAAAGGATCTTAATTTTTGCTGTGAAATATTTAGGTTCGAATAAATACTGGAAAAAATACCACTTTAAAGTTCAGTGAAAAGAAAGAAGAAGCCAAACGTAAGCGGAAGAACAGTTCTGGTGGTGGTCATTCTGCCCATGAGCTGCCTACGATCAGGACACCTGCTGACATTTACAGGTGAGTGGTAGTCACAGACCACCAGCCCTCTCTCATTCTTCCCTCTCCAGTTTTACTATGGACTGTTTTTGGCAACTATACTCCTAACTGCAAGGGTGACAGTTCAAACCCACCAGCCACTCCTCGGCATCCCTATGCAGGGCTGCTATGGGTCGGAACCAACTCAGTTGCACTTCACAACATTTATGGTAAAGGCTAAGTGTAACTCCAAAGGCTTTCACTGCAAACTGACGTGTTCTGATGGAATTAGCTCAGCATTCTAAAGGCTTTCCCAGGAGTTACTGCTTGAGCTACTATATATAGCAGTGGAATGTTCTATGGATTTTTCACCTTTTTTATCCATATTGTCGTCGTCAAGTGCTGTCGAGCCTGTTCCGACTCATAATGAACCCTATGTAGGGTTTGCTAGGAACGGCTGGTGAGTTTGAACTGCTGATCCTGTGCTTTAGTGCTTATTCTACAGTGATGTATCAGGACTCCTATGCCTACATTAGTACTTTTAAAGCATTCCCATTGGCCCAGTCAGAAAGTCTTGTGTTTTCCCTGTAGAGAGAGTGTGTTCCTGAGGGACGGGGCAGTACTTCCTACCATAGCTCTGACATGTTTGACGAGTGGGTTAGGCTTGATGTGTGCTTTTACGTTTTTACAAGGTAGAATTTAGTTACACTCTTTTAACTGTTTTGTTGTGGTGTTTTTTGAAAGCTACCATTTGAAAGTACTCATGTTGCGCTTTGGGGCAAGCGCAGGGACCACAAGGTTACTTTAGAGCACAAGGTCAGTGGCTGAAACTCATCAGCTGCTCCTCGGAAACCCTGTACTGGGTCTCTGTGAGTCAGAACCGACTCGATGGCACTGAACAATAGCAACATGGTTTTCAAATTAGTGAAAACTTCTAAATGTTTTATAATCTTAATTCTCTGTATGTAAAATCTGGTAACTCAGACTATTGCCACTCTGAAGCAAAAAATGTTATCTTTCAAAATAATATAAAATGTTTTCTCTGTGGCTGAAAAACTATTTATGAATGTGAAAATTTAACCATAAAGTTTGAGTGCACTATTTCAGATGACTTTCTAGAAGCGATACAAGTGAGGTGTTGTAAATGTAGCCCCAGTTTTACAATCAGTCTTTTGGTTTGTTCGTTTACATACTACAGAGTCTTTGTTGATATTGTGAATGGAGAGTATTTTCCTCGTAAGTCAATTCTGAAGTGTCGGAGCCGAGAGAACAGTGTGTGTAGTGACACCAGCGAAAGCAGTGCTGCTGAGCTGGACGACAGGCGGGGGGTGCTGAGGAGCACCAGCTACGAAGAAGCCACTGGCAGCGACAGTAATGAGAACCCTGTGCGAGAGGAACAGCAAGAAGACAACCATCCAAAGAAACGCTTGCCCTTGTCAGGAACACCTGAGGTTGGTTTGTATGCATTTAAAACATCATTTCATACCGCATTTGTCATCAGTTGGTATTTTGTGAGATCAAAAGATGGTTGGTGGTGGTGGTAATGTGCTCTGGAGTGGTTCTGACTTGTAGCAGTCCTGTGCGGGGGTTCCAAGGCTGTGTAGGGTTCCTGAGAGGAGAGGAGCCCTGCTAGTGTACTGGATTACAAGCTGGGCTGCTAACCTAAAGGTCAGCGCTTTCCACTCTGCCTGTCACTCTGTGAGCTTTCTGCTCCTGTAAATACTTACAACCCGGAACCCCTGTACAGGGCCGCTGTGAATCAGAACTGACTCGACAGCACACACCCAGGTTTACACCGAGGTTGTAAATCTTCCCAGGAGTAGTAAGCCTCACATTTCTCTTGCAGAGTGGCTGGTGGGTTCGAACTACTGACCTTGTGGTTTGTATTCCAGTGCTTATTGTACAGAGCCACCACACTCATTTGTGCATATATCTGTTCATTCAACATTAGTTGAAATTAAAGAATCATTTATGGAACCTCTTTTGATTTACATAGTTACTTATAGTAAATTTGAGACCTTTGCTTATTCCTGGAGTTCTGGTGTGGTACTGAAGGATAATACACTAGACCACAAGATCAATTTGAATCTCCAGGTCAGCAGTTCAAATTCACCAGACACTCCTGGGAAACCCTATTCAGGGTCGCTTTGAGTTGGAACTGACTCTGTGACACTTAACAACAACAAAACATTTATTCCTTCCTAGTATTGGTATGTTAACTTTTTAGCTTTCCACTGATCTCTTAAGTAAAATTGAGGCAAAATGCAATAAAATTTTGAAATAATTTCATAAAATGGACGCCACCAAAAAGTTCCCTGTATTACAGAAACACAGCTGTTGGTTTGCGGTCAGTGTGGCCATCCTAGAACGGCTCGTTCATCAGCTATTATACAAAAGCCTAAGTTTGACACCTTGATAGCCGTGTTGGGGTTTAATGCTTTATTATCCACAGCATGGACTGGCTGTAACTGGAATGATTGAAAGTGAGGGCCTTTGTAAGTCCATACATTTTATCCTAGATAAAATATGCATTGTTTTCTTACATGTATACTGTACAAATCTGATTATTTGTGGGGTATAATTGGATATTTTTAAGGTGCTTGAATTTTCTGGACAGTTGATATTTAGATTGTCATTGTTCATCTTTCTGTGTAAAAATCTTACTACTTTACTTTTAATGGAAAGAAATTAACCCAATTAGTGAATACAGGACAGATTTTGTGGGCATCTTCGTATTCCCATTGTACTACCTTCTGAATGTTCTCTTCTAGGCCTTTTCTGGAACTGTAATAGAAAAAGAATTTTTGTCACCCTCCTTAAATCCACACTCAGCCATTGCTCATCCTGCGCTGCCCACCATTCCAGAACGAAAAGAAGTTCTGTCAGAGATACCAGAGGAAACTACCAAGAGGGTTTCAAAGTTCAAAGCTGCCAGATTGCAACAGAAAAATTAAGCCCTGCTTAGGAAATGGTAGTTTACATCCAAAAGCCTAGTTTTGCATTTGTTTAGAATATACATAGCAAAATATGTTACATGTAGTTTGAAATAAGGCATCCTGAATTGATTTTGCAGCAAGTTCTTTTACCCTTATTAGTGGTATTAAAAAAATTAAATGTTTGATAACTTTAATATTCAGCTTGTTTTGTTAATTCCTTGAATACTGTCAACATTCTTATCTAAGTTTGCCTTATGATGCAGTGGCAGCAATTTGAATTATTTTAAAAGAATACTGTTCATATGTATTGTTTTTGTGTTTTGAACAAAATACAGGCAGTTTTGTACCAGCTGTGATGTTGTGCATACCATATGGACCATTTTAAAGAAACTTTTAAAATTTCAAATAGATTCAACGATTATATTTCATTACTTGCTTTAGCATTTTAAAGGCACTTTACAAAAATCTACTTCTACTGTAGGTTTTACAGTTAGGTGGCTATTTAAAAACACCTCTTCCTTCCGAATGTCATAGCATCGTCCCTACGCAGGAAGTCACAGTGATTGGAAGAATGGTGCATTTGTGAAGCCTTTTTTTTTTTTTTCTCCAAGTAAAAATTTTATGGAACCTGGTCTCTAACATGTTGTGAACTTTATGATTCAGAATTGAATATAGTTTATTCATGTATAATGCTATACGCAGCACACAAGGGATCCCTGAGATTTGGCAATTCCGTTAGACACTTCTCCCCTAGGGTGTACACTCTAACTGGAATTAGGTTTTGAGAGAGAGTGATAGAATATTTAGATGCTAAAAAATAAAATTTTAAGTAAAAAAATTCTTATGTTTTTAGTCTTCTACATTTCATTCTTTAAGGCTGCTTTCATTTGAGTAAATAGCTGAAGTAAAATATTTACTTTTAGCAAAATTATTTAAAATAAAGAGAAATTACTCTAACATTGAAAATTGCACTGCAAGTGTTAATCATTAGCTTGATGCATGTTAAAATGTAGCTTTTAAAAAGCATTCTGCATTAGTACTAAAATAAGCCATCAATGCCAGTCCACCCCTCTATTCATGGCTAAATATTTAAAGGTTATTTATAGCTTCTTTAATGAATTCTTGCTTAAACAAAGTGAAATTATGTCCTAGAAAAGTAGAAGCTATTTGTAACTAGAACAGCCTAACTGTAAAAGTTTTATGAATATGTATTTTAGTAAGGGGGTGAGACTGAATCTTTACTAGTTAATGGATAATTCAGAACAGGGCCCTGATTTTGAGAAATCACTGAAAAATGTGGGTTTTCCCCCTTTCCCCCCCTGTGGTAAATTGTGATCAACTGTGCACATATTCTGTAGTTAGAAATGTTTCTGCTCTTAACCCATCCCCCCACAAAAACAAGACAAAACAGGAATACAAATCACGCACACAAAGGAGTTGTCATTCCCAACCACTATGCAGATAAGCCTTTTGGTACTAAACTACCCCCTCCCAAAAGAACCCCACGTTTATTGTAGGATTTGTGTGATCATTTTCACAGACATGTGGTTTCAGAGAGTACTACTGTCTGAAAGTATTTCCCACGTTTGTAAACTTGGTTTAGAGCCTGCTGTTGATGCATTTCATGCTGCTTGCTTCCAACAGGTCTTCCCTCTCGAATAAGATGGTGGTACAATCAACAGTTGTGTTTTGAGAACCAGATTATGTTGTAGTTTCCTCTGCTGAAGACCTAATGTAATTGTGTTGCCCCACATAAATTGTAACTTGAAGCTATGGCTTTTCTATATTAGAATCAAGTTGCAATGGGACAAAAACACAAGAGCAGACCAAGAGATTTTTTTAAATGTGTTTTTTGAACTAATGTTAGACCTATAGAAAAACTGCACACAGGACACTACTCACTCACCAGCACTGCTTGTTGTCAAGTCGCTTCTGCCTCATGGTAAGCTCATGTGCATCACGGTAGGGTTTTCAGTGGCCGAGTTTTCAGAAGTAGATGATCACTAGGCCTTCCTTGAACCTCACTACATTTTTGGTTAGCACACCAGCATGCTAATCATTTGCACCACCCAGGGACTCCACTCCCCATCCAGCTTCCCCTGGTGTTATGACATCTTACTTAACCATAGCACAATTATTCAAACCAGGAAATTGACATTGGTGTATATTACTGACTGAACAGCGGGTATTTATTTACTTTTTTATTTATTTCCAGCGGTCTTTTCATTAATGTTCTTTTTCTGTTCCAGGGTCCCACATCAGATTTTACCTTGCATTTATTTATTGTTCTTTGGCACTGTAGGATAAGCACTGGGCTGCTAACCACCCACTCATTGGGAGGAAGAGTGGGACAATATTCAGAAACCCTCTATGGAATTGCTATGAGTCCGAATCAATTCGGTGACACTGGAATTTTTAATCTCTAGTTGCTGACAGTTCTCCAGTCTTCCCTGTTCTTTCATGGCCTTTGATGGACACATTTCAGGTGTCCAGTCAAGATGTTCTTCAATCTGAGCTTGTTTGATCTCATGTGATTACAATGAGGCTTTGCGTTTTGGGCACGGATATCAGAGCAATGTGTCTCATCCAGAGGTTTCCATCAGAGATGCATAGTAGTATGTACATCACATCATATGTGTTAGCCCTGACCGCTGGGTTCCAGTTGTGCTAACATGTTTTCCTACTGTCAAATTGTTATTGTTCCCTTTGTGGAGGTAAGTTGGAAGTTAAGCTGGGAGAAATAACTTGAGAGTGCAAATATTCTCTCCTCAAACATATAAGACTACCAATTTGTACATTCATCTATAGAGCTTGTCTGCAACAGTTAATACTTCTGTGTTTTCCTGTTGGTGGTTTTGTAAATCACTCTTTTCTACATTACTTAGAATTCAATAATGAAAAATTCTGTTTCTCGTTTATATCAATGTGAACTCATACTGTTTTATTCTACTGGTTAAAATCCAATACTATTATTGTTTGGTGCTGACATTATTCTAGCTCTGACCATTAGGAATTCCTTCCAGTTGAAACTTTGCATCAAGTCCCCAGCCTTTGCACCTTCTTATTTCTTTCCCATCCATAGCCCTGGAATCAAACACTTTTCGAAGAAGCCTTTTTATGCCTTTTATTGGAGAATGATGTTTAGAAATCAACATCTGGGCACTTAGTTGTTATTAGGTGCCATCGAGTCAGTTCAGACTCTATCCATGCACAACAGAATGACACACTGCCTGGTCCTGCAGCATCCTTACAGTGATGCTTGTACTTGAGCACATTGCTGCTGCCACTGGGCCAGTCTATCTTGTTGGGGGTCTTCTGCGTTTTTGCTGACGTTCCACTTTATCCATCGTGATATCCTTCTCTAGGGACTTGTCTATCCTGATAACATGGTCAAAGTATGAGAAACGAAGTCTGGCCATCCTGGCTCCTATAGAACATTTTGGCTGTATTTCGTCAACACAGATTTGTCTGTTCTTCTGGCAGTACATGGTACTTTTAATACTCTCAATAACTCAAATGCTTCATTTATTTTACGATCTTCCTAATTCACTGTTCAACTTTCAAATGCATATAAGGGTATTGAAAATACCATGCCTTGGGTCCTCAAACTGACATCTTTGCTCTAGAACACTTTGAAGAGGTCTTTTGTAATGTGATATATGATTTGATGTCTTGATTGCTTCTTCCATGAGAGTTGATTATGAATCCCAGCAAAATGACGTTTTTGACAACTTCAATCTTTTTTCCATTTATCATGATGTCATTTTTGGTCCAGTTGTGAAATTTTTATTTATTGGTCCAGTTGTGAATTTTTTTTATTTTCTTTACATTTAGGTGCAACCCATACTGAAGGCCGTGGTCTTTGATCTTCATCAGTAAATATATGTCTTCTTCACTTTTAGCAAGCAAGTTTATGTCATCTGTATATGACAAGTTGTTAATGAGTCTTCCTCCAATCCTAGTGTTGCGTTCTACTTCATATCCAGCTTCTCAGATGATGTGCTCAGCATATAGATTAAACGTTGTTGTTTTTGTTAGGTGCCATCAAGTCGGCACTGACTCATACCAACCTTATGCACAGCAGAACGAAACAATGTCCGATCCTGGGCCAACCTCACTACTGTTGCC